>NC_056737.1:562566009-563166009 GCF_019279795.1 Protopterus annectens | reverse complement strand
ATATACACATGCATACATATAATTTATAACATAACTCTCAACCTTTCTTCAACATATTGTATGAGAAGTGGGCTAAATGGAAACCACACATTCAATTTGAGACTGGAAAAGTAGAAAAACAATGGAATAAATGTACTACAATTTATAGTGACTGTGGACTACAGAGCATCATAAATTATTATGAAATTATTCTTTAAAATATCAAGGGCAGTGTATAAAATCATTATCTTCCTATATGGCTAGAGTTTCTTTAGAACTAAAATGCGTGATGCACTTTGCAATTCATAACAGTTGGGTAGGTACATGCACAATAAAATTCTGAATGTACCCATGATACAATGGAAAATAATATTAACAGAACAAGAAGCTCTCGAGATACAAGTGACCTTTGGTGGCCCTAATGAAAATGATTCTTTGTAGCCCTTTCATTCTTTCATGGGGTCAAAGCCTGAATTAACACAGCTGGCAATCTCATGAATCACCAGGATTTAGAATTAGAGTTAAGCAAAGTATCATTCAAAGTATCATTAAATGAAGTCCACCAGTACAGAAATGTGGTCTAGGTCACCTCAGACTATTACACTGAGAAATACATAAAATGCTATTTAGATCTGTATGCTGGATTATTTCTTGGAAACAGATGACTAATTCTTATAACTCATTTGCCCCAAGGACTGCTTTTTAGTAAATTCTGGTAATGTTATAGAATCATTTGGCTATCAAGTGTAATTTCAAACTGTTATGAAAGTTAAGGCCATACCAATTAAAACTGTTAAGAATATTAAGGCCATAGCAATACACATCATTAAAAAATCTTTCAAAACATATGAAAAGCAAAGGGACCAACGTGTCTTTTGCCTGCTAACTTTATGGTCTGTACAGTTAATTCCTATTAGACAGACCATTTATAATATTATGATATGATGAAAGTAAAGTAAGTATTAAAGGAACAGTTTAATTTAGTTTCCTGTGTTGAATTCTGAACTGTACTGCAAGTATACTACTATGTTTTAGTTACAGGTAATCTCCCTTAGGAAAAAATCATGATATGAACAGGCTTAAAATTTAAGTCATTTCTGTGTAATCACTTCTGGTTTCCTGCTAGAACATTTTTAGTTCTGTTACATTAAAAGATGATATGAGCAGTGGAAGAGAATGGAATGGAAATAAAAGAGAATAAAATATCAGAAAGAGAACAGAAATGCAGAAGAGGCATGTATCATGACAACTGGGTAGGGAATGAACTAAATCAATGTTCTGAGACTTGAAAAAAATAGGGACAGTTGTGACAGAAGCAATGCCCAGGGATGACAGTATATCAGAAACAAAGAGTAAGCAGGAATGGAAAAGATAAAAGACTGAAAAAGTTAAAAAGAAGAGTATGCAATTAAATCTGTGTTCATCAATGCCAGATTCCTAGGAAGTAGAAAGGCCGAACTTTAGTTACTAATGATGGAAATTGAGGCTAATGTGCTAGAGGAAATACAAGAGTGCAATAATGATCAGAGTGGGCAGGACATGTTGGAATCAAGTCACAAAGTATTAAGAAAAATGGTGAAGGACAACAGAGGGATGGTGGTAAACATGAGGAACTGGGAAAGTGTCAAAGAAGTAAGAGACCGGATAAGGAGAAAGCAGGGAAAAATAGCCCATGTAACAAGGAGAGAGAGAATAAGGCCAGGTTTTCTAGCAATGAAGCTGACTGAGTACAAGGAGAAAACTAATAAACCACCACTATCTGTACACCTAAAGTATAAAGGATGAGAGGAAAGAATAACATACTTATGATTAGAAATATCAATGTACCAGAAGAATGCTGAAGTATTTTCTCATCTAAGACTGTCCAAGATAAAAGAGTGAAGCATTAGATGCATGAGGGCCAAGACAAAAAGTATTCATTAGAAATAGGAAAGATGACTTTGGAATAATGTTCAAGGACTTTACCTCTTGCACACAAGGTACAGGGTTTGATTCTAACCTCAGACTATTGGCAAGGCTTAAAATGGCCCTTCATGGCAATAAGCCTAGCATTCACCTATGAACCTAAAAGATTCCTGATTTCATACTCCTTAACAGGAAGGATAAAATGCATCAGGAGTTCAATGGTTCACTGGCTAAAACACACCATTTCAACAAGATCATTCATACTGGCCAAGGAAAAGGATCTGTGAAAGGCCACATAATCCAGTGTTTCAGATTACAGAGTAGCTGACTATAGCAGAATACATGGACTCATGATAAGGAATATGAAATGGTGTAAGAAAGTAAAGGAATAGAGGAGCTATGTTAAAATGTAAACAAGGCAGTCCGGAAAGGCATGTCTAAAAGCAATGACTAAGAAAAAAGACACCAGAAGCAGTCTGGTTTGTTTGGGAATTAAGGCCAAGATTTTATGTGCAGTGCAGTGGTGCAGCAGTAGCATTGCTGATTCACAGCAAGAGGTTCTCCGGTTTAATTCTTGGCTGTGGTGCCTTCTCTGTGGAGTCTGCATGTTCTCCCTACATTTGTGTGGGTTTCTTTTGGGTGCCCTGCTTTCCTCCCACATTACAAAGGCATGCATCTGGAGGGTTTCTCCTTGGGCCTATGCTGAAATTTGGCTTCATTCCAAGCTGGACTTTCCTGGTTAACAAATGTTAAATAAATTATGTATAAGGAAGAGAGATATAAATACTGCATACTGCAGATGTCAAAGGGAGGACTACTGGGAAAAGTGTGTCAAAAATGACCAAAGGTAAAGGGAAGATAGATTAGCAGAGGCAAAAAGAAAAGGAAGAAGGCCTGTTTCAGGTACATAGAAGAAAAGAAAGGGCATATCTAGAAATGTCTCAAGTAATAATAAGGAAGGTCAATAAACAGGCAATCCTTCTAAACAAATTCTTCATATCTGCATTCATAAAAGTAGCAAAACTGAATTTACCAATGTGAGCAATCCAGCTATAAACCAGAAAGGGGGAAATAGAATCACAAGGACTGAGGAAAAATATATCCATGGGTGAGAAGGGATACCACCATGGATTTGAAATAGGACTTTTGGGCTTTGGGAAAGGGATGGTCCCAGGATAAAGAAAACAAGCAGTTGTGCTGTAGGCCTACAAACATGCAGAAAAGAGCAACCCAGAGAATTAAATGGCAGTGAGTTAGAATTCAGTGGTGAACAGAACTGTGGAGGCTTTGATGATGTCAAGATTTTCAATGTTCCTAGGGCAATACCAGCTGCTAAAAGAATTCCAGCATGTATTCATGGCAATGAAATTATTTTCCATTGTGAGATTGAGAAACTGAAGAATGAAACAAACTGCCTCTATGAGTGTGGTCTCTATATTACAGCAGGCACTTTCACTCATTCCTACAGAAGAGGCGCGTTGCAAAACAGAGAGGGAGGAGATGTGGTTAGTAGGCTTCTTGGGTGGGTGGAGGAAGTGAAATAACAGAGTAAGTCTGAAGAAAAAACAAAGGAAAGTGAATGCATTGAATACAAAATAACAGTTTATGGTGCCACACAATAGAAAAAAAATGAAAACAATAGAAGGTCAGATATACTGTTGGCAAAATTAAGATTAAAATAAATGGGTAAAGGACCTGGGTCATAATAGAAAACCTAAAAAATAAAGTCACAGTAGAAGTCTTCCAGTAAGGGTAAGTCAAATGCCAGTGTATATGTCTTGGGTATGAAATGAAGAGGGAAGAAATGCCCCTTTGGGTCCAATTTATGTCACAAAATTTGTCTTTTATATATTTCAATATGATTCAGATGAAAAGAAAGGTCAGAGTACTGGATAGTGCACCAAGGAAGGCAACTAGGATGGCAATGAGTGTATAAAGCATGTCAAATAAGAAATGTTTTCACAGAACAAGAAGATAAATTAAACACATATGGTGACGGTAATTAAGGCTGTAACAGCAAATACTGACAATTTGGTGAATGGATTTTGAATCTTAAATCCTACCCCACTGTTACCAATGATATGTTGGAGGGTTGGGATATGAATCAAATCACTGTCGCAAAACAATATGATGTGTAGGGTTTACAAAGTCTACATCTACACTACTCACATCTATGATGTAAAATGGGTGACTGACCTTAAGAGCTTATTCCAAATAAGCACTACTACTTTGGGTTTTAACTGATATGTGCCACACCTAAGCAAGCTTTACATCAAGCTTTAGTAAAAAGGATTATAACAACTGACTCCTGAGGATTTATTATAATTCAGTCTGATCCTGTTGCTTTCTGCTGCAATAGTAATTTTAGTAACTGAGGCATAAACTGCACCTATATATACATGCACACTAACTCACAATGTTTACCAGGAGGACCCATTCTTGCCTGTCTATTTACAACACATCATTCTTGGAGTTTAGGAACATGTTGCCACCAATGAGATTACTGATCTGATAGCAGGATTTCATTTACTGAGTATGCTTCCAATTAGCCAGTAAACATTAAATTATAATAGCTGCTAGTCAGATTGTCTCCTTTCAAAAAAGTTACTCCATTGCTGTGAGAATATCTTTCATTAATAAAACAAGATATCATCCAGAAGATGTTAAAAATGAACAAATGAAAATCTTTACTTTTAAAAGGATGTGATTAGACATACAAGATGTTATTGCAGTTCCACCTGGAAAATATAGTATTTCATATTGATAGACTGATGAAAAAACTCTAACCGCATGTGCTGCTATTTCCAGTTGCTTAGTCTAGATGGCTAAAGTTGCTGGATGGAAATAATAAACTCCAACAGGACTGTGATGCAGAAATCTATGTTTAACTTTATCCAGAAGGTAGAAATTTACAATTCCAAATATCAGTCCCAGAAAATCAGAAGATAAAAGACCATCAGCAGGTTTAGTTGAGTACAGTCCATGAAGGTTAAACATTTCTTCAAACTTAAATAGAATTTGTCTTTCATTAAAAAAGGATGAATAATGCACAAACGGATCATTACATGATGATATTAATTTTTTATATAATAGAAATGTTTTTAATAGAAACCTTTATTAGATGCAATAGACAACAGTGGTCACAAACACAGTCATAAATAACCCATAGATAAGAAATACTTATTTACCAATGATGACATGAAGTCAAATATCAAGCTCACATACCATCTCAAATTCATAAAATACTATAATTAAGCTATAGTATTATATGTGCTACAGGCAAGTGTAGCATTGTACCTTGAATGGAAGGGTCTATATTATAACATTGAAGTGTCAAAACTTTGAATGTTATAACATCAAACCCAAAACCATGAAAGCTGAAACCCCCCTCCCAAAGACTGAGAACAGTGATTTTTTTCCCTGGGAAAAAAAAAATCGCTGTTCCAGTACAAAACACGAAACACACAAACACTACAAACTATTTCTAATGTGGGGAGCTTCACCCCACACACCGCCCCTACTTAAATATACCAACTCTGATATCACACCACAGTGGAGGAAATAGCGAAACCATGGAAACGGCTCACCGAATTCTTTCCCTGGGAAAGAATTCGATGTTCCGCGGCTTTGATATTGTCAGTCTTCGAGGTTTCCAGTTCGATGTTATAACATTCAAAGTTTTGACACTTTGATGTTATAAGATAGACCCGGATGGAAGAGATCATAACTGATGAATAATCATTCTGTTTAGCATCCCCTACATCACTGTGATACCATTGTCATATCTTGCTAAAATAACACAGGATCTGATGTATCTAATCTAAGTCCCCAAAATTCCAGCACTTAAACATTTTCATAAGTAGCAATACCACTATAACTCTAAGCCATATATTAATATTATATCCACTGGGTAGGATTGGTGATAAACAGAACCATGCATTTCTGATATCTGGAAGTGGAATCCTTGTTGACCATTTAATTAAGTCAGATATTTGCTTCAACATGTGGTTAACTTCTGTACATACCCACACCCTATGATAGTAATAAGTATTTATATAACCAAGTTATCATCACTTGTAAGAGTGGAGAATTTGATGCCACATTTATAGACATTTAAAGATGGCTTTTGCCCTGGTGGGAAAGCATATACCGCTGCCATAATTTTTCCCGTTCTATATCCTATATAGTAGGGCCTGTCAGCACTACCCATTTCTTTATTAGAGATATAAAATCAGATGATTCCAACTTTGCCCATATTATCGGATGTTCCAATATTACAAATAACTTCAGTTTTAATTGGCTGGTTATTTGTTGTGTCATGGAAGAGTAATTAAAGGAAGGAGTCAAAACAAGATCAAAACTTCAATATTTGCCATCATTGAATACCTTCTCATCCTGTATGTGTAGTATATACCTTATTCTATTTATTTAATTATGAAGTTCCAAGTCTCACACATCTCATATACAATATATCTCTCTAGAACCACTCTTTCACTCATCAACAAAAGTTTTGAATTTGACGCAGTCAGGAAATTCTTATCCATAATTGTGAAGAGGTAATTTAACTCAAACTTAAACTTAAATTTAACATTAAACATGGTAACAGTAAATGAAATACACACCAAATTCCATTTATAATTACAAGAAAGCATAGGTGTCCTAATATTTTTCTCCTGTGTAGACTACAAGTGAGGTTTCTTAATAACGCCCCCCCCCCCAAAAAAAAAACATAGCTTGGGAAGAAAGTGCATCTTTATAGTCATGTTTCTCAGCTCCTTCTAAATTATATATTTCTCCACCAAGCTCCCCCCCCCATCCAGACCAAAAGTGAGATTTTTTAGACACCCCCAGGAAATATAGGTTGAGGAAGGTGCATTTTTCACAGTTACAAGACACAATTTCTTCCCTTGGTTAACCCTTTGTTATCATTACCGATCATTTTTTTTTACTTAATGCTGCCCTTTTTATTGTTCTGTGGGTCCCTATAATTATCTTCATAATTAACTTTGTCCATTTAATTGACCAGTCAGTCCTTGAACTGACAAAGTATTCCAGCAGTTGGGTACTCCCTGGCTTAGCAGTGAATGCCTCTCCAAATTCTTGCAATTCTGCTTAGATTTCATGAACCTGGGTAGGAGGTAACTGCTGATTCAGTGAAGCCTCACTCTGAGCTTCATTTAAAAGGCTGTCTACAATATCTTTCTCTAATTCCTCATTTATCTCACCATAAATGCTAAGTACCTATGACCCTATCATGCTAGGGCATGACCATGTTAAGATGGTAAAATATGTGTGCCTGACTCCTGCCTGACAAGTTAATAATTGGCATATCTTACCTTCCTTACAGCAGTTTATACTTCTTCCCATGCTGCCTTAAGCCGATTTTGACAAGCAGTAATAAGCATTGTTACCTTTTGTTAGGCTGCATATTCTGTTGCTGTCCTGCTGCACCAAGCATTTTGCTGCTTTCTGCTTGAGATAGATCCTCTTGTGCTAACCTCATGACCTCCCTAAACATAATCCTAAAATTAAATATGTAACAAAGTACAGACTTCACCTCTCTCAATCATTGCATGTGTTTATTTATTTGCAGTTTGTTAACCGGGATAGTCCATTGAGCCAGATTGAGCCCTTTTTCAATGGAGGCCCGGGGAGAAAAGGTCCATGAGAATACATATACATGACTACAGACAAAACAATTAGCAAACAAAACAATATAATGCACAGTTGCTTACAAGATTAAAAGAGAGTATTATGACTGTAAAATCGTTGGAGTTAATACAAACAATTTTATGTGTGATAACAATAATGGTTTATATAGGATGTCAAAGTTATAGGTAAGTTATTAAGTATGTACTCGATGGTGAGAAGAAAAAAAAATAAATAGTAGGAGATGAAAGAGTAGGGAGTGCTGGGAAAGGGTAGGATGTGTTAGTGTTAGGAGGAGAATAGGGGAAGGTATACAAGATGGAGGTGAAGGTCCATGGATGTCCAATTTCTCTTTTTTCATAAAGGTTAAATATATTGTGAATTCTTAGGGTGCATCCCTGAGTGAAATGAGGAGATGGTGCAGATAGTTATCCCTCTGCTATATAAGAGGTATAAAAATGTTTAAAAACACTTTATGCATAATAGTAAGATGGGGTTATACCATTTCAACAAACCATTTCTTTGTGGATAGCAGTTTATAATGCTTTATTCTACATTGCCTCCACAGAACAGGTTGATAGTTCTGACATAAAGTTAGTTACTCTCTTAGCATATCCTGAGGGAAATCTACCCTGACAAAACCTCTAAAATGATTGTTCACCACCTTTTCTGCATCTATAATGAATAACTTCACCGTCACAGAGTACATAGTGGCATAATCCACCGCCACGGCATCTTTGTTTTTGGTATTAAGAGGCCCTAAAATATCCATTATTAACATCTGAAATAGTTCTTCAACAAGAGCTGAAGGGACTAAAGCAAGCTAAATTTTCTGTTCTACCTTACCAATTGCTTGGCACTACTCAGGCATGTGCCCCATCTCCTCTTTTGCAATATTCGGTCAAAATATTTTGCTTAAACTTTCTCTTTGCACATTTTATGTCTAGAATGTCTGATAAAGAAATATCATGTGCTCTGGCTAGAAACACAAAATGATAAGCCCTTAGAACTATCAATTGCACTTTATCTTCTCCCTCTAGCCCAGTACAGAAATTCATTCTCTGTAGAATAGTCCCTTGTCTGAATATATGGCCTTCCTCAGTCCTTTACAGTCAGAAGCCTTCCTGTTTATCTCATTCAGGTTTTGTAAAGTAGGGTCTGAGATCATTGCCTGTTACAGGTCTCCCTTCTCAGTTTTCCTTACATAGAAAGTCTAGTACCTTTTTAACAACTATGTATCAGCTTAAGGCTTATTCATCCTTTCCCCTGAAGTAGCCCTCTCCCTTGCTTCAGAAGAAGCAGAGTAGCTTATCACACTTTTATCTGTACTTTATGCATAGTGCTACTGTCCAGCTCTTCTTCATAAATAACCACATTACAAGCATCTATTGGAGCTATGGCTACTGGCTAGGTCTCTACACTTATACCTTCCCCAAGTGCTTGTCTCCATGCCTGTTGGCATGTATTTGTATGTATGGGAGCTACTCTGTTATCAATTTCATTTCATTTCATAACATTTACTGGGAGATCATCCCTCGCATGACCATAACTGGAATGGACTATGCAAGTAAGTAATGCTCCTTTCTCGTAACTTCAGGCTCATTAATATCTATGTCTAATGCAGTGCCTGTTTTAGCAAAAGTTTGTTTACTCTCTGAGGGTGAGTATATGCTCCCGCCTCCATTTGAGAACATTTAGTTTGCGCACAAATCAAACTTTAGTGAATGATCAAATGAAACCTCTCTACTTTTAAAATTCTCTCCTTATACAGACAAGTAGCAAAAGGAAAAGAAAAAAATAGAAAATATTTCATATGAATAAGCCAATGGCAGGAAAACTCCATTAGCATTTGTTGTTTTCAGATATTTTTACTAGAAGACTGAACCCTTAGAATAATATTAAGAAAAAAAGCAATGTTGTTATGTTGCAGTAGATGCAAATATAGTGTGGCTAATCCTTAACGACTGTATCCTATAAAATTTCCCCTCCACATTTACTGATTGACTTCTGTGACTCTGTCTCTTATATAAAGCATGTTTACATTTATTTGTTTGTTTTGACTGGGCACTATTATTGTATTCACGCCTGATCTCAGTGGAGGCCATATGGCTTTGTTAACCAGGTATGTTGTTTAAAATTATAAATGAAAAAAGTACAATGAGAATCTCAAACTTAATCAGACAGAATGCCTATTCTTCAGAGCTCATGATTTAAGATAATAGGTTCATAGGTTCATAGGTAGGTACTAGGCTATTTGCCCGAAGGCATTTATAAGCCCAGGCGGAATGTGTTGGCTTTCGCCACCCCCTTAGATTAGTTCCCTGTGCCTCTGTCCAGCAGAGCCATTGAAGTGATCCCTGGGGTAAACTTTCTGTTTCCCATCCACTTGTCAAGGTTTCTCTTGAAGAGGGTTAGCGAGGAGCTCTGCCTAATGTAGACTGGAATCTTGTTCCAGAGCATGGGAAGTCTCTGGGACAGGAATCTATCCCTCCAGCACGTCCAATGTATTGTTGTGGTGAGGTTTAGATCCCTGGAGTATGTGGCTCGAGGTGATATGGTTTTCTTTAGGTGGAGCATGTCCATCAATTCTGGGTTGGATGTAGCCTTGAATGTCAGGCAGAGATCACCTCTGAGTAGGCGGTATGCAACCGAGTACAGCTGGAGTTTCTTCAGTCGATCTGCATAGGACATCTGCTTGAGGCCAGTGATTCTCTTGGTGAGGTACTTCTGTGGTCTTTCCAGTTCTTGCAGGTGTCTGGTAAGGTACATCCCAAATGGGGCATTGTACTCTATGATGGGTCTGATGAGTGATGCATAGAGGGGCCCAATGACCTCTTTCAATCTGGATGCAAACCCTTTTGTGATTAGGTGGGCCACATAGAAGGATTTTCCAACCACTTTGACAATGTGATTATCAAAGGAGATGTTATTATCTATTTGGGTCCCCAGATCCCTTATTACATCTTCCATATTTAGGGGGCTACCACCTATGTGGTAGTTTGTGGGTACTTTGTTTTTTCCAAAGGGGATGACTATGCACTTTATGGCATTTAGCTTGAGGCCATGGTATTGACACCAGGTATCTGTCTCAGTGAGACCCTTTTGGAAGATGTCTGTGTCAGCCAGAGAGTCAATTATAGCCTCTAGTTTGCAGTCGTCTGTGAACTTGGTCAGCCATAGTCCTGTGCTTGCCTGTACCTCTGAGAAGTATATGCCAAACAAGAGGGGTCCTAGGACTGAGCCCTGGGGAATGCCACTTGTAATCAGTTTAGAGTCAGACCTAGCTCCCACAACTCTTACCATGTGGGTTCTGTCCATGAGCCAGTTGGCAACCCATCTCATGACATAGGGGTTTATGTTCAGGCTGGTGAGCTTGTCTATAATACCTGAGTGGGGAATGGTGTTGAAGGCCTTTGCAAGGTCTAGGTAGGCTGTGTGGACCACCTTTCCCTTGTCTATAGCCTTGGTAACTGTCTCAAAGAAGTCCACCAGGTTTAGGAGGCAAGATCGGCCCTTAACAAAGCCGAACTGGGTAGGGTCCAGTGTTTGGACGTTTCCAATGTCTCTGTTAATGAGATCCATGATGATGTGCTCCATAGCTTTGCAGACCAAGCTAGTCAGGGTTATAGGGTGATAGTTCCTGGGGTCTGTTGTGGCACCACCTTTGTGGAGTGGAATAACCATTGCTGTGCGCCACTCTGTGGGCACTTAGCCTGTAGAGAGGCTGAGTTTAAACAGTGTGTTTAGGTGAGGGGTTAGTTCATATTTGAGCTCATGTAGGACACAGCCTGGGACACTGTCTGGTCCCACTGATGCTGTGTTTTTGGCTTTGGAGAGGGCTGTTTTAACCTGAGTGTCTGTGAGTTCAGGGGCACTACATTGTTCTGGTATAATTATGGGCCGTTTTGGGGGTGAGAGGGGGGGGGTGAAGTTTGCACTGAACCTGTCTGCCAGGATGTTGGCTATATCAGTCGGTTCAGTGTATTTTGTGGCATTCTGCACTAACTCTGAACAGATCTGAGAACTGCCACTTAGATTCTTGACATAGCTAAAGAATGCCTTGTGGTTATCTTTGGAGTCCATGGTAATTTTTCTTTCAAAGCTAGCCTTGGATGATTTTATGAGGCAACATAGTTTCTTGCTGATACTGATCAGGGATGTCTTCCCTTCTTGGGATTTTACTCTTTTCTGTGCTAGTCTCCTCCTTCTATTGTATAGCTTGTTTATGGCAGGGGTCTACCAGACTGGTTTCCTTTTCTTGGAGGAGTGAGTCTTGGTTTTGTTTGGGATAGCATGATCCATGCATTCTTGTAGGTACCCATAGAGTGCATTAGTAAAGGATTTTGCAGTTTGGACAGCGTTATCCTTTAACATGGGGACTTTGAAACTTCCCACCTCGGTCTTAAGTAATGTGAAGTCTGCTTTTGAAAAGTTTTTCATGGTGGTTTCTTTGACCGGGGGTGGTAGCAGAATGTGGATATCCAGAGTGATTCGTTTATGGTCAGATTTAACCAGTGAGGGTTTGATCTCCGTGTGGAGCACCGGTTGCCCATGTTGGTGATGACCAGGTCCAATATGTTGTCACCTCTGGTGGGGGTGTTGACCAGTTGATCCAGGGCATTTGAGTTTATAAATTCTAGGAAATGTTGGGCAAGGGAGTTTGTACTTGAGTAGTTCTCCCAGTTAATGTTTGGGTAATTGAAATCACCCAATATCAGGGTGTTTGGTAGGACCTTTATGTTTCCCAGTGTTTTCAGGAATGTGGAGTGGGGGTCCTGGGACATGGTGGGTGATCTGTAGCAAGCTATAATTTGAATAGCAGTTTTGCCCAATGTTAGTTGCACATGGATGATCTCTGAAGCATTGTGCTGTGCCACTAACCTGGAGGTCTGGGTATCCTTGATGAATATGGATACTCCCCTGCCTATTGTATTTTGGTCTGGGTTTTGTGGCCGAAATGTATGGTATGAGTTGTAGCCTGGTAGTGCTGGGGTGCTCTCTGGAGCCTTAAACCAGGTTTCTGTTACTGCACATATATCGATTTTCTCCATACTGAGGAGTGCCTCAAGTGCGTGCATTTTGAGGTTTAGACTTCTGGCATTAAGTAGCAGTACCCTCAGTTTTTTGTTACTTGTGCTAGTTACGGTGGTGGGTTTGTCTTTTGAGCCTTGCCTAAAAAAGGCACTATGGGGCTGGCAAGAGCCTTGGCCAGTATTTGAAAGCCTGAGGGTGACAGGTGCAAGCCATCTCTAGTGAAGCAGCATGGCTTGTTGAGCATGCCATCCCAGGCTGACAGACACTGGATCCCCTTTAAATGACACCAGAAGCTTAGCCAATTGTTGAAATTGATCATTTTTTCTCTATACCGTGGTATCATTCTTGGTGAGGGCAGGATACTACTCAGGGTCAGGGTCATATCAGCCTGGGCTATATGAACAGAGAGATCCTCCATGTCTCTTTTCATGTAGTCCAATGAGGTACATCTCTGGTCATTCACACCAACATGAACAATGACAGAGTCATATTTGTACCTGTTCTGGAGTGACCTGAGTGCTTGTGTTATGTGGCAGATCCTGGCACCTGACAGGCAGCTAGCAGTAACTTTCTCCTTGTTCAGCCTAGTGGGTGGGACGTCAGTGTGCCTGATTATAGAGTCACCTATTACTAGTGTGTTGGGTATGTTATTTTGCTTTAAGGGCTGTGATTGTGTGGCACACTGGTTTTGCGAAGTATCTGTTTCATGGTTTGTGTTAGGGGGTGGAGGTTTCTTGCATGTCTACTTTGGAGGTCTCTGTTGCTTCTGCAGATTTTTATTTAGAGCCTTCGAGTATGTTTTCGTGTATTTATGTGTGTTATTTGCCAGTGCTGGTTTCATAGGTCTATGTGAGACTGGTGGTGTGATGCAAGTAATTCCCTTCTCCTCTTGACTGCCTGGTCCAGTCTTGGGTTGAGAGAGCTTAGCCTCCAGTTTGGCTGTATAATTGCATCTCTCGTCTCGCATGTATTAGTGTTTGGTGGAAGAAGGAGAGGGTTGTCTGTGCACATGAGGCAATAGTAACATTGCCACAAAATGCCCAGATTCACCAGTTGGACCAGAGAGTACACCTGAAACTGCCCTTCAGACATGCCTGGATAGGTACAGTGAACTGTTTTACTGATTGGCTGGTAAGGTCGAATAGAGAGCCTTGTCCTTCTCTACAGTATAGGGGGGGTCTAGTGCTAAGGTTTATTAGTGCTTGCTATGTGTTTTGAGCAGGTGCCGGTATAAGAAGTGAATGGTTTGAGTGCTTAAGTTGAAAGTTTCTCTAGTTCCAAGGGAAAAATTGAAGAATAGACTTTGTGGAGCCAGGAATAGTTATATCCTAGCTAACCGGCGCTGCCCGACATGCAAAACAGCGCAAATGCAGGTTTTATAGCAGGGAAATGAAAGAGATAGAAATTAGCCCAAAATGGCCAATGAACTACTAATTTCTGAGCTGAAACCACTCCTCCAGGGACAGATAGGCTGCTCAAAGCTCCCTCTCTCACAGTGAATGGAGAAACTTCCTTCTATCCAAGTAAGGCATCGGCAAACACAGAAACTTGTAACACAGCCCTGAATTCAGCACTAACCTGAAGACTGGACTATACTAGCTTAGAAAGGCAGGAAAACAAGTATATTTTTGAATAATAATTGATTAAACTATCAGTGTACTTTCGTATAACTTCCAACCATGATATCCAGTTTGTGCATATTATAATCAGTCTGCTGCTCTTATTTAATAAAAACTCCTTAGGAGCGGGAAGGTCTCATCAATGAAATTTTAGCTGGACTCTTCTCCTGTCATCTTTAATTGATTATATTTGTGCCCAGCTGATTATAACCCATTATAACAATAAAAGTCATTGTGACTCCCAAACAAAATTTGCGTTTGACTTGTTAAACTTGTGTTTCCATGGAGATCCTGCATTAAAGGCACACTTCAGTAGCACATTTGGAAATTCTCAATAGTAGTAGTAGTGGTGTAGTAAATGAATATGCAGTACCTCTCATGTTTTGAAAATAATGCATTTGGAGACCCCCTTTTATTTTATTGTATACCGGTTTTGCTCCAGTAATTTGATCTCTGATTAATGATATTTTTAATACTTTTCTCTTTGATTTATCCTATAGAACTGTAATGGAATATTTGCTTTGGGTTTGGTTTATCCATGCTAATTTGGCATTATTCACTTTGGGAATACAGGACTATGAGGAAAAGATTTCCTACAAAGCTCATCTGTCTATTGCATTACCAAATTAATATTAGGGAACTGCAAGACTCAAGAAGGATTCATTGCCATACACAAGGATTGAAACAATAGCAGCAAATGTTTTTTTTTTGTTCTTTTTTAATTTATTGGTCACAGCATCATTTTGTAATTACTATTTGCATTATTCACATTGGAATATAGTTTAGTTAATCAAATGTATATCCCCAGGAAAAAAATTGTCAAGTTTAGTTGAAGGAATTCTAAATATATTGCCTTCACTTTTGTATATACTGAAATAATGCCTATCAACCTCATAACACCAAGAAAATATATCAGTCTGTGAGGTTACAAAACAGTTTGCAAAATGAGAATTTGGCCAACTATCTTAAACATTAGTGGTCACTCTGCAGTTACGTACCACCAAGTTAGTGTCAGCTCATGCCGACCCTAAGACAAATTAGCCTAAACTGTATTCTGGCTCCTGTCAGATAAGTAATCACTAAGAGAAAGACACTTATCTAATTATTCTATAATTCTACTGCATTGGCAGTCTTCCTCTTTTATAATGATCTTCAGCTTCTTTGAGTATGATGCCTTTTTCTGACAATCTTTCTCTTCTCATGATAAGTCTGAAGTATAAATGTCAATATCTTATCACGTGATATAATAGGATATATTTAGTTGATATATTACGAATATACTATACCAGACACGCCACTACTATTGTCTTAGAATTAGGCCTTATACTTAATAAAGATTTTGTCATGGTGCTCTACCCTTTCCAATCTCCTGGTAACCCTGCAGCTAAAGACCAATATTTTACTTCTGGAATCTGATGGAATATGAGAATGGGAAAAAGCCGTCAGTGCTTTACAAATGTGCTTCCTAAACAGGCCAGTTCAGTTCCTCTAAGGGTGTTTAATATTTGCCTTTTGTAAAAAAGATCCTAAACAGGTCATCCTCTCTGTTTTTTTTTTAATTCCCAGGAAGTTTGTATAACAATCCTGTCAGATTTGTAAACACCTATTGTCAATTAGTCCTGGAACAGACATGACTACATAATGCATGGACAATCCTCAAGTCAGTCATGGTTTGGAACCTGCTGCAACTTAGCAACCTCATATTCATAAAGGAGACTTGCCTGACTGAAACTTTTGGCTCTCATCTTCCATGTGCACCAACAGTGGAGATTCTATTACTCAATATCTGATGTTAGACTGATGTGGTGGGACTGTTGCCATTTGCTTCATATCATCATTTGGGAAAATTTAAGATTTAATGTACCGACTGACTCCACTGTGTATGTCTTGGAAAAAGGAACACATTTTAGATAGATTTTCATCTACTATCCAAATAATAATCTGAATATTTTTCATTAAAGTTCTCCACACATATTCATTCATTATTTTATTATTTTGATACTTAGTTTAATGATGATACCATAGTGCAGACCCATAACTAAGGTGAAGTGAAAAGGCAAGCTACTAGGAGGCATGATCGTTATGTACGGACGCTTTATAAAGCTGCAAGGATATCACAACTTCATGAATGAACACCAACACAAAATGTTTAGTCAAAACTAAAGTCTTTCGGCTTTTCCCGGTTAGGGGTCACCACAGCGGAACTCCGGTCTGCTAATGACTGGCAGTGAATTTTTACAGTGTTGAGTTGCCAGCCTGGTGCCCAACCTTCAAAGAAGGCATACCCACACACCTACCTGCATGTATTTAAATATACTCAACTGTGAGAAGGACATGCAGACTCTGCACAGAAGGTGCTCCAGCCGAGAATGGAACTGGAGAAGCTCTTGGTGAAAGATGACAATGCTAACTGCTGCACCGCGGTCTCTCTAAATTTTCACTCAAAACTGAAATGATGAAATTCTTAGTGTGTGGTGATTTCATTACAGTGCAGAAGAGTTTTTTTTTTTTTTTTTTTTTTACACAACTATCCACAAAAGGCTATTGTATTTCCAGTAACTCTGTGATAAGAGACAGCTTTGGTCAATTTTTATTGGGGACTACCCTTGACTTAGTTAAGCTGAATTTGAAATGTTCCAGTATGGACATGTAGGCAGCACTTTGGTCAATCATTTAATGATCTAACACCTCTGTTGTTGTAATCTCTTCTGGACTGCAGCATATCTTATGCTGAGACACCAGTAGTGCTATATAGCAACGCCATAAATTGCACTTTGAATTGAATAACTTTTACTCATATATTCTTACTGTCAACTGGATCACATGAGCACAGCAGACCAAAAGTTCAATGACATAAAAAGTTAAAGATGAAGGACAGAATGCTACTCGAGGCAGCAGGCCTACTTGAGAACAGTGTTTGACCAGACCACTATTATTCATTACAGTGATTATTTTCAGGTTAATTATCCCCACTAAGGATATGTATTTTTCACTGATTTTAAAAATGTCCTTTGTCATGGTTATACTTTGGAAATCCTTGGTGAATCTATACAAACCAGAAGTGTACCACTCAGGATTCAATTATCTAATCAATCATTAGGTCATACAGAATGTGGTTTATTTGTAGCTACTTGCCATTTCTATCTGTTTATGGTGCCCTGGACATTTTGTACTTATTCATTTATTTACATAATTGTTAACCAGGTAAGTGTAATAATCCAAAGACTCTTATCAAGCATGACCTGGGCTGGTTGGCAGAAAAGGCAGTATTGTACAATGACATTAAAATGCAAGTATCAGTAACAATACAAGCACAGATTTCAATAACAGCAGTCATAATATAATGCTGCAATCAACGCAGACTGTAGAAGACGAAAATTATTTACAATGGAAGTTAAGGTAGGACTAGAAGGAGTTTAAGGTAGAACAAGAATAAATGAAATACAATTACAGGAACCTATGAATAAATAAAACAAACAGATGAATGAACATTTGATATTTTATCTGCAGCCTGCTAAGTGCAGACAATCATGAAATGATACTTCTGCACTGAATGAAAACATGAATTTACAAGAGTAAAACAATATTTCATTCTCATCACTAGAAACTAGGTTTGCAGCATAACATGCTGGAAATTGTTCACATAAAAAGCAGAAGAGATTTTGAAAATGTAAAGAATAATATCAAGTTGCTGACCGATGAAAAACTGGATTCACTGTTAACTGCAAAGTATAGTGCAAGAGAGAGAAACATTTTTCAATTATGAAAAAGCAAAAACTAAATATGTTAAGAATATGCCTTTCATCTTTAAATTACAAACCTCTGTATAAAAGGCAACTGATAATTTATGAACCACTTTCCGCTATGATACAGGCCGTCAGGGTAAAGGCAAATATAATACATAATAGTCAATTGTAGAAATTGAAGCAACACATTTATTTATTTACTTACTTCCTTACTTGGGCTCTATAAAATGTGAGCATCAGGACAAAACTTACAAATACACAGGTGGAAACTGAAACTTCCTTACAGATGATAATGGGAACACCAAATCACTAACTTTAGACATGCAAAACGAAAACCTTAATCATGCTGCACTCCCCAGAGCATGACTTTAGTATGACAAAGTGAATTTATGATGAATGCTATGTATATTTTACATCGAGAAATAACTGTATTGAAAATTAATAAACATGTAATGCTCTTTTTCAGTAGTGGTTCATTCATAATTTTCCATCATGCAGTGGCTGGGATTCAAATGCTGCTTGCTGGAATAGCCGTAAGTTTGAAGAAGATCACTGTATGAAGAGCCACACTCGTATTCAGACACAAAAATAACATTTCTCCCTGAATAGCACTGACACTCATAGTAAAGAACTGCATAATTAAAGAGAAGTGTAGTGTTAATGGATGAAGCAAAATAGGCCGAACTGTAACTGAAACGGTACAACAAGCAGGGTGCCTGACTGATGTGACATACATCACAATGAAGGCAAGCACGCATGGCCAAGTTAATACACACACACACACACACACACACACACACACACACACACACACACACACACACACACACACACACACACACTGGTAACCATAAGGCATGAAAAGTAGGGAGGGTATTTTTTTTGGGGTAGATCTTCTTTTATAATATACATAAAAAGCATATATGAGGAATGTAGTGAAAGATGCTATTGGATGGGATTGACGGAGAAACAAACATACAGCACAGACTCAAACAAGGGCTGCCAACACACAAAATGTTGGGAGAACAGTGGACAGACACATATAGTGTTTCTCAAGCTGTGACGGGATGGGATAGGAAATAAACAAGGAAAATGGAATGTCATAGAAGACTGGGAAAATATCAGGCTGAGGATGACTGGATATCATGCCAGATAGTAGAGCAAAAAAAAAAAAGGGGTACATCTTCACCTGGGTTACCAGTATTATGGGCCCAGTGGGTCAAAGCATGAAGAATGTACTGATTGTGCAACTCAAAAATCTGCATCAGAAGTTGCTTTACATTGTCAAGGCAGGCATCCAGTTGCTTCCACAAGTCACAGAACCAGCCCCCACTGCTGAATGAAAAAATCAATATGGCAAGGAGAAGAAAGGATCAGTTAAGGCTTACTTTTTTGAGATTGCCCACCTCAGCTAACAAAAGTAGATATCTGAAATCTAGGGCAGGTTTGAGAAGTTTAATATGAAAAACTAGAAACTGTTCTGGGTTAACATTAGCAACTTGTACATCAATTAACAATGAAGCCTTTTTAAGCATTTGAGAAGATATAGAATGGATAATCAGTCTTGAATCAGTATCACTATAAAAAGTCCTGAGATAATTGATTGTCAAATTCTTTCATATATATTGTTGGATGAGCTCACAGAGCAGTCCATCAAAACCAGTTATATACTGTATGGTCTAGCCATTGTAGACCTTGATAGCTGCCTATGTGGGCCCACTTTGTAACCTCAAAATACAAAATCTCAAATTTCAGTATTTTGAGACCACGAGCACGAAAACCCAGAAACTCGAAGTTGAAGCATTTCGAATTTCACTTGCCTGAAACCTCAAAATATTGAAAAGAATGGCTGTGACGTGGTATTTTTTTTCAACCTCCACCGTTGCAAAACCCCATATAGTAATTTAGTGCTAATATTTCCATAGCTGAATATACCATAGTGAGCACTCCGGTGTGTAGAAACAGATAAAACAGTGATCGTGGCTTTCACATTTGCAACACCCTAGCTACAGCCTTTAAGAAGCCAGTGGTGCTGTAAGCCTCCTTAATGGCTAGGATAGTCTCAAACTGTGTGTGTCTCCACAACAGCTGACATCTCTTGGAAGAGGGCAGATAACCCACTTGCAAGGTCGTTTCTCAACCCCTCTAGCCTATCCTATTCCTGTGCCAAAGTTTTCATTAGAACAGACAAGTCTGTTGCCTTGGCAACAAGTAAACACTTGAGTCGATGGTGCCACGCCTCCACTCAATTCAAACTTACGGAAGAAAAAGTGTATTTAAATCATGGATGTTCCTTGTAGCAAATTTCCTTTCCCGTCCCAGAACGTACCAGTCCCCAAAATATTTAATCAACTCCCTGCCTTCTGGGGGAATGTCTCTTAATTCCTGGTACGCCTGCAACACCTTGTCCTCTGGCAAGAAGGCTAATGCAATTAAAGACTTTACAGCTATCTGTAATGGCATGTCAGTATTATATAAATGTGCCAACCCTAGCTGTTACACCTTCCTCCACACATTCCTTCCAACATGGAACAGACAGCCCTTAGACTTAACTCCATTCATATTCACATGTATACTCTTCATAGCAGCTATTTCAAAGTTGCACAACACATATTTTAATGTTGTTTCAAAGCCCTGCTCTGTGAGTAGTTTGAACCCACAGTCCCACATGGAGTTGTATGTCCTTAGTGACTTCTTGCTCATTAGGCAGTAAAGTAAGGGGACTGATTTACTGTATCGCCCATAGTGTACCAACCCATGAATGCTATAAAGCTGCCTGCAGATCAGCCCCTTGTAAAGAATATGCCGTCTATTAACCAAATAGGGGCATGGCTTAAATCAAACAGATTGCTGACAGTGCTAAATACTACAACTGCATGCTCTCCACTGACATCCATTACCCTTCTCTCCAGAAACATTCCCACTTTAATTGGGTAATCTTGGACAATCAGGGTGCATGGTGTTAAGTGTGAGTTTGTTGCTGGGGCTGTTAGTTTCCTCCATACCCTTCCCACTTGTTGCAATAATGCACATCTAGTGGGAAAGTCTGGCACAACATCCATGGATGTAGAAGCTAGTGCATTCTCTACCAACAAACAGGGTGCATCCCTGGATACCGCAGCCCTATGTTTTAATTCACTGCACACCTCCGATGGGTCACCAGTGTGATTGTGGGGAAGTATTTTATTCAACTGTTCTCTGGTAGGTAAACAAATCTTGTTATTAGCCTACCTTTACATTTGAGAGCCGATTTCCACTTACAACACCAATAGTTCCTTTCAGTGCCTCTACACTCCAAATGGTAGACATAACCCTCAATAATCAGGACTTTATTGCTTTTTTGAGATACAGTGGTTTCATATATGGTTCCAACCATTCCTGGTTGGGGAAATGCTGCAGACGCCATTTCTCTGTGAGTGCTTTGTATGCCCTGTTAAAGGAATAGTAGATATTTATACTATGTCATCGGGACTGTGAAATTAGAGATTCTGTCCTTTCAAGTTTCTGAGTTTTTATGCTTGTGGTCTCGAAATACTGAAATTTGGGATTTTGAGATTACAAAGTGGACCCCTGTCTATGTATATCAAGTGAAGCCAAGAAAGAAGCCCAAATTTCAATCAAAGCTAACTCAGCTGCTGATCCAGATGGCTTAAATGCTTTCTCTCTGTTGTATATTGTTAATCACGTCATACTGTTTACAGCACATTCTTTAAGAATTGTTAAGTGTTGAATTTGTTCTTGAACTCTGGAAAGAGGCTGCTGTAAATCTCATCTCAAAAGCATGGGCTACTTAAGGAAATCTGTAGACCTGTCAGCCTAACTTGCATTTTGGCAAAAGCTTTTGAAGAGTTCTGTGTAATCTGATGTCAAACAACTTGAAAGCAGGTGCTGACATTTACTAACATGTATGTATTAAAGGCCAGCCATGTTTAACAAATCTGGTTAACTTTTATCTGAATTTGTGGGAAGCACTGGACAAGGCTTATAAGTGGATGTCAAATACCCAGACCTTGTAAAGGCCATCGACTCAATACACAATGAGATTGTCAAAGAACCAGGGAGAAAGTCAGGGGATAAATAGATATATAACAAAGTAGATAATGAACTGCCTATATGGAAGATCATTAAGGGTTAAACCATCTGAAACTGCTTCCACGGTTAAATCAGTGATATTAAGAGGACCACATGGTTCATCTTTGGGGTCTGTGCTTTTTTCCATCATTACAGCAGATTTTTCAGTTTTCAGAGATATCTGGATCAGTAAGTTTGCTTATAACAAAAAGGTGGGGACAACTCTAACTACATTCTCTGACCAGTTATGGCTTCAGGAGCACCTGGATGCCCTTCATCTTTGCTCATTGTCAATGAAAATGCCATTTAATGCAACAAAAACAATCACTAATTTTGGGATAAATAATCCCTTTTGTTACCTGTACTCCATTAAGAATCTTGGAGCATTTTTTGATAAATCTTTTAAATCTGAAGCCAACATGACATCAGCTATTAAAAGCTGCTGCTCAGTCTTCAGGGATATTCGCACACACAACTGAGTAGGGATAAAAGGATGCTTACATGCCTGTTTATGGCTATCATCAGACCTGCTCTACAGTATTGTATAGCAGCCTGCAGTTACTTTTGTACTGTAATTAATAGACTGGAAAGAGTTTCAGAAACTCTTTACTGAACAGATATTTTAAAGTTAAGTCCTTGAATTATAAATAGAGGCTTGAACTATTGCATTGTTTTTTTTTTCTAATTAACTATAGATTGGGAGGATCTAATTTTAATATACAAATGCAGACATGTTATAGATATGGCAGCTACCATCAATATCAAATTTTCAAATCATCAAATTATCAAATCACTGCCTGAGCACTAAATCAATCAAGAATCTGTTACTGTCCCAATCACAGTGACTTTATTTGGGTGGAAAGCTTTTCATATCAGAGTGTGGTGGCTGAGCTATATGCTGCTTGTAAGTGTGAGGCAGGTGGATACACTGGGTCCTCTAAAACCATTGTTGACAAATGACATGGTAATAGGCTGTATGGGTACAGACTATTCAAAAGTTTCCATGGAAGCTCTGAGTTTGATATACATATACTGAACAATGAAACCTTTTAAAGGCCACTTTCAGGAAAAGCAGCTGCCATCCTCCACCTGACAAGCTATCACAGAGGACAGAAGTGACTGCTTCAGGTATCCACCAAGTGTACCATAGACCTCTGCCGAGAGGTAGCCCTGGCAGCCAGGTGTGAACCAGTGTAAGAGGCAGCAGATGGTACAGCTGGATGTGAGTGTGGCGTTACCTCCTTATCTTCATCAACTACAGCTGCAGTAGGACAACACAAGGGATACAATGATTATACACATAGTCTACAAACATTAACACAGCTGTACACTGGACATGCATAGATGTCATATATATCACACTGTTGGGAGAAATCAGTCCTGTCTTGTGTGACATCTAAGAATATTAGATTTTTCGCCTTTGTGACATCTAAGCATGTTATGTCGCAGTTCCTCTGTTGCTAAGAAAGGAAGTATACAACAGTTAAGACAGCAGAAGATACTAGTTCATAAAAAGTGCTAACTGTACATTTCAGGCTCTCTCTTTTCTATACCTCTACCGCTCACTGATGCAGCAAGTTGAGGGTGGCACCACCACAGATCATTGTACTAGTGCTGACACTACTCACCAGAATGGACATGTCAGTAACATCACTCATCACACTGGCAAGCTGGAGCCAGGAATATGCATTCCACACTGGATCAGCAGGCAATCGTAAAAGTCTCTGATCAGGAGGAACCACAAAATGCTGCACTCCTTGAAATACCATGTTGGGGCCTTGGAATCTACAGTATCTGAATCAGCTATGGCCACTCATGCAGGTCTGATCAAGGAACAAAATGTAATCCTTGCACATTAATACACATTTGTGGCTCATATGCTGTGCATTGCAAAACTGTATCCTGCTGCTATTGCAAATCTACAGCACTATTACATGATGCAAAGAGTGGATATGCACTGCACTGTGAAAATATGAGTATACACATGTCATATGCATGAGCCTATTTGTCTTGTGCTTCATCGTCACCATGACATGCACAACTGGTGCCGACATATTTGGTTAGAACAAAATGCTGTGGTAATTATGCACAGACAGTGGTCAACATAACTCCAGCTCTCCAGATTTTTGCAGAATGTCGAGATTTTTTTCCTCATATTTTTGGACCACTTCTCATAAAAGGTATAGTTTTCTATCAAATCGCTGAGGACTAAAGTCATTAAACAATGGCATATCTTTGAGTTTCAGACTTCATTTTCTTCACAAAGTGCATGCTAATGAAAAACCTATTATTCTAGCCACCTTCTAAGTTTATAAGAGTAATATTTAAAATTTATCCTTGATTTCGGGCTTTTGTCCTCCCCATTATTTTTGGCTTTGTCCTGAACTATTGCCCTTAGGTATTGAGAGATATGATGGTACAATGTAGCTTTAGTACATAATCCCATTTATTGGCCATTATCAGCATGATATAAAGCACCATAGCATTTACTGAAAGACTAGTTATTGCCATATACTGCAGTATAAGGCCATTTTAAAAAAGATTCTGTAAACTTGCATCTTCACAGAGTTGAGGAAGGGATTCTGCTTGGTAAAATACCTTAGCAAGAGCAAACAACAATGTGGTAGATGTCTGTGACTGTGAAGCAGAAGTCATTGTATGTCTGTCAGTGGTAACCCATAGCAAGGCATCTATCTCTCTGTGCCTGTGGAGCAGCAGTCATGTACAATGGTAACCTCTAGAGTGGCATGATGCAAACATATGAGTTTCAGTCCTATATTATGAGACATGGCAGCAGCATGTAAACAGAGAAGAGGAGTGCATAGCGATGACTTCAGCTGATAAACAGGACCATGGAGGGTGGATCTTCATCCATAGGTACTCACATACAATATACAGACATTGGCTGGCATGTTTTACCCACAGGTGTTCATGTACTGGTATAGTTACTCCATGGAGTCACTCCCTAAAAAAATATTACAAACTAAGGGAATAAAGGGCTCCTGCATGTCCTCCATACATATGCCATGTACCTTCTAAGCAAAGGTATCACAAGCAAATATGATTGCATCCAGATTTGGTAGGGAATGGTGCAGGATGTGAATGTTGTGGGTGGCCATAATATATCTCTAGAACAGGTTTGACAAAGGGTTACTGATATGATATTCTGTGCAAATGAAAATACATGGGACATTATAAAAAGCCATTATCTATGTTGTGATTTACTGAGGCCAAGGGATTTTTAGTCTTACATGCTGGCAAGGAGGAGTGATCACTCATACCTGAAGAGTAGCTCAAATGTGGAACACAGGTTGGTACCAATCAAGCGTGTATCAAACTGGTAAATAAACTGCTCAGTAATGTCTACTACAATGCAATATAATATTATACATTGCATCTTTGAAGGAAAAGACTGACCAAAGCTGACTAGTATACCATTCCTGCAAGGTAGCTCTGGTTTGCAATTGCAAATCTTTCATGCTATGACATTCTGCTCAATGGATGCTATTGCTTTCTTTTATGCTTGTCATGAGGGATGCTAAATGTATGGGTAGAAATATGGGTCATCAATGTTCCTGGATTCACAAGTTCCTTTGGTATACAGATCAGCATAAGTGGTCAAAACAGAGTTAATATTAGCAGGGAACCTGTAGCTTATGATGTCAGCAACATGCAAATGGAACAGTCCAGGGAAAAAAATGTCAGTGTTTCCAATGCTACAGTTTGAGTGGTCACTCAAATCAACCTTTAGAGAGTCCCCTTTAAAGATAGAGACTCATCTCACAGCCTCAAATTTGCATGATGGAAATCTTTCACCGGAGAGTCTATCATGGGCTCTAACTGTATCCCCCAGATCACACAGCATACCAACCGCACAGTATAGATGTCAGAATGGGGTGGGAGGTTAGGCACAACCGTGACTCCAAGTCCAATCTTGATATGGTTATAACACTTATTATAGCAATAACCGATTAAGTGGGTGTGGTATATTGAAGACTTACCCATGGTTGGTGTGGTTTAATCATGAGGGCAAAGCCCAAATGATTAAATAAAGCCAATCATGGGTAAATCTTCAATATACCACACCCAAGAGTTGGTCATTGCTATTATACATTGACATTATTTAAGAAAAAGACTACTTACGTTTCTTAAATAATGTCTTTGGATAACGGCATTGTAGTGTTATTCGATGTTGTTTCCTGATTTTGCATTTTGATTATGTACTTTGCATGCATATGGGATTTGTGTTCACAGGCTTACAAAGTACATCACTACTTTAGCAAGCATGCAACAGAGAAAGTACAATCTCTAGTGCTATATTTTTTGAAAGAAAAAAAAATGTAAATTCCCAACAGTTTAGAGGTGCAAGAAAGACGGGAAAATACAAGGAAAATCAGGTATGTTTTAGTTTGCAGAATGTACCTGGTTTTCGATGTATTTTCTGTGGTCTTGTATGTACCACTCAATCTTTTATTTGAAAAAAAAAATGTGAATATGTGTGCATTGTCTGAAGGAAAGAAAATCTGAAACTGAAATGCCTGTCATTATTTAGGGAGTTTGTTTATCAGTGATTTGTCGGAAAAAAACAAATTTTATGAGAAACAAAGTCACTAAATAGTGACCTGCTTTTTAATTTCAGAGTTTTTCATTCAGACTAATACTTGCATAAGAGACAGCAGCTAAAAAAAACATCTGGCTGCTCAATGATTCTTTAGCAGCTGGACTTTTACCACAGGTATATTCTCGATTTACAACAGGTGTGCTAGTTGGGCTAACCAATCAGCATACTCATTTTTGAATGTTAATGGACAGTCATTGTATAATATTAAGAGATGATCAAATCATTTAGCACAACTGGCTTTTAGCAACAGTACATTGGAGATGGTGAGTGTGTTCCTTGGCTTAGAAAATTATGTATTCCAACTGTACAGTAGCATGTTGTGTAAGGAAAGGGAGAATATGATATTGCTGATTACTCTGGTGACAAATCCTGTCTTCACAGCTGCCTCAATGAGACACATTGCAATTAATATCCAAGCCATGTCCCTTACTGAAAGGGGGTGGGATTACAAGATGCAGGGATGATAGCCACAGACTGTCCCAAATCAGGCTACACAAAAAGGCGATGATACAGCATCACTGCCCCTTGTGAGCACATAACCAGCTGACTCTCTCATGGCCTTTGAAAAATTCACAAGCAATGATACTCATCTGGACCAACACTTGTCAGGCCATATTAGGGTGGATGCTCACAGTTTCATACTTCTACAGCTTCCTGCCATGGACCACATCAAGTCCCAGCAGCATGAGCCAATACATTGGACACCACCAATGAATATGTCATGCAAGCAATAATTTATAACCAAAAACTTCCAAAACAGCATGAAAAATAAAGTAAAAGCACTGTCAAGCCATCACAATAACTCTATTTCTTAATCAAATAAATTTTAATGTTAAGTTCTGTTGATCTTCATCAGAACAATTAAAATTAAACACATAACTCCTTTTAAATAACTTCTACTTACACCTTATTAAGTCATGCACCGATCAAACTTAATTACTAATAAATGTTAATTGCATATTTTATTCCACAAAAATTACCTGCCAATAAAAAACATAACTTCCACTTCTATAAAATACATACAAAAATGCATAAATGTAAAAATATATACAAATACATTGTTATAAATCTAAAAGACTTGATAAAACCTTATCTATTAAATATATTCTAAATCAAGTCTCATAAAATGCATCCTCATTTAGTTTTGTCTGCTTTTAAAACTGGTACACTATTAATACTCATTTTGTCATTGATACCTGGATGTTGACAGCTTTTAATTTAAACTGGTACAAACGTTGCGTTTTTTCTAACTGGGAATCCCACTTGCCTCCTCTAATATTATTTGGTACATTTTCCAAAATAAAAAAAGGAACTTCATAAAAGTTTTACATTCATTACTATAGGAGGAATTTAATAAAGCCTACATGTTTTTTTTTCCCATGCAGGGCATCATGCTGCACTGCTTACATGGCAGTGAAAATGTTTAGATTCAGTAAGGGTTGCTGAGCAGTGCCTATGGATGCACCAGGACAGAAACTTCTGTGACATGCAAATCACCTCATGAGCAGGTGAATCTCATGCAAATGAAGCAGGTAGAGCACTCCAGCAAGCAGATAGACATCTGTTCAGACCCGTGTCAGTGTCTGTAGTGTACACTGAAAAATTCTGTGTACAGGAGTGTAAACATAAAAAAGGGGTTGGAAAAATGTAGATATTTGCACAGAAATGTATACCCTTATTTACTTGATCAGCACATATGGCATCACTCCAAGAGGGATACAGGCAGAAGCCTTGTGGTGAAATGACAGCCTCCCAGCCAGTCATACAGATGGCATATGCTGAGGTACACTGAGGTGCTCTGCTTGCCATTAGCCAAGGCTCTGTGGCAAAGGTGGGTTAAAGTTGGCTAGACAAATCTCTTCCACCAGCATGTATTATTAATGTGACATACTAGGTTAATGTCTTTACAGTGATAAATCCATGTACTATGCCACCTACAGATATGCAGCATTTACAATCAAGCAAGGTCACACATTTTCCTGTATGCAAGGCAGAGATCACCTGAGTAGTCTATATGCCACAGGCTACAATGACACTCTTTTCAGATGATCCCTATTGAACACATGCTGACGACATGAAGTTCTTTTCTAAGGGACCATACTGTTGTGTGCCAGTGCCAGTACTGCTTCGAAACGTCCATTACCAAATGGCCATTGAACTCAGATATTGGCATGCTGAGGGAAGAGTACATGGAGGTTATGAGTATGTCAATTACGGGTGATTGTGTCTTCAGCTATGACACATGATTCCCATAATACCACTGGGAGCACATGGTGATCACAGGCACATTAGGTGTAAACCTGTGTGGCCAAGTCTGTGGGCCCAGTTCTTTCATCCGTGAGTATGTAAATCACATGTTGCAGCTGATGCCCTACTTATCAGGTACATAGATGTTACTGCTGCAAATGGTACTACATATATATCTGCATGGAGTTTATGGCCATTACTATGTCAAAAGGCATTTGGTCATTACTACTGTCTTGTAGGATATTGACATAACTCACAGACTCCATGAGTGTTCATACTTTGCATCATCAGTCAACATTGTTAGCCACAGACTGTCAGTTTTCAATTGTAACATGGTTAAATGATTTCCAAGCAGTAGAGACCCCAGGACTGAGCCTGTTCAACACTGCTGCTTAGAGATCAGCTATTGGAGGCAGATGTCCCTATGCCATCAATGGACCACTAAGTGACCACTACAATGACAGTACTGTAGATGCCTAAGTGGGTGCTTTGTACATGATGCCTGAGTGGGGGGTATAGTCAGATGGCTTGACTCAGTCCAGGGGATTGTATGCATTGATGTCCCATCACTCAGGTCCTTGGTGACTGCCTTGGAAATGTCCACCACATTTAACAGTCATGAACCACCTGTCAGACATCCAAACTGTGTACAGTCAACTATATATAGGTCACATATAGGTGTGCTGATCGGTTTACCTTCATAATGCTGATCTCACTACAGTCAACCCCACTTCCGTGAATGCCGAAGTGCGAACGTCCCGAATGTCAAATTCCACATATCCGAACGGCAAACTCACGTCCCTTTTTGACCCATGGTAGCACTGGTTTGGAGGTGTGGCACGGCCGGAAATGTCGAAATTCGACATTTATTCGACTTTTTAAAAGTTTTGCGGTTCTGGTTTTGCAGAAACAGTTAGACGATGTGGCCGGTCGATCATAAGTGATCGACGATATAAAGGTAAACCGTGCTGATCATCTCCATGATGATTGCCCCTATGGTCATACAGATATGGATACTCAGGAAAGAAGTCTATAGTTCTGTTGGCCAGTGAATACACTATCTCTGTGCAAAGGTATAACAGTTGCCATTGTGCAGTGAGCTGCGGTACAGCCAGTGGTTGCAGTGTGATTGCAAGGTGCTCCCAATGGTGTTAGTAATCCATAACACATCCCATGTAGGATGCAGCCTGAGATGTTAGTGTGTCCAATAGATGTTGTGTATCCTCCATAGAGAAGCCATTTATGACCTGCTCTGTAGATAAGGAAGTTTTGGAACAGGTTGCAGGACTGTCATGTATCATGTGGTAGGAACATTGGAGGAAAGTTGACACAGAACATGTGGGACTGCAGACCCATTCTATGTGGCATCATTAATTATGAGTTCACCAACAATCTGGGTCTGTGCTTTGGGGTGACACATGTAACTACAATGTGCGCTGTGGTTCTGCTTTGTGTGGGTGACTAAGTTTGTCACTTACTGTGTCTACACAACATCACAACACTATGTGGTTGTTTTAGCTGAAGGGGTTGTGTCACCATTTGAGGGGGGCACCCTCACTCCAACTGTCACACAGCAATGACCACCTCCTATTGTACAGCCTAATAATGGGAGTTGTCCACCAGGCAGGACTGTTGTGCCATGAGGAGCCTGTCTTCCTCCTGTCAGGTACAGCTGAGTTCATGCAGTTGTAATACTGCTACCATAATGCAAGGGTGTACAGCTGTGCATACATGCTGTCCCATCAAAGGGGGGAGGTGCAGACAAGCTATGTAAACCATCCCAGATGAGGTAATACATGGCTTTGTTGAAATATATGTCTGTGTTGTCTGCAAGCACAGGTTAATGCTGATAGTTTTAATGACACTGATCTGTATTCAGATCCCACCAGGGAGGACCTCACATTGGGGAGCTGCAGTGGTCACCCATATTGATAACCACATGTTGCAATATGTTGGTTTCCCTTGGGGGATGTCGCGGCACTGCTCCAGGACATTGTAGTTAAGGATGTAGATGAACCTTTGGGGAAATGAGCTGCAGCATGATTAAACAACACAGCTGGTGGTCACTTAATGTCAGCATGGTGCAATTATATATCTTGATAGACACATGTACATACAGATATGCACAGTGGGTGTCTGGATACATAGAGCTGCTCCTGTAGCTGGCTATTGCTTGATAGTACTGAATGGCACCTGCATTGTCTCCAGGAAATCACAGTGTTTCAAAAAATCTTGATGTGTATCTATCCTTAATGAGTATGTATACACCACGTGCATTACCTTGAACACTGTCATTTTGAGGTCTGAAGATGTGGATGGACATGTAGTCTGGTATGGTGGTGGTGCTGTCCACAGCCTTGAACCAGATGTCCTTGACTGCAGACATGTCTGCATAATCCAGGGTGTGGACACATAACACAGAGGGGGTTAAGTATTGCCATACACACCATGTAACAGCATAACCATGATGATGTATACAGATGGTGTTCCCATTGCCAACTTTTCCCTGAACAGTGCATCTAAGATGCATTGTGGGGGAGTCAGTAGCCATAGCTGTTACTCCATATCGAAGGGGTGAGAGATAAACACCATCACTGGTGAAGCATTGATGTCTGTTGAGCAAGGCACTCCAGGCAGACATGTAGTAGAGCCCCTGATAATGACTCCACACACTAAGGCAATTATTGACTTCCATCATTTTATGTGTGTATGGAGCCATCATCCCAAGTGAGTGTCAATTGCAGCCAAAGATATGTGTATACCCGTGAGAGACATAGACTGGCTAAGCACAGTTATGTGTCTGCATACAGGCAGGAGACGTACGTCCCTAGTCATAGACACCTGTAGGAACTATAATGTCAAAATTATATTCACTGATATCCCTTGATTTGTGGCAATGTGTAGTAAGGCCTATTGTTTCAAGCTACAGGCAGCTATTTGGACCTTTCCCATATGTAGCCACGTAACACAGACATCAATGTGTCTCACAATGTAATCACTACTGACTAAGAAATGTGAGTTTGTGTTTTGCCTCGGGTGATTATCCAGTGGAAAAGTGGTGCATACAGTATTATGCGTACTGTGCACTCCAGAGACAGGATGTCCTGAGGTGTCTGTTTGGTAATATGTCTGGTAAGGAGCTTTACACATGCAGGTGTGTGATGTGGGTGTAAGTGGTGCAGGATGTGAGCTGCGCATGTTGGCATAATGATCACTGCCATATGTAGTGACTGCTGTTGGAGACACCATGGCAGCAAGGTTTGAAATGCAGTCACATCTGTCCCACATTATATTTGTGTGTCATAGGAGTAGAGGAGTGTGGACACTGTCAACACCTCAGTAGCAGGTCTGACAAAAGGAATGTCATGCTGCACACCCTTGGGATTGACAGCCTGATATATACAGTGCTTGTAGGCACACCTTGCAGTGAAGATGTGGACGCCCATGCATGTGTAGTGGACTTGTTCAACTTTGCTGACATTACATTGACCTCGCAAGTGTACGGTGCCAGTCAAGCAACTAGACAGCACACTTGTTATTGTGTGGTATGATGTGGGAACACAGACATTTGTGTTGGGTACATAACTGTACAGTATGACATACCTAGGACATGTGGCAGTTGGACACACATTGGCCAAAGGTGGCCAGTCCACAGCAGTAGGCCTCACAACCATGTCAAGCAGATATGCACCAGTAATGTGTTTAAGGGCAGGTTGCATGAAGTGCTGTGAAAGTGTCACCTATGATGGCTTACTAGTATTGTGCTGATTGTTACAGCAAGACTACAAATATATGTCAATGGACATTGCACATTATATTGTGATGCTGCAGCAGTGCTACTAATCCCACTCTTGTCAGTTTCCTAGTGACATACCACCGGCCCTGTAATAGATGGCATAACACATGCAAAAGCCAACTGATTGCCCAGGTTGCTAATAAAGGCATCTACTTGAAAAAGAGTATGTGAAGCCTACAGAGCCTTTCATGATGTGGGACAGATATATGGATGAACAAACAGGGTGTGTCCTGCTTTTCATCATGGGCTTTATAGTATCGTTTTATGTGTGATGACAGAAAACATGTCAGAGAATGGTATCCTGTGTGAGAGTGGTGTCGGCAAGATCAGCATTAGTAGTTGCCAGGCACTGGCTATTCTGTGGACTCCCCTGCACACAACTGTGTCCTTTCAGGACACACCATTTGGGTAATGTCCAACTGAAGAATACCTGTGTGAAACCCCCACCTTACCCTCAGAGGTTATACATATTACACTTCCCTAATGTGTTTACCTGTGCTCTGTACACACACCTTGGATGACTCTCATCTTGAAACATACTGGAAGCAAATGCAATACTTAACCGCACAAAGGACAACTAGCATGTAGTGCCAAGCAGTGAACCCAGATCTCTGAGTCATGTGACATGAAATGCCATAAAATTAGTTATCATGGATATGAACAGTAACACAGTTATACACCTATTGACACTGGACCACACACCATCAGTTATGCTCAAGGTCAAATCATTCCTACCAACTCTAACTGGTGGACCCCATTGAGCATTACACTGTGCAATGGATGACGGAAATATTACTCATTCAACTTACCATGGCCTGACAAGGTGTTTGACAAAGTTAGTCCAGTAGGCCTTGCTGGAAACTGTGTAGGTTATCTCCTGAGTGTTATGTCTGCCGGTGGGTAGGCAAGTGTCTAACAGCCATAATTTGGGAAGATAGCATTGGTAGACCTAAGCTGCAGTGGTTCCAGTCATCAGTGGATTTCCCCAGACATCACTGATGGTGTACCCCTTCTAGCCATTCCCTCTCTGCAGTCACAGCCACTGTCAATGCCCTCTGACTGCCTACATTAGCAGGTGATTACATAACAGGAGCAGTCACTGAATCCAACACAGAACCAACACTTAACCATGATGGCCTGTGACACACATTCAGTTGCTGTCTGAGCCACTGACAAATACTAAATACTAACTACTGCGCAATACTGTCCACTGGAAAGTCATCTACCCATGGGACATATAGTAGTGTCTGCACACCACACGCATTTGACCCATTAATTGTGGATGCATGGACACTGGGGGAAATGTAGCCTTTCACTGTCAGTGGTCAGTGAGATGTGGGGATGCATTCAGTCTTGTACATCATAAACAGATTTTTGAATATCTCCCAGACTGTCATTGCTATACTGAAGGTGGCAGTCATCTCACCTATCACTGTGTGCAATGGCACCCTTGCTAAGTCACTACACAGGCATATCCTACAACTGTAGCAGCCACATGGGTTCCATGGTACTGCAATACACATTGCAGATAACATATCCTATGGAGTCCATGTCATGACCGTACATGTGTAGTCTGTCTCATAAATGCTTTGTAGAGGATGTGTATGGCTGCCATACAGGGAAGTGTCAGATCCACTTTGTACCTCCCTTACATCCACGACAGGACAAACACATGTCTTGCCCAAACAAAACACCTGCACCGTCACTGTGGTATAAAAACTACATGTTGGAAAGACAGGTATGTCACACAGACAGCACACCCTGTATGTAACAGGTCCCCCCAAGCATGTGAACCACACATCTGATGTGACACACATCATGTTCAGGTTCCACCATGGGATGCAGTACATGACAATTATAGCTGTTGTTGTACAAATGTTTGTAATGGACACAGGAATTGTGAAGATGGGTAATCCCCAGCACCACAGCTTGTAGATGTAATAGCTCCCAACACCCTGGTGACACTAGCCAAGGGTATCAGGCCTTTGCACAGATTAGGGATGCATGAGTACACTGCAAGAGGATATTGTCCTTGTTGGCCTGTTGCACACATACGGAGTTATGGAGCCATGCACCTATAGTGCTGTACCTTGCTGTGGACATATTTCTTCTTTACAGATAGTCTATCATGTGCTGTGACATCTAAGGCTGTCTTGCTACTGTGTGTCCATTGGTGCGCCCTACAGAATCATGAAACAGAAACATTAACAGCTCCATAACACACCTTTCATTGTGTAAGTATGCAGCCATTACAACATTATACAACATAAGGTACATGAATTTATGGGGCTTGCACATTACAAATGTCAGCACACGGTATCTGTCAGTAACCACTAGAAGTGGCACGGCTAAACAATGCATTACGCAAGTACATGTTAATTTACATAGTCACCCTGTGCATCAGACACATAGTTTCCTTTCCCTGCATCAATGATAAGAATGACAGGGATTTGACACTGGTACCGTCACTTGCACAGGGTGTTAAGTGGGGGTGCAGGAGGCATAGGGTGACCCAAAAGGTTGACAGCATGTGTGTGTGAGTCAGGAAGGGAAGCAGGTAAGGTTGACCATGGAAATGTGCCATGTGTGTCTGCAGGTGACCTGCATTTGACAGTGGTGTGTGAGTGTGTGGGTGGACACAGACAAACTCAGTACTATCCCTACATGTGTGTATGTTGGACAGCTTTGAACCATGCATGGTAGAGATGACAGCTCACCATCTCCTGGCCCAAACATGGGAACTGTCTCTGCCAGGAGTTGCACTGGCACCTCCATGCCCAAGGTTAGAAGTGTTATTAGTACCTGATGGTGACTGCTGTCTGCTGGGAGCATGTCCTCCACAGGAACACCCAGGATGATGAGCCCATGACCTGACATGTCTTGTTGTAGACGTCACACTCGCCTCTGTAGTACTGGATGTACTGCCACTATGGGAGCATGATTGTGCAAGGTCACATAGACTCTCAGCAGATGGGGTTGCTGACCTATATCCATGAGGATGATGCTCAACTCCAACCACACATTCCAGCACAGACACTGTGCATTCCAAGACCAACACTGTCTGCCCACCTTCTGTCTACTGCATCAATGAACCAATCCAGGGTGTCACCAATGTGGTGGAGGCAGTCACGGATGTCAGACTGTGCTGCATCCATAACCCTGTGCATACATTTGGATTTTCTTTCAGAGTATGCCTGTGCTTCCATGATGGCCCAAAACATACACAAAGTGAGCTGTGATGTGACACCTGCAACAGGTGGTGGACAAACAGCAGGTTTCCTACAAGCACCCCTGTCAATCCGCCTGTGTGGGATCTCACCAGCTCTTTGGCTATGGCCAGTGTCTACACTTATTGGAGCCAAAGTTGTTACACTTTCCTGTTCAATGTCCCCATCCTCTGACTGATGAATATCTGTGGCCTCTAGGGACTGGGTATGTGTAGGCATACTGACTGAGTGCCATGACAATCAGAGCAGAAGAGTGATGTCAACCTCTGGGATATATTCAGCCCCTGAAACCCACACCTGTGCCTCACTGTGGCCACCATCATCATCAGAGTCTGAAGACACACTGACATCAGGTCGTGTAAGAGACAGAGACCAACCCCCCTGGTCACCTGTGATAACAGAAGAAAAAGCAGTACATTAATATCTACCCTATTATGCTCTGAAGTACTATGTTGTAATAAATGTACAGCTACATACACTGTCGGCACTATTACATACCTGTTGAAACCCCAACCTCATATAGTAGGGCAAGAGGAAATTTCTATCCCCACAAACAGCTGTAGTTACTTGTAAATAAAATCTCTGTACACAACAATCTCATCAGCAAAAATGAGATACACTTTTGACATTTGTGAAACTCTGCACAGTTGACACATATAACAACCTGCAATGCCCAGACAGTACTATTGCATCTCTCAGTGTGGTGACACCTACAAGGCATAAATATGACTGTAACATGTGTACAGTCATAAAGTATCTGTGCAGTTGGCAGTCATGCTGACAGTACAGCACTCCAGGCAGCAGGTCTAGGATGACAGTTTAGAGATTGCATTGCTGTAAACCTACATCTATAACAAAACAATGTGCTTACCATGAGCAGGACCACAGCCTTGCCCGATATCCGAAGAACCTGTTTGAAGTAGAGGGAGAAGTAATGTCAGGGCCACCGCATGTTGCAGCACAACAAGGTAATATATCCATATATCTCACATTTACAGTAGCTACTATGTTAATTATTATAGTGGTCAACATCTGAGCAAGAGAGTCAAACTGCATTTGCATCCTTCCCTCCCACAAAGAACACAGACTTAACAATGACATAAGAGTATGTACACCTTGACACACTGACTTCTACAGTATTGCAATACTGATCAAACTAAGCTTACCTGCACACTCATCTGCCATGGTAACTGTGGCACCCTCATCCACTACATAGGGTGTGATGGATGCCTGAGAGCTGTCATGTGTGCTTTTGTTTGCCAGTAATTCCTCAGTAGCTGAGAGTGGTTGTTTCACTGCAGGCCTTCCACCGGTGATGCCACGATCCCTGGCTATGTCTGTTGTTCTTCTATGTGCAGCATTGATCATGTCCTTTGCACAGTGTTGAATCTGCTCATATGTCCTGCTCTGATTACCTGTAGCATTCACTTTATGGACAAGGTCAGCCCACAATTCTACTCACTATTCCATGTTTTGTCTTCCCCTGGACAGTAGGAGTTCATGGTGTTGCCAGAGGCCATCAAGTATAATCTCATTCTCCACATCTATGAAAGGTGCACATCATCTTAGATACATGTGTCCTGAAAGACAGCAGAATGGGAACACGTCAGGATTACATATGTGGATGTACACTATGTAGAGATACAGCAAGAACAGAATGGCTGGCAGTATGCACTTCTTGGTCAGACATGTCATATTCCAGTGTGCAAACATACTAAGTGTGTAGATACAACTAAGATACTAGCAATAGTCAGCTATTCCCATATGTGCCATGACAGATACTGCTATATAATCATATACCCAACACTGGAGTCTATTGTAGTGTGTTCCCTAGGGGCAACCCCCATGGATAATATGTCAAAACAACAGTGCCAAACAAATAGCAGTGTGCTATTGCAACCACTATAAAGGGACAGTCCCAAGCAGGGTTGGTAGATTTCCGACTGTCCAGGTAGGGACTAAAAAAAAAGGTCTTCCACGTCTTTAATGCGGCACATCAGAGTTCCGCATTAAACAGAAGTAGCTCTGTATTTATTTTTTATTTGATTGGCCCGGGCCAATCAAAAATAAATAAACACAGACCTACTTCTTTTTAATGTGAAACATCGCAGTTCCGCATTACACAGAAGTAGCTCTGTTTTGCAATGTTTTGATTGGCCTGTATACCGGTATACAGGCCAATCAAAATCGCTACTTCTGTTTAATCTTGATCGCAGTTCCGCATTACACAGAAGTAGCTCTGTTTTGATTGGCCCGTATACCGGTATATGGGCCAATCAAAACATCGCAAAACAGAGCTACTTCTGTTTATTGTGGAGCTGCGATGTTCCGCATTAAACAGAAGTAGCTCTGTTTTGCGATGTTTTGATTGGCCTGTACACCGGCATACGGGCCAATCAAAATCGCTAACGAGCTTCGTTTAATGCAGAACTTCGCATTAAACACAAAAGATCGTGTTTAGCGATTTTGATTGGCCCATATGCGTATACGGGCCAATCAAAAAAAAAAAAAGCGGAGGCTGCCCGGGATTTAAACCGGCAGGGCGGGACTCAGGATCAGGCTGCTGATCTCGGGACAGTCCCGCCCAAATAGGGCACATACTGCCCCATACTGCCACATTGACAAAAAGCATATCACCTTTGATGTATTGTACGTCTTCTGTAGGTGTAACAAATCTGGATATCAATGGCATATCATTACCATGGTAAGTATATTCACACATCTGCATCCTGTTCTAAACAAAAACATTACATACCTGCTGGAGTGCAAAACTCCTCCGTTGGTATGTGGTGATAGTTAGGTTTTGTAAAATGTGTGTTCTGTGTGCAGAAAATCCCATACAGAATGATTCCCCATAGCCAGGATGTTTGCCTTTTAACATGCTTCTGATTAGCAGGTGATTGCCTTTTAACCAATCTGTGGTTCTGAAATGCTAATTGCAGGCAACACAGCTGATTTGCAGTATCATCAGCCAATGACATGCAACCAATGTACAATATATAAGGCCTCCATGTAGATTACAAGCCCTTTTTTATATGTTGTGTTGGACATTACTTGGGTGAGGAGATTACGTCATCACAGAGGGTAGGTCTGTAGAAGCTACTGTCACACAGTGATGTGTGTGGTACAGGCTGCAGCTGATGCTGCAGGTAATAGGCCTAGACAGAGACTGTGAACACTTTGGAGGATAACATGCTGTAGGAGTAACTGTGGGAGCTCTGGCAGACTTGTAGTAGAGGCAGCGCCAGAGTGAGGGCCATTCCACTCTAATTAAGGCATGTGTTTAAGGTAGGTACTAGGCTACATGTTTGTTGTGCCCTTGAGCAATGTAGGGGATAAATATAACATTGTCTACCATTTGGGCAACTGTCAGGCTATGTGCCACAGTTTGTGACTCATATGGAACGTGTATGCTGGCAGTCCTTGTTACAAGCAGGGACTTCAAATGTGTTTGTTAGTTGCACAGATGTGTTAATCTGCACTGTGAGTTTGAAAGGGTTGTGTACCGCACTCTGATTGTAGTGGGCCTCATTTGCATTACCTCAGTTAAAATCATCTGTGAATGCATATTATTGCATAACCTGACCCTTTATGCACTTATGGTTTTGCTATAGGGATATATGAAGTGTGTTCCCATCTGCAGGCCTGTGACTTCCATCAGTGACAAGCAGAAATTTCATTTCTACACTGTGTGGATAAAGAGTGTATGACTCAGTGATTAATTGGCGGCTTCACAATAATGTTATTTAAATGCTACACACCACTGGATTTGAACCCAGGACTGTGTGTGGCAAAATGCACTGCTTACAAGGCATTTAACAGACTGAGCTACTGAGTCACTGTTACATTAGGTATATTTGCAAGATATAATTACACACATACAGTCTGTGACATACTATTTTTAAAGCCATCATTATATGCATAGCTTTATATAGATGTATTTCTGCACCAGGGTCCCAGTTGTACATGTAGTTTGGCAGTTATTCCTTAGCAGGTGAACTTTTAAATGTTGCTGATAAAAGGGGGCATTTACCTGCTGTTAGAGACCTAACTGGCATCCATTCTTGTGTGTTTGGTATTCTAGTAGTGTATTCTTGCAGCAGACTACAATGTGCAATCCCAATTTTTCCATGTATCTTTATAAGCAAGGTTGCGTAATGCAGTATGGTGCAATGCAAAGAACCACTGAAACATGCTTTATGAGTGTAACCTGCAATTACTATGTTTTCCTTAAAACACCTGCTTTAATTAACAGCTGTGTGGCATGGCAGGTTAATGTAGCACCCTACAGCTGTGATGATCGTGGGTTTGAAGTAGGGGGCAGGTGTTTATTTTGTACCTGCTTATTGCTTAAAACACATATATCAATATAGCTCCATTTAGCTGAGCTTAGTGAAGCTAGCAAAGTGGTGAGTCCAGTGTGCCACATTGACAAAAAAAAACATAAATAAAAGAAAACTGGGGAGATAGGAAAGTGGTGAAATGGGGTGCATGCAGGGGGAAAACATAGGCAGGGTAGGTATTTGCAGGAAGAGTGTTGGAAAGAACAATAGCTATCCATTTCTTGTACAGCTCCAACTGTGCACTTTGGCAGAATTTGTAGATGACTTTGGACTCTAACTCCCAGAGAGAGGGATGAAGACAACATAATTGTGTTGTTAAGTCAATTGGACCAAATTATGTGTGCCCAGTGGATACGTGTGTGAAATGAAGAGCTATGTATGGGCCAAATTTTTTTTTTCTTTGGACAGGCGATCTTTTTTTTTAAGGTGAGAGTGGAATGTTGTGGAGGGACATAGGTACATGTGGGGAAGGTAAGCTGGGTAGGTGAGGGGGCTTTTGCAACCAGACAAGACAGCAGACAGGGATGGTGTGTGACAGAAGAGGAGGTAAACACCTTGAATGGGGAAGGTGTTTTGGATTCTCAGTCACATGTACCTCCACAAGGTAGCAGCATGACTCACATCTCCACTCATGGGACTGCTGACACTGTTCTGTCACTGCTCCAACAGTGGCAGTGATGGAGGCTGGGCTCCAGGGTGAGCCTGCCCAGGGTGGGAAGCATGCTATCCATCTGGTACAGGCATTCTCCAAACTCACAGAAGACAATGCTGTCTATCAAACCCAGCAGGTCATCATGGGTGACAATTCCCCCTCCAACACCACTCCCAGAGGGGGCCCATCCCCATCCCTTGGGGCGGTACTACCCGATGCCACAAATAATGCAGAGGGCAGCAAAGAAGGCACCACCAGGCTGGATTCCAGATGTGCTAGGACCCGGTGCAGATCATGAGGAACCAGCTGACCTTGACATGCTGTAGTTAAGTAGTTGTAACAATAAATTAAAATTAGTATTAACCAAACCAATGTTAGTATTAACAGAATGGAACATAATAATATTTATTAATCCAAATACATATTAAGGTATATTATGTGTAACAGAACATTAAGTAACATAGCAGCAAGTATGTTAACAGCAAATCAGTATGTATTAAACCAGAAGGCCAGTAAAACAGGTAGTGTAACAAAATGTGTTAATATTACATCATAACAATAAATAACAAAAATAAATTAAGAAGATAAGGGGTGGGGAAAGAAACAGAAACATACCAGTAGTTACCTTGCAGGTAATATTACTATACAGAGTACAACTACAAACTTCTACAGGTGTGCAGTGTCAGTTGTGAGTACAGTGACTACAATTCTCCTGTAGCTGATGTAGCACATACATACCTCTCAAGCTGTTAGTATGGGAAAATGTGGGCTAAACAGTAACAAATTCAGGTACAGACCTACACATAACAGTTTCACATAATGTGGACTTACATAACTACCAAAGTGGTATGCAAATAGATTTGAAAATATATAGCATTCCAGGTAATCACTTATGCAATAATCATGGAACAGACAGATTAGACAGTTGTAATTACATTATGAAAAATTGTGACAGCTGAAAGGCCTGCTTGTGTACATTAAGTAAACTAGACAGGCAGCATGCCTTAGTTGGCAGGCAATGGTGAAGAACTCAATAGCTGTGACTGCAGGGGACATCTGCAAATAATGTAACGAGTGACTGCAGCAACTTAGAACAGACATGCAATGACTACAGCCCTATTGCAAATATTAAGTGAAATCCACACACACTATCTGCTCGTAAAGTGGGCGACCTCAGCCATACACCTTTTGTTCCTGTAATGGAAGAAAATGTTAGCATTATGTGACTTACACTGGCCTGGAGACAACTTTGACCCATAGTATTACTTGAAAAAAAACAATTTACAGGACTTTCCCTTTGCAGTGTAGAGCTATTACAGTTTTACATTTGACTGCAGTGACATTAGAACACACATGCAATTAATAGAGCTGTATTATTAAGACAGATTTATTTAGGAAACCACAATGCTGCTTAACACTTTATTTGTATTGCTGATAATTCTCTGTGAAATCTACACACACTAGCTGCTCATAACCTTTTGTTCCTGGAGTGGAAGAAAATGAGAGCATTATGTGACTGCAATTGGCCTGGTGACAACCTTGAAACATTCTATTAGTTTAGAAAAACATTTTACAGGACATTTCTTTTGGATTACAGAGCTACTACAGTTTTACACTTGACTGCAGTGACAGCAGAACACACATGCAATGAATATAGCCATGCTGCAAATATTAAGACAGGTTTATTTATGAAACCACAATGATGTGTAACACTTTATTGGCATTGCTGATATTTCCCTTGTTTATTGCAATAGAGCTGTTATTGTTCAATTATTGTACTACAGTTCTAATTGCCCATTTATTGGACTACACTTCTAATTGCCCAGTTATTGCACTACAGTTTTTATTGCTTACTCTTTATTGCAGTACATTTTTTTATTCATTATTGCTTATTGCACTACAGGTAGCATAATATATCTGTACCACATGCATGGCGCAGACTGGCCAGGCTCCTGGCATGGGACTGAATATTGAAAGTCCTCTCAGATGCAGCTGTTGGGAGAGAAGCACACCATTATGCATACCAGTTTTGTACACACTCAGCTTGCATTTTGGTAAAACAGTGGAAAAAATACTTACATATTTGTGGGACATGCTCAACCCTTGCCTGTTAGACCCGTGCCCAACTTTCCCCTCTTTCTCCACTTCAGGTCATCATGGGGGTGATGACACTGCTCACCAGTGTGAGAGATACCAGTAGCACTGGTAAGGTCCCTGGCCAACTGATCCCAGGCCTCAGCCTTACAATCTGAACCCTGGTAACTACCCTGCCTAGGTTTGTAATTATGTATGAGGAGCCCAAAAAAACATCTCCAACACCACCTGGCATATCAGCAGATGAACAGACTCCAACAAATCATGCAGAATTCTCACCTATTGGCTTTATTATATGCTGCTTTCCCACACTTACTCATCATTCAGCAACATGCAAAAAAGCACCACATTGCTTAGCATCACACAAACCAGCTAAGCAAAGCTGAGCAGTGCAAAAACTCACAGAACTGTGATTTTAGAGAAGCTTAGCAATGGGCAGACAATATTAGCCATTACCCACATTTTAGCAGTGCTTAGCACCGCGCAGCTCTCCCAAATCTAAAAATATTGATTTTCATTTAAAAGACGTTTTATGTTGCATTCAACAAATGATATGTGTGCCAGGGATTTGAACCTGGGACCTACGGTACTGCAGATTACCGCTCTATCATTTAGCTACTTGGATAGCATGCAAAGTAGTATTCCTTCATATACTACTCAGCAATCGCAGACCACCAAGCAAATGGGTTTACAGGGGCATACACATATGCAGAAAAAATAATGAATTACATCCATTTTCTATTTTTAGATGTCTGTCAGTTGTCTCCTGTATATATATAAGTGCAGCTTTGCATTGCTGCACTCAGTGCTGCAGCATGCAGACATTAAAAGAAATTAACAAAAAAAAAACAAGGAAACACTTATCATATTTAATTCCATCAGGTTTCTTTTTTTAGATGTCTGGCAAGTGTCGGCTGTCTATGTTTAAGTATGGCTTGAGATTGCTGCACTCCACACCGCATCTCGCAAACAGACATTAAAAACAAATTAAAATATAATACATAACATAAACACAATTTATACATTTAAAACACAAACTATTAATACACAGCACATTTCAACAGTAGCAGAGAACATTGCAAGGAACCTCACCATGCATTTAACATTTGACCAGCCTCTACACTTCGGCCTACATGGATTCAATATCCCTGTTACTATGCTCTCCCTTGGCAGTGCACCATGATTAATATGCATGGTGTGCTGCTGAGGGGGAACCATGGCCATGTATATGGGCTCATTCTGTGCAGGCTCTACATGGAGTCTACACAGATTTTATTAAATCCTGGCACTGTTTAAAAAGGGTACTTCTCTCACCTTTCCTTTTTTTAGCATATAGATGTTCATATATTCTTTGTCTCAAATCCAATTCTGTCTTTCCTATCTAGAATACCTCACAGGCCATGCACTGTGCTAAACAAACCACCCTAGCAATTTTACAGTTAATTCTACCAGTTCAATCAAGTACCCTAGGCTAAGAGGCAATTTATCTGAAGATGTTTGTGAGCAAGATGGATTTAATATTTTTAATTACAGTGATGTTACTATTACTAAGGAACATTTTTATATTTTTTTAGAAAAGGACTTACTTTTGTACCTAGTACATCTTTAAATGTAGCTGATACCTTATTGGAATTAAAAATGTTTGCTAGATAGTTAAATCTCAAAATGCATTTCCAAAATGATGTAGAGCCTGGGGTGGCTCGTGCTATTGGACTGCAGGACTGCAGCCCCCCCAGCTGTAAATAAAATTTAATTAAAATAAAAAAATAAAGTAAAACAAAAGTGAAAAATTAAAATGAAATAAAATCAATCCCAGAACTGCACAACTCCACCCACACATGCTATTCCCAAAACTCCACCCACGCATGCATCACATATAGGAATCAATCCAGACTGCTAGTGAACCAGTCCAGATTAGGGAACACCATTCAGACAACAGAGATCCCAGAAGTTTATGCAGTTACAAATGCATAGACTTGAAGGGGATTGGACTGCAATGTCTGCAGACTGGGACTTGAGTATTGGCTTGCTCTCACAGGAAGGGAATGCAACATCTGGCTGGGTATTGGCTTGCTCTTGCAGGAAGAGAATGCAATATCTGGCTGGGTAGCTTGCTCATTATTGAAACTGGAGCTTCTTTATTAGGTGTATGTGATTAGCTTCTGAAACCGAGGTGAGATTTCTTATTTTGAAACAGAAACTGGAGCTTGGAAAGGCTTTAGCTTTTGTTCTCACAGGAAGGGAATGCAACATCTGGCTGGGTACTGGCTTGCTCTTGCAGGAAGAGAATGCAATGTCTGGCTGGGCAGTTTGCCTATTATTGAAACCGGAGCTTATTCATTAGGTGTGTGTGATTAGCTTCTGAAACCGAGGTGAGATTTCTTATTTTGAATCAGAAACCAGAGCTCAGAAAAGCTTTAGCATATGTGTGTAGCTGCTGAAACCGAGGTGAGATTTCTTATTTTGAAACAGAAACTGGAACTCAGAAAGGCTTTAGCTTGTGTGTGTGTGTAGCTGCTGAAACCAAAGTGAGATTTCTTATTTTGAAACAGAAACCGGAGCTCAGAAAGTTTTTAGCTTGTGTGTGAACAGAAACTGGAGCTGGGAAAGTTGTGTGTGTGTGTGTGTGTGTGTGTGTGTGTGTGTGTGTGTGTGTGTGTGTGTGTGTGTGTGTGTAACTCAGGTGGTGGGTACTGGGTAGAGAATATCTCAGACTTGAACCCTGTACCTTGGGTGCAGGTAGCAAGAGCCTGAATTCCCTACCCACCACCATTTGTAAAAAATATGCAGATTTTTGCCTCATATTTGTTCTGTTCTGTTCCTCATAAAATTTGTGGTTTCTGTATTTTTTGTTTCTTTACATAGTTGATGGTGCAGTGGTAGCATTGTTTCCTGACAGCTACAGGTTCCCTGGCTTGATTTTTGGCTAGAGTGCCTTCTGTGTGGAGTCTGCATGTCCTCCCTATGTTTGTGTGGGTTTGCTCTGGTGTCATCCCATCTTAAAAAGACATGTGTCTGGAGTGTTTCTCCCTGGGCCTCTGCTGAATATTGGCTTTTGTTCCAAGTCAGACTTTCCTGGTTAACAAATGTTAAATAAAAATGGCAGGCATTTGAATTTCAGACTTTATATTCTTCAGAAAGTGCATGGTAACACAAAACCTTTTATTATAGCAATTTTCTAAGTTTATAAGACAGATATTTGAAACTTGTCCCTATTTTTGGGACTGTATTCTCCCATTATTGGTTTTGTCCAGGTTTTTTGTGCCAAGGTTGAAAGCTATGGTAAGAACTGAATTCACTGAATATTTTTTAGGGCTGCATTCCCCAATTACTGGCTTTGTCCAGGTGTTTTGTGCTAAGAGGTTGAGAGCTATGGTGAGAACTGAATTCGCTGAATATTCCCCCATTATTGGCTTTGTTCAGATGTTTTGAGCTAACAGGTTGACAGCTATGGTGAGAACTGAATTCACTAAATGGTAGCCATTTAAGTTTCAGTTTTCCTCTCTTCCACAAAACAGATGATTTGGCATAGTGGTATGTTGCTCTAACTGTTTTGCACAGAGTCCTGGGTTCAAGACTTGGCAGGGAAGTTTATGGTGGTAACACAGCATTTTATTCTAGCAACCTTCCAACATTATACAAACATGCTTTAAATGTGTCCCTGTTTTTTGGGCTTTTGTCCCCCCAATAAATTTTAGCTTTTTCCAGATTTCTTGTGCTGCAAAGTTCAGAGATACAGCTGAGTGTTGAGTAGATTTTACAAGGAGCTGAGAGCTACAGGGGAACAGAAGTTTAGTGCTGCTTATGCTGTCGGCTTGCATTGTCAATAGCACAACAGCTAATGTTTTTGTTTTTGTTGCAGAAGTCTGTGGGTTTTACTCCCATAGTATATAGATGCATTGCTGATAATGTACTGTTTTGTAAAGGGGGTGGTTGCTGCAGTCCTTTTGGTGAAGATACCTAGTAACTATGAACCTGTTATCAGTTTGCCATCCATTCCCCTATTGCAATATTACAAGCTTATCATTTTGTTAATGTAACACAAGCAATTTATTCCTAAAGGGCAACAGGCACTTTATTTGTAGATGAAACAATGAAATATAAAGTTGTTTGCTAGCATTAATTAGTTACAGATCTCTTTAATGTGGAATTATTTAGATGACTTACTTCTTCAGAGATTGTGCATATTTACTGATACTGGTGGATTGTAGAAGTTTGAGTAGACTGTTTTGATGGAAATGTTCTGAATTGGGCAGTTTTGTCATTATTGGTGCATGCATTTTGTTTCATTGTTTACTGGAAAAATGTTCAAAACAATAAATTTAAAACATCCTCTAACAACTGTACTGTACTGTACAAGGAATATAATTTAATACAGTCAGGAAGGTGTATCAAAGAACACATGTATGTTTCATGTGCAAGGGGCCTATGATTTGAAAACAGTCCAAAGTTAATCTTTATCTGCCACTGGCAAAAATGTATTTTCTTTGAATGTGGGTTTCAGTGCTGTTTCAATTAATGTGAGTTTCAAGGGCAGAGAAGTTTTAATGCTAAGTCTATTTTCATTGTGATACTGCATTGCTTTGTTTAGCAGATGTGTATCAGTGTTTGTACTGTAAAATGCAAAATAAAACTTTCAAATGAAATCCAAATCATCACAGAAGTAAAGCAGTATGCACATTACAGTGTTTATGGTAAATGGGGTGAAATAGCCAAGGAATGGGACATTGGAATGGCTGCAGGGGGGAGGCTCCATTCGACCATGATTTTGTGAGGGGGGAAGGGCAGCAAACTCAAAGGCAGCCCGGGTGAACTATACATTTCAACTGTACAGATTTTTGCAGAATGAATAGATTTTTGCTTCTTATTTTTGGGTTGTTATTCATAAAAATTGTGTTTTTCTGGCAAATCATTTAGGAATGAAGTCACTAAATAATGACAGACATTGAGTTTCAGACTTCATAACCTTCAGAAAAATACATGCTGAAGAAAGACCTGTTATTCTATCAACTGTCTAAGTTTATACAAGAGCAATTTTTAGTACTGTTTGTATGTTCCCCCTGATATATTTGGCCTCGTCCAAGTTTCCTGCATTAAGAGGTTGAGAGGTATGTGCAAATAAATCACTTTATAGAATTAGGAATATCCAAACCTTTCAACTGTCCCCAGTTTTGGCTGAAAATGTTGCTCTCCCCTTAATAATCCCTCCACAAAATGGCAATTTTGGAAGAAAAAGTGGAGGGTTTACAATTATAAATAACTGTAATGAGTCATAGATTACTTTTATTTCAGAAATGCATGTAGATTCTCTTATTTTGTCAGCTGCTCAAGTTAACAGTGCTAATATTAAAAAAGTGTCCCTTCTTTGATAGGTTCCCAGCTGTGTTGGGTGGCAATTTTATATTTTTGCATCACATTTTTGGTCTGTTTTTCATAAAATTGTGGTTTTCTGGCAAATTAGCGGCAAATCATTAAAGATTGAAGTTAGAAAATAATGACAGACATTTGAGTTTCAGATTTCATACCCTTCAGAAAATTCATACTAATGCAAGACCTACTACTATTCTATTATCTTTCTAAGTTTATAAGAGCAATATTTAAAAATTGTCCTTATTTTTGGGCCTTTGTCCCACGTCTATGCATGGTTTTGTCCAGATTTCTTGCTCTGAGGTTGAGAGGTATGAGTGTCAGAGCCATTACCATCAGCCAGAGACATTTCAAATTGTGACATACTTGTTGCACCCCCCTCCCCCATGTAATGTCTCTGGATGTGTCCAAGCAAGGCAAGGAGCAGTTATGCAGTGTAAGTGTGCAGAGTATTACCCCATCCACAGTAGACACAAGTACAACAGTGGCTTTTCATCTGTCCTTGATTTTGCAGAATGTTCTGGTTTTCTGTCATATTTTTATACTGTTGATTTGTGCTTCTTATTATTCAGAAAATGCATGCTGTAGTAGTGCCCTGTTGCTCTGTGTTTAAGTAGCAATGCTTTAATGACCATCAGGTAAGCTTGTCTGAGATTGTAAGATGCAAGTAAGCTTTAATAAGCATGCTGTTAAAGAATTACCAACATTGAAAGCCTTTTTGTTGTTGCCATGCAGGGAATATTTATATAACTAGATAACGTATAAGCCTTAGGTATTGAAATGCATATGACAGTATTTGTAATAAAGGACAGGATTACAGTATTTTCAGAAGCTCATTACATTTGTTGGAGACTTGCTGTCATCTTTGCAGGCTTTAACCTTTAACTAAACAGAATGCCAATCTATCATGTGTGGACCATAACCTGTGCAGTAATCCTTTAAGCAATTTATCTTGAGCTTGTTTCTTGTTTGCTGTTAATTTTTTACTTTGATCATGTTTTCCCCATGAAACAAGTAGATAGTTGTTGTCAAGCAGCAGGTCTTTTTTGGATAAGAAACATTTTTACAACTGGGGTTATCACAGAGATTGCTACTTTCAGCATGATACTTGGTACTTTTATAAAGCTGAATATAAATTATAATTAGAACTACAGTGCAAGGAGAAGTGGTTTGAGTTGAGTGCTGCTTGTTTTTTTATACTTGATTTTGACTGCCATTCCAGTAATGTATTTAAAAAGTAATTTATTTTTTTATGCCTCACAACCTTTTTGTTTCCATCTAGATATTAAGTAAGCTGTCATGTAGCCAATGCATTGAATTATGTTTTTCTTCTACACTTCATTTTGTCTTGATTGGACTCTCGTAATGATGATTTGGCACCCAAGGCAGCGTATTGAATTAAAGTTCCAGTTGTTGTGGTTTTGAACTTAGCTCCACCCATTTCTAATTGGCCACACCCAATTCACATTGTCCCCACCCATTCAGCTGTCTCCTGCAGCCCCCCTTTAATTTGAAGTCACCAGCCGCCACTGTGTAGAGGTATGTAGTAATGAGATTAAATGGTCTAGTATATTTAATCCACCTTTACTCCACCCTATCATGTCATTTGAAAAGGTACGCAAGAAATAAATTACTGACTTATGTTATAAACAATCCAAGTGAAAGAAATATTTTATTTAACTTTTAGACAGAAGCAGGTTTTAAATAATTTGGTGGGGAATAAAAATCGTAGAGTTATGAGGCCAGACAAAGAAGGTGAGGGAGTTATGATGAACTATACTATTCTAAAAGAATGTACCAAAATTTAGATGTAGATATTTATTTTGAATCGAGTTCTTGAAATTAAGTAAATACGGGATACAATAGGATTGATTTGATACTTTATGATTATTATAGTAACAATGTTATTACAGAAACTACTATGAATTATTTAGAAGTTAAAAAGCAATCAATACTTTCAATTTGTGGCATACCTAAAGTTCATAATAATATATATGATCCACCATTAAGACCTATTGCAACCTCTAGGGGATCTACAACAGCATCCATAGCTAAACTGGTAGACAAATTTCAAAAACATTTTTTTAGGATAAAAGCATGAGCTCAAAGATTCCTGGAATTGTTTAATTGAATTATCTAGAGTAGAATTTAATGAAAATTTAGTGGTAATACTGTTAAATGTAGTATTTTTATAGCCTAGCCTGCTTCCAGCTCCCTCCCGAAAAAAGCACTCTTAACAGCCTTCTGTTAACTCCTGTATGCCAATCCCTTGCAGCTCAACAGTTAGGGTACTGGCCAACAAGGATATTCAATTTTCTAATTTCTCTGCATCCAGCCTGGTGGATATGGGTATCATGAGACAATGTAACATTTGCCTTATGTTTACTGGCAACCCCTTAATCCTTAAAATAACAGATACAGTACATGAGAGGTATACATATTCAGTGTCACTGAACACTAAACTCTTGCATAAAAGCACACATATGGTTTTCAAAACCATGCACAGAGCACTCCCAGTCATAGCACACAAAACCCACATAGACCAATATATGCAGATGCACTTTATTGCAATCTTCCTAAACAAAAAATACCTACTAGAACACCCGTCTGCATATATTATACTCAGCAAACCCAAAAGCACTCAACAAAAGCAAAAACTAACAGCATACATGCAGCCTCAGTCAGTAGAGCACCAAATACAAAGCCCTTAGGATAGGTAAACACACTTCCCAGGACTCTAGTTATGGGAGACTCCATTTTAAGACATACTGATACCCCTTTAACCAGGCTGAACAAGAAGAAGATAACGGTTAGTTGCTTGTCTGGAGCCAGGATCCTCCAAATTACACATGCACTCAAGTCACTTCTCCACAAGTAGCAGTATAATTCCATCATAGTCACTGTAGGTGTAATGACCCGGGACATACCTCATTAGATTATATGAAGCAAGACATTATAGATCTCTCTGACTATGTGTCTCAGGCTGGTATGAACCTAGGATTGAACAGCATACTACCTTCACCAAGAATGATGCCACAATACCAATAAAAGACGATTGATTTTAACAACTTGCTGAGTTTCTGGTGTCATTCTATGGGGGTCCGGTATTTCTCAGCCTGGGAAGTCATGGTTAACAAACCATGTTGTTTTGCCACAGATGGTCTGCACCTGTCCCCTCTAGGCTTTCAATTAATGGCTAAAATGTTATCCTTCACCATAGAGCCTTTTTTAGACAATGCCAAATTGACAAACCTACCAACAAAGCAAAATCAACTCAATTGAACCTTAAGGTGTTATTGCTCAATTCCAGGAGCCTAAACAAAAAGCTAAACTCCTTCCAAGCTCTCCTCACTCCAGTGAATATAGACATCTGTGTAGTTACCAATACATGGTTTAAAGTTGCAGACAATACCCTGGCAGTGCAAAGTTTCAGAGCCTTTCACACTTTTAGACCAGTAGCTGCACAGACAGGGACTAAAGGTGGAGGTGTCTCAACATACATCAATAACAAGCATACCTCTAGATTGGTTAAACAGGATGATGACCTGGAGTTCCTCCATGTGCAGATCACTATAGATAAAATCCTGTACCATACCCTAGCAAGTGATAGGCCACTCTCTTTCAACCATGAAACTCATAGTGAATATTTAAACCCATTGTAAAGACTCTCCATCCAACATAGCACCTTACTTATGGGGCCTTTAATTACCCTTACATAGACTGTGAATCCTACACAGCCTGAAATCTTCTGATGTAGAGATTCCTGGACTTTGTAAATATAAACACCCTTAACCAGTTAGTGTATACACCCACTAGAGTTTCCAACATACTGGACCTCATACTCACAAATGTGGAAGAATGTTGCACCACCCACAATTTCACATCCTCCCTTGTAAAGTCTGACCATAATGCTGTATCCTTCGAAATCAAAATGAACTTGGTAACCCTAGTAAATCCAGTAACAGTTATTAACTATTCCAAGGCAAACTACCTTTTATTAAGTGATAGTTTGTCAAAAATCAAATGGCCCTACAAACCCAGATAACACAGCAGCCTATGCAGAATTGTTCACAGAAACTCTTAATAACCATGACAGTGGCTGCATAGAGGCTGCTGTATTAACTGCAAAAACAAACCACCCTGGTGACAGCTCAGATTATACAACAAAAGTAAAAAAGCATAGCAAAAATCAGGAAGTGTAACTCCCATAAAGATAAGAACTCTCTCTTTCATGAAAATAAACAGGCAGCTAAGATGGCTAATTAAATTCAATAAATCAGTTGTTGAGGTCAAGATAGACTCCTAGCAAAAGATAGCCATAAGGCCTTCTTTAGCTATGTCAGAAACCTCAAAGGCAGCACAAAACAATGTGCTGAAAGTACAGTTGTGTAAAAAGTCTTACCATAACTGTAGATGTCCTACTTTTCACTGTTGCAGTATTCTTTACTAATTGGATTCCCTGCCAAGGGCAGCCCAATGTCCAGCCAGTTTACCAAAGCCTTAGGATTTTAAAGGACATCGTACATCACATATATGTTCCCTGCCCATGTCATAGGACATAAAGGTGATGTATGGACATACACATCTCAGAACTGAATAGCCCCAGGAGGAACAACAGTCCAAGGAGAGAAGGAGGAACATGTGCATCCAGAAGGAAGAAATGAAGAAGGAGAAGAGAAAAAAGGGGAAAGAAGGAGAGAGTAAATACTGCAACAGTGAAGAGGAGGGCATCTACTATTATGGTAAGATTTTGCACAACTGAACTATGTCTATCACTGTTGCAGTATTCTAAAGGGAGAGTACAAAAGCTCAGGAGGAAACTTGGGAGGAGGAAGGCTCAGCATGACCATCAAGAAACCCATGTAGGATAGCTCTGACAAAGCCAGCTCTTGCTCTGGAGCCAATATCCAAATTGTAATGCTTAGTAAACATATGGATAGAAGTTCAAGTAGCTGCTAATGGATGGAATTGGTATCTAATCCTTTGAAAAAAGCAGGAGAGGAGGCCACAGCTCTGGTAGAATGAGCCTTTACAGAGGCAAAAAGACATTTCTCATGAAAGGAGTAACAAAAAGAAATGGCCTTAGAGATCCAAGAAGAAATGGTTTGCTTGGATACAGCTAAACCTAAAGGTCTAGGATGAAAAGAAATAAAAGCTGCTGTGACTTTAATCTTATCAAAGTAATATCTGATTTGCCTATGCAAATCCAAGGTGTGAAGAACCTTCTTACTAGCAGACTGTAGAGAAAGAAAAAATATGGGCAAATTAATAGACTGATTAAGAGACAATTCATTAAACACAATGGGCATAAAAGAAGGATCAGCACAAAGGGACACCCTGTCCCTATGAAAAAGTAAAAAGGAAGAACAGCCATAGCAGCCTAGATTTCAGACACCCTCTTAGCTGAAGTAAGCACTAAAAGAAGAACAGTTTTCCGTGTACAACGCTTCAAGGAAGCTGAAGCTGCAGGCTCAAAAGGCCATGTCAATTTTTCAAGAATAAAATTAAGTTACCAGGAAGGAGGAACAGGTTTCCTGGGAGGGCTAATTTGAAGGACACCGTTAAGAAATTGCTTGACCTTAACCTAGAGGCAATAGGAGGGGACAAAGGTAGACAAGCAAAAATAGTTGAAGGGTGGGCTTTAACTGAAGAATATGCCAACTCAGCATGGAGAAATTCACACAAATAAGAGAGAACCAGAGAAATTTCCACATAAAGTGGGTCATGGTTATGAATAAGGCACCAAACAGAAAATCTCTTCCATTTGGACACATAGGATTTCCTGGTAGTGGGTTTCCTAATCTTCTGCAGAACCCGAAGCATGTAATCAGAAAAGAAAGGTGCCTAAAGGGAATCAAAACCCTAACACCCACAGTGCCATTTGAAGTGTGGAGAAGTGAGGATGGATAAGAGACCCCTTGTCTTGTGTGTGTACATCCAACCTGTGAGGTAACTTGTGGTGATTGCCCTTGAGTAAGTACAGAAGAAGGGGGAACCAGTGATATCTTGGTGAAAGGGAGTCACCAGCATGAGTCTGGGTGAGTCTTGCTTTATCTTGAACTGGACCCTTGGAACAAGAGGAAGAGGAGGGAAGGCTTAGAGAAACAGCCCCTTCCAAGAAAAGGACAGGGCACCCACCTTCCAGGCCAGAGAACTTGGAGCTGTGGTGCAAAAAAGAGGAAGTTGTCTTTTCAGAATGGAGACAAACAAGAGCTGCATGAGGAGCACCCCACTGGTGGATAATGTCCAAAAAGACATCTCTATGAACAACCCATTCATGAATCTGTGTTATGTACCTGATCAGAAAGTCTGCCACAATTTTTATTCTTAAGGAATATAAAAAGCCTGAAGAGTCACCACAGCCAGCTCCCAGACTTGAACAGCTAGTCTGTACAGAAGGTAGGATCTTGCCCCCCCCCCCCTTGCTTGTTGATATACCACATCACTGTAGAATTATCTGTAAAGATTTTGAGAGGTCCTGGAAGAAAAACAGTATGGAAGGGCTGCAGAGCAAGAAAGAGAACTGTGATCTCTTTGATGTTGATATGGTCCACCCTCTGTCGTATGGTTCAAAGGCCCTGAACCTTCAGAGGGCCAAAAGAAGCACCTCGCCCCATGTCTGAGGCATCCAAAAAGTTACTGAGAGGGGACTGGGGGCTGAAAAGGAAGACCTGGGTTGAGACACAGTTGATGAATCCACCACCGAATCGCAAGTCTGGGGCATGGAAGAAGAAAAACTAGAAAGTCTAAAGGATGACAATGTTGAAGCCATACTGACTTTAAGAACCACTGTAGATTCCTCAAATGAAATCTGGCTAGAGGAAGCATAGGAATGGTGGAAGCCATGTAACCCAGAGCGCTTAGAAATTCCCTGGCTGTAAATGAGACATGAGGATAAAGGGACTGAAAAAAGGCAATTAGAGGCAGAGCCTTGTGTGGTAGTAGAAAAGCCAGTATAGGAATGATCTGAAATCTGCACCCGAGAAAAACAGGGTCTATATTAGATCAACGAACGATTAAATGTTCGAAACTGTAAAGGTCGACCTTTACAGATCGAACATTTAATCGTTCGAAAATGTTTAAAAAAAAGAAAAAAAATGAAGTGACAAAACCAAAATACAAAGGGTGTAAGCAGGGGAGCAAGTCCCCCTGCACCCCCCACATGGGGGGGTTGCACCTTCCACATCTCCTACTTAAATATATCAACTCCAAGATCGTGCTACAGTGTAGGGAAGGGGAATTTTGCATTTCCGCACTGTAGTGCACTGATGTGCGATCACAGAGTTGGTATATTTAAGTAGCGGGGTTGTGGGGGTGCAGGGGGGCTTGCCCCCCTGCTAAAACCTTTTTCTTTTACTTTTTTTTGTTTAATTTTTTTCTTTTACATTTCACTTCTGGAGTGTAAAGAAAGTTTGTGGCAGATATTATTATTAGCTGAAGAACCTCCAGGCCTCAATGGTGCAGTCAACATGAAATGTTTTCTGCAGATGGCTAGGATTAAATAATTTTATAATTTTATAGTTTTTTATTTTATTATATGAACATTTAAACTATTTGATTAGATATTATTATGGTAACAGTATATATCAAATATTAGTTTGATTTAATAATTTAAATGTATTTAGTTAGTTTACTTTAAAGTTTTTTTAAAATGAAAGTCATGTGATTTGACATCAAATGGTATTTAAACAGTTTGTAATTAATGGAGAGTTTGTTCTGATGAAGCTCATGTGCATTAAAGTGAGTGAAAGCGCTTAACAAAGTTACGTTGGCAGTCCTGTGGTTGGATTTATTGTCTCTATTTCTTCGTTTTGGTGCTTTTTTTATCTTGTTTTACCAATATGTTGGATCATTTCATGCCTGTGGACTTATTTTGAGGCAGCAGCACAGAGTGGGTTTGTTTTTCTTTGTGGTGTTTTTCCACTCAGATCACTGTTTTTTTGTTTCTATGATTTAGTAGAAGGCATAAGTTTGGAACGTTTGTCCTAAGAGACAGATCAACAGAGGGGTCAGCAGAGGTATATTTGGAAAGAAATTTGCCTGTCAGTCTTTTTAGGCGCTGAAGGTTGAGAATTATGAGCCTGAGTAACAGCTTAAAAAGTGTACAACAGGACAGCTAGGACTGGAGGGACAGCAGAGGGTTTGTGAGATTCCATCTGGAGGAGTTCATAATACCTCTTCTTGATATCAGAAACCTGACTACAGTCCCATTTAAAGAATTCCATCATATGAGAGATAGCATCCCCAAAAGAAAGTTTCTGAGAGGGAGAATCTGGACTAATGGAATCCTCTTCCTCAGAACCATAGTTCAATGGGGAAGGAATCTGAGAGGACTAAGCTAAGGCCTCTTCCTCAGAGCCCAGTTCCTCATCAGAAGAGTCCTGCTCCCTAGGCTTCTTAAGTGGAGAAGACCAGGGGAGCAGCAGGAACAGAAACTCCTTGGGGAGGTTTCAAAGCCATGAATGCATTATACAACTCCTGAGTAAAATCTTGCCATTCATGCTGAGAATCTTTAGGAACAGGGGAAATGTATTTAGTTTTCTGCTTGTTCTTCTGAGGGACATCAGCCCTAAAGACCTTAGAGGTTCAGACCCTCACTTAATCAATGTAGTGGAGATCTCCTTCTAAATGAGAATCTGTGAAACTCCCCTCTTCCTCTCTGATATTACCAGCTGAGGTTCCCTCTCAACATTCATAATGGATGTCTGCAGAACCTCCGAAGGCATGCGAGAAGCCAGATCCAGGCTGGACACTGAAGCAGTTGTGGCAAAGGAATCGGACAGAACAACCAGACAATCTTCCAGGCTTTCACCAGCCTTGAGAGAGATATCCGGGGGAGGCAGCATAGCAGCCAAATCAGATCTAACTTTTTTGGTCTTCTTGGCAGATGGCTGACCCTAAAATGGGAAGATTCTGCCATTGCATCCTGCGCCAATAATTTAAGATGTTGGTTCTCCAGGTAGATAGACAAGGAGGAGAGATGGCTATGAAAGGTCTTAGGGATAAATGCTTAACAAATCAAGCATGTAGGATGGCTGTGACATGCACCCAAACAAAAAAAAAGACTGCTTGTGACAGTCCTTATGGAGAATATCTCTCCCACACTGACATTTTCCCTTAATGGATGACATGTAACCTCTCAAACAAAAGAAAATAAGATAAGAAGAAAATCTCAATGGAGAACTAATCTGAAAAAGGCTTGGTAACCAGCAGAGATGAAGGAATGTTCAGACTGACAATTAAATATGCTGTGCGGACTGATGGCAAAGAAGTTCTGAGGTATATACGTCCATACAGCACCTTTATGTCCTACACCATAAGTGGGAGCATATGTGTGAAATACGATAACATTTAAAATCCTAAAGCTTTTGTATATTGGGTGGATGTTGGGCTGCTCTAGGCAGGGAATCCTTTAATAAAAAATACTGCAACAGTGATATGATAGAACATCTGGTGGTTAATGGTGCCACATTCACTGAGCCAGGTGATATAGCAAATCCCTTGAATGACAAATTCAAATCTATCTTTATCCCTCATTCAGCAACATCCAGCTCCCAACAAATATCTCCAAACATAACCCCTCTAACTATAAATAGAGAGCATGTCCTGGCTGCGCTCACTAAGGCCAAGAATACAGCCTCAATGGGCCCTGATAATATCCCAGGATACCTCCTGAATAGTCTAAAAGATTACTTGTCACAGGCACTGTTGTTACTATTTAACTATAGTCTTAAAACAAGATTTGTGCCATAAGAATGGAGAGCTGCAACAGTCATCTCTCTTCATAAGGGTCGACCATCAACAGATCCTGGAAACTACAGCCCCATTAGTCTGAATAGTCTGACATGCAAAGCCATGGAAAGAAATATCATGGAAATGATAAACAGAGACATAGGAGACCTTCAAACGCTGGGTCCATCCCAGTTTGTCTTTGTCAAAGGAAGGCCACATCTACTGAACCTGTTAGATGTCTTTGAGAAGGTCACAAAGGCACTGGATGAAGGTAAAACAGTGCATACTGTCTACCTTGACCTGGCTAAGGCATTTGATACAATACCCCACTCTGGCATTGTTAACAAACTTACAAAATTAGATAAAAACCCCTATATAACATGCTGGATAGCCAGCTGACTCACAGATAGGACCCAGGAAGTTAAGACTGGTGGGACCACCTCTTCAAAGAGGCCAGTCATCAGTGGAGTTCCTCAAGGTTCTGTGGTGGGTCCTCTTGTCTTTGGCATATACCTGTCGTAAGTCAAGGCTAATGTCAAAGACCTCTGGTTGACCAAGTTTGCAGATGATTGCAGTCTGGCAGCATTCATAGACTCCCCCAAGACAATGACATCTTACAAGAGGGTCTAACACAGACAAATTACTGGTGCTAAACCCATGGCTTAAAACGCAATGCAAAGAAAAGCATTATAATACATTTTGGGAAGTCAGCCTCCCCTGTACACTATATCATCAATAAAACACCCCTAAGAGCTGAACCACTAGTCAGGTATATGGGAATTCATGTAGACAGTAACCTGATCTTCAAACAACATGTATCTAAGGTAGTAAGAAAATCCTTCTATGTTGCTCAACTTATAAGTAAGTGAATGGCATCTAGATCCAGAGAAGTCATTGTAGCACTACACTTAGCCTTCATCAGACCATCATTAACTATAATGCTCCCTTTAGAATATACCTGACCAGACACGTGCAGCAACTGGAATGTCCGCAAAGGTTCCTTCCAAAATGAATAAAGGGCATAAACACAATGTCCTGTGCGGATGACCTCAAAACCCTATTTCTATACTCGATCTCCTACAAACTACTGAGAGGAGATCTATGCCTGGCATACAAGGCATTCCAGGGCCCTGCTCTAATGAACCTATTTTCACATCCACAAAACAAATAGCATTAGATTTGCAAGATCTAAAGATCTAAATTTTTCTCACAACATAAATGAGACATGTTGGCGAGACAAATAAGTATCTCACAGTATTCTCTTCCCTGGAACAGGCTCCCTATCCATGTGAAACAAAGTCCCTCCTTAACCTTCTTTAAGTGCAGCTTGGACCATTGGATGAGAAATTGAAAATTCACCCCTAGTCGGGAACCCATGTCTGTGATGGACAGAGGCAGTCAGTAAATCATGTCATAAATAACACCTGACTGAATATCAGAAAGCCTCCTTTATTCTGGTACCTTGTCAGTCCTTCAATGAAAGAGACTTTGTTACGTAATTCATTCGACTGCGGCAAAGAGGCCTAAGAAGAAAACCACAGACACAAACACAGCAAGTTGCTTCTTCATTAATCCATTTATTTAAAGTGCTGACACTCTCCTTGTCATGACTCATGTTCTACATTGCTCTTAACTTTTATATGCATATCACCACTCAGAGTAAGTATAGCATATAACATGGTACACCCACTTCAATCTCTCCAGAGTATAACAAACAACACTACAAGTTGTCAGACTTACCTGTAGAGGTTCTCTGTAACTGCTGCCAAAGCAAGCATGTCTAATGCTGGCTATCATACCAATCATCACATAAACATGATCAGGTTCTGCAGAGTACTATGTTCCCTAGATAATTTATGCAATGATTTAATGCATTCATCCCTCAGGCAGCATCATAATACCCATTGTGTAATTTTGTAGCATTATAGAAAAAAAAAATTCTATATACACAAGATCATTAGGGCAAGTATGGGATAACATTTTTTTGTTGTATATAAAATAGCTGATTTGCATGCTCAGTGGACAGTGCTTTTATGAAAGGAACACAACAACTGATGCATGGCAGATAGACTCTGTCTTGAAAAGTTTAACACAATGTCAGGATTCTGAAGTGAGTGAGACAAACAATACATTGCAGATGCAGTGTCATTTTCTATTGTATAAAGCCTAAAAGGACTGATCATTGCACTCATAAACTTTAAATATGTATATCCTTTTGGCACTGCATTTCCACACCCAGAGTACCACTATATGACATGTGGGTAGTAACAGACTAAAATGGACACAACTGATTTGGGAAGGCAGAGAGCAAAATGACTATGTCAAAGAAAAAGCCAACAGAAAAAACATTGCACATTTATATTACTTTGCAGCTGTGTGTGTTTTGTGTGTGTACATGTGTATGCACTTGTGTATCTCGCTGTGTGTTTGCATACTGACCGAGTAACTGGTAAATGCAGGACTGCAGCTGTCAGGTCCATTATCTGTCTAAAATAGGAAAGGGTACATGTACCATAACAACAGTGATAATGAAATATACAGATTAACTAGTGGGTATACCAAGAGATATTCCTTTTTCCATTCCTATCATGTTTATCCTGCTCACCATGTTTTTACTTGATACTTTGTTTAAATCTCAGCAGTAGCAATACATTACAGGCTTTCTATGAAATAAGTGAAAGTGCCGTTACTGTCTCAGGGACATAGCTTGCTTGTAAAAGGTCTGAAACTGTTATAGACTGTGCCTGTGTATTATTTTTAAATTGCTTTAAAACTCTTAACTTGAATTGTAGTTGTGATAGTGATGGAAACCTTCATTCTCTTAACCATTACCACTAATCTGCCTCTTTCTATATTTCCATAGCCTTTCTCTACCCACTGCTTTATCGGCCACTGAAACAGCCCTTCTGAAGTGTTATAAACTTCCATGCCTCTGCTTTTCCTGCACTGTACTGGGACAAAGCCTCACCAACATAGCCTAATTAAACACTAAAGACAGAAATAAAGTATGTACATAACTGTTGTTGTATCCTGTTTCACTTAGAGTTATCTCCCTAACAAGTTCGCCAGCAACCTACTCCTCACCCTTTCTCTATACCTGTCTATACCTTCCATGCCATACCCTAGTCACTACGTTTTTCATATTTGCTCTTCCCCTGCCTTTGAGTACTTTCCATGAGAATCCTCGACCCTCTACCTTTCCATCTTAACTTTCTCTCTACTTTGTCCTAAACTGTGTTAGTACTCTTCCTCCCCTCTCACTGGTTCTCTGACTTTTTGGTAACCTGCAGCTACTACTCTTACTTCACTGCATCTTTGAGCCTTCAATGAGCTATACTCCTAGCCTGCCCTCTCTCAACATACCTCTGCTGCTCTTTCTTAATTTCTGACTGATTGTCTACTTTCCATAGTAGCTCGAGGCCCGGCCGAGGCACATTAATAACTGCATTAGGAAAACTCATCAAAACTAGGCCTCCTTTACAGAACAGAAAGATGTTCTTTGTGCTTCACTGTTGCAGTCATCACACTTGGGTTATCTGCCGGCAGGTAGCCCTCAGTCAGTCCGAATACCAGAGACTTAGTATTTCTGCGTCAGTTGCTGTCGCTCCAGGAATGACATCAACTCATTAGGGGTATAAAAACAGGCAACTGATGCCATTACATTAGTCTTTCTTGACGAGGAGCCCAAAGTAGAAGCAGTTTGCACGAGTGCTGGTCGGCCGCTACCTGAGTTTTCATTTCCGAATAGAATCATCCTGAAGTCTTCTAAAGCTAAGTACCTTGTTGGGGATCCTTTTTTCTTGCACTAACCGATGTCAGAAAAAGTTAACAATTGTCTCACCTGTGGAAAGCAAATACCACACCAAGATTTCCATTCTTACTGCATCACCTGTTTAGGCCTAGACCACGATGTACCTCACTGTCAGTTTTGTGCCTTGTTCAACGCCCAAACTATTTATCATCAGGACCTTATTGTGGCTAAATACTTTAGTTCTTGATCTCCGTATTCCAAAATGGCTTCAGTAAGCCATCCGACTACCGATCTTCTAAAAAAAATGTAAGGATAAAGACAGAGGCAGACCGCACAGGTCCAAAACTGCCGACGATGCTTCCGTTAAGCTTGTCGTCAGTTTGCCGCTACTCAGTGAGGTGCTTTCGCAGCCCCTGATGCCCATTTCAATGGATTTGCAGGCCTCTACTGAGACCCGTTCAGAGTCTGGTATTCCACAAGGCTCTTCTTTGACTATGGAACCTGCGGATGTCTCTACCTTGGATGGGTCCGGAGCCGCTGAGCAGGCACCGGCTTCTGAGGAAGTTCTTTGCACTACTGATATTCGACACAAACCGATGACTTCTTTCAGTTTTTTCTAAAACTACCGAGTTTCTAAGGCCAAGAGTACGAACTACGCCTAAAAAACCGATGACCCAAACTCGCACCTGCCTCCTTGCCACAACATCAAATGCTTAAAATGGCAGAAGACCTTATTATGCTGATTAGGGGAAGTCAGCCTTCCCCTGCTAAGAGAAAAAGAGACCTGTCCCAGCAGCTTTAACAGACCAAGAGTCCAACAACTCTGAGGTATGTGATTATGAAGACATGCCTTTATCTGCTTAAGAGGATTCAGATGCAGAGGAATCCATTCCCTCTGCTTCTCCTCCAGAGGATTTATCTTTTGGTGAAACCTTACATACCTTAAGAGAGCATTTCCACTGGGAATGCCAAGACTATCCTCAGTCCAAAAAGAGACTCAGAGAATTTCTAGATTTGCCACAACATAGGCCTTTAGCAATACCCCCAGTCCTGGATGTAGTGGATGATGTATTTATGGAATCCAGTTTAACTCCTGATGCTTTACCCCCTGCTCCTAGGAAACCAGACAGGTACTACAGAGTTCCTGACTCTCATAAATTCCTTTTTCAAAAATCCTACTGCTGACCCAGAGGTCATCTCCCAGGGGCCTAAAGGTATCAAAGCAACTACAGCTAAGAATCCCACCCCTTCGGACAGGGATTCCAGAGCTTTAGACATATGTGGTAAGAAAGTATACACCTCTGCAACTCTCGCCACTAGGGCTTTGAATTGCCAGTTTCACATGCTGAAGTACCAACAACATATTATGGAACTTATTAATCAAAAAAATAGCTACCTTTACAGACTGTGCAGAAAATAAAGAATTACAAGTGCTTATGCATTCTGCAAGCCAAGTCGGCAAGCATACTTTGCAATGTGGCTTTGACGCCCTAGAAACATCTTGCAGGGCAGCAGTCACTGGTTCTGTATTGAGAAGGCATGCTTGGCTTAAGGAGCAGACCTTGCCAGACCATGTCAAATCAAAATTACTAGATGCTCCTTTGAACAAGGGCAATCTGTTTGGCACCAAAGCAGAAGAGGTTCTTAAAAAGATGGAAGAAAAAGCTAAATCTATGCAGAGAGTCAAAGATTTCTTGCAAGTACAGCTTCCTAGATTCAGTAGGCATTGCCCCTTGAAACATTGGTCCTTTCCAGCCCCTCAATGCCTTCTCAACCTAGACCCAGGGGAAACAGACCCCCCCAGACTACAGTCTCAGTGTATGCAGAGATCTAAGCAATGGAGTGACTCCACTTCAAAAACAGGGAGTACTAAGCCACTCCCTTAAGGAAATAATTCACAATGAATTCTCAACTCCACTCCCCACCTCTGCCCAACTGCTCGTGCCCCTAGGAGGAAAACTTGTCTAGTATGCAAAAAACTGGACTTCCATCACCAAAGACCGATGGGTCCTCAACATTTTATCCCAGAGGTACAAATTTTACTCCCACTCACTGCCAACCCCAAAAGGATTCCCAGACCTTCCTCCAAACCAGTGGGCAGAGGCACAAAACCAAGTTCAATCCCTGCTCTCCATAAGGGCAATTCAACCTGCTCCTTGTGCTTCTGTCAGCTGTTTCATTGACCTTAGTAAATTCAGCGAATTGTTGAAGTAATTTTCGCTAATTACGGGTCAATGAATAGATGTTCCTGTGGAACAGATAGGTCAAGAATTCTGTTCCAGACTTTTCCTGGTACCCAGAAAAGAGGGCACTTGGCACCCAATCCTAGATCTTTCCATTCTAAACACCTCCCTGGTGGTACCAAAATTTAAAATGCTCACCCTGCAGCAACTTCTTCCTATACTGGCCAAAGATGCCTAGTTAGCCACCCTAGACCTAAAAGAAGCCTATCTGCACATCCCTATCAGGGACTTATGCAAGAAATATCTATGCTTCAGGGCAGGATCTATGCATTATCAGTTCTCTGCACCTCTCTTTGGCTTATCCACTCCTCCCAGAGTATTCCCAAAATGCCTGGCTCCAGCCATTACCTACTGCAGACAGAGAAAAATTCAAATTTACCTGTACTTGGATGACTGCCTAATTCAGACAGTCAGGAAATGCTGTTGCAGCACCTGACATTTGTAAAAAACCTTCTAACCTCCCTGGGGTACACCATCAATGAAAAGAAATCAAAACTAGTCCCCAGTCAAAAGATTGTACTCCTGGGAGCAAGCTTGGACATAGCATCCCAGATGGCATTCCTTACGCCAGAAAAATAAGCCTATCTGACAGACTACTTCACTCAAGTGGCCACCAGAACCCAGCTATCCACAAGGAAAATCCTGCAGGCTCTAGGGTTCATGGTCTCTTGCATCCTAGTAATTCCATATGCCAGACTGCATATGAGGAAACTTCACTGGTACTTAAAAAGTCTTTGGTGCCAACATTCTCAGGACCTGGAAACCGTCATTCCTATCATACCCTGTCTAAGGACAGAGTTTCTTTGGTGGGCAGCAGCATGCAACCACAACAAGGGACTGCCCTTTACTCAACCCCACGCCATCCAGACCCTAACCACAGACACATCAGACTATGACTGGGGGCACATCTGGATGACAAGTGCATTCAGGGACACTGGAGCCCAAGTCAACATCTGCACATCAACCAAAAAGAGATGCTGTATGTTCAGCATGCCCTAACAGCTTTCAGATCCCTACTCTCACCAGGACCCCTGCTAATAAAAACAGACAACACCACAGTTATGTTGTACATCAACAAGTAGGGGGGAACCCACTCTTACCCACTCTGCAGGCTAGCCATGGCCCTGTGGAACATGGCCTTGGACATGCAGGCCCATTTGCAAGCTCAGTTCCTGTCAGGCAAAGAAAACTCACTGGCAGACGACTTAAGCAGAAATCCCCTAGACCCACACAAGTGGCAATTAGAGCCCAGCACCTTCAGCCTTCTGATTCAGAAATGGGAGACCCCAGAGGTGGATCTCTTTGCCTCCTCCTGCAATCACCAGCTCAGTATATTCTGCACCAGGACACCTCACAGCTGGGCCTGGAAAGTGGATGCCCTATCCTTCCAGTGGCTAAACCTCTCAATCTATGCATTTCCCCCCCCTCTGCCCCTTCTCTCAAGAATATTGCTCAAGATAATACAGGACAGACCAAGGACAATCCTGATTGCCCTGGACTGGCTATGCCAGCACTGGTACCCACTACAATGCAGCCTGTCACCGGTGCCACCCTGGCACCTACCTCAGAGCCCGACCCTCCTCACTCAGCAGTGGGGACAGATCTTGCTTCAGCAACTGCAAACCCCAAATCTTGCAGCCTGGCATATACCTTGAATTCTCCCCCAGTGACCAGCCTAAGCAAGCAGGTGCTGGACCTAATGCTTGAAGCCAGAAGACCCAGTACAAGGAAATCCTATGCTGATAAGTGGAAAAGGTATTGCTCCTGGATTCAATCTAAAGGAGAGGACACAACTCTGCTCTCCCTACCTCTAATCCTGGATTACTTAGCAGATCTACTCCACAGAGGCCTATCCTTCTCCTCCATTAAGATCCATGCCTCTGCCATCTCTGCTCATTACAACACTGAGTCACCCCTCTTCTCTCACCCTCTCACCAAACAGTTCCTGAGAGGGGCAAACAACTTAAAGCCACCAAGGAGAGCACCCACCCCTGCTTGGGACCTTAACTTCATACTGGAAAAGCTCACACTACCCCCTACTGAGACTGCAGCATCAGCAGAATTAAAATTCCTCTTGCTTCTGGCCAGCTAGATGAGTGTCTGAACTACAAGCACTTATGGCCGTGGAACCCTTCATTATTTTTCATGCTGACAGGGTCTCCCTCAGGATTAATCCTTCCTTTATGCCTAAGTGGTGTTCAGTGTGGTTCTCAACCAATCTATCCATTTGCCAACCTTCTTCCCTAATCCTCAAAATAAAGGGGAAATGATCCTGCACTCATTGGATGTGCACAGACATCTCAGATTCTACCTGGATAGGACTAAGCCCTTCAGGAAATTTGAGCAGTTATTACTCGGTTTTGCACCAGGGGCAGAGGACAAGGCCATTTCAAAACAGACAATTTCCAAATGGATAGCAAGCTGTATCCATTTCTGCTACAAACACCACGGGAAACCAACCCCTCAGGGGGTCTGAACACATTCCAATAGGGCAACTTCTACCTCTACAGCATTCCTCAGGTGTGTCCCTACCAGGGACATTCTGGAGGCTGCAACCTGGAGTTCTGTACACGCATTCACCAAGCATTACCACCTGCCTATATTTTCAAAATCCAGGGCAGGTTTTGCAACTGCAGTCCTGCAGGGCATACTAGCCATCCCAAACTCTTTTTGACTGCCTCCACCCTTTCTTCAGCTTTGGCAATCAACCCAAGTGTGATGACTGCAACAGTGAAACACGAAGAACATAGTACAGTTGTGTACACTTACCATAAATGTAGATGTTCGAGTGTATTCACTGTTGCAGTCCTGTTTTCCCTCCCTCCAGCCCCCTTCTCTCTCTCTCTCCTCTATGTGTACATTACTCACCCCTTGTAGGGGTATTGGTATTGGTATTTACTTTTTACTGGTGGTGATTCTTCCACCATAGCTTAGCTCTCTATTGTGGGGCTCCTGACATTTGGGGCAAGAAAAACTGATGTAATGGCATTGGCTGCCTGTTTATATACCCCTGACGACCTGATGTCAGTCCTGGAGCAACAGCATCCGACACAGAAATACTAAGTCTCTGGTATTTGAGCAGACTGAGGGCTACCTGCAGGCAGATAACCCAAGTGTGATGACTGCAACAGTGAATACACTCAAACATCTACATTTATGGTAAGTGTACACAGCTGTACTTTTCTTACCAACAAAGCTAAAGTAACCCTATCTCATACCTATCTACTACCTAGTCTTCTTTATAGACCACACATCCTTACAAATCTTAATGCTACACTTCTTGCTAAACTTAACTCAACATATAACAAGATAGCCAGATTTGCTGCCCAACATACTTATAAAACTCATCACTGTGTCTCACTTAAACACTTAAACTGGCTGGAGCTACTCAGCTTGCTTCTTCTCTCTCAGTTTCAGATTATACATTCTATTCTATGTCAACCTTCCTATTGTCCTAGCCTATCCTCTTGTATATCTCACTATACTCCCACCAGATCACTACGCAGCTCTGACCAAGACTTACTAGTTATTTGCAAACCTAGGACTAAAATGGGAAGCAACCTTTATAGCTATCATCCTACCATTGCTTGGAACGACCATCCACTTCAAATTAGACTAATAAATCAAGCCAAACAATTTAAATCAACTGTAAAGGAGCAACTAAAAGTTTTCTGGTCCTGCCACTGTACACATCCCCCATAATATATCTCCTCATATATAAACTTCCTCACTATTTGTCCACTTTGTTCCTCCTTTGTCCTTGCATTTCAGTCTCTGACTAAGTTCCTTTTCCTATCCATTAGCCTAACTCCTACATACCTCCCCTCTTCTTCACTTCCTATAACTAACTAATATTTAAATGGAACTAACCCTACATGGCTGTATGAATATGTTAGAAGACTGTACAAATATGTCTATTTGTCTGTTTGTCTCATATTACATGCAGTATTGATGTTTTGCTTTTAAATAATTATAACTTGCATAATGTTGCATATATCATCATGAATTGTAATTGCCTCTGTAATTGTTTTTACTTGCTATTGTATAATGTTTCTGGAGCTTTCCACCCCGGGCCTCCGCTAAAAAAGGGCTATTTTGTAGCTCAGTCTGACTACCCCCTGTCAACAAATGTAAAATAAAAATAAATAAACAAATAGATAAATTCCTTCACTATTTTATTTATTGGATATTTAGAAAAATAATTTATGGTCTAACATGTAATCACAAAATATTACACAATATATTAATATTTTATACTGGGCTGATTCTGGTATACAGGAAGAAAATAATCACTGTTTATAGTTCTGTGTACAAGTGAACAGTTTTGGCTTAAAGTTTGTTGCAACAGTTTTAGAACCTAACATCATAAATAGTGCCAAGCTCCGGAAAACAAGAAATGTTAATTATTGAGGTATACGAGTAACATTTATCAACCTAGAACTAGATTTCTGCAAACTAGTTATCACTATAATGGCTTGCTAAATTTCATAACATAAGGCAAAATGTCAGAGAATGAACAAGGGTATGACTGAGGAGACCCATCATAATAAAAATAGAAATATGCAGGTTATTGAGTTGAAACGCTGTGGAAATACACCTTTAGAAAAAAAGATTAATGTAGCATCAAGAAATACATTATTATCCTTCAATTGAAATGTGTTCTAATAGTAAAATAAAGGTTGCAGTGCATTGCATTACTATCGACAGACAAATATAGAAAAGTAAGTTATAATAATACAGATTTTTTAAGTAATATATGCATCTAGCTGTGTATCTAAATCTGCTTGCACACACACACACACACACACACACACACACACACACACACACACACACACACACACACACACACAAACACAAATATATCTAAAGGAACGCTGTTCAGTAATGGAGGTTTGAAACTCTGGGCTCAGAATATCTGTGCATGTTAAGTGGACAAAATATATTCCCAAACATCAATATGAAACTAAGTTTTTTCTATCTGCATCTCTGTTTTTCATAAAAAGTAGCATTAACTATATACATTTGATTTGCAAGCCTACAATGTATGCACTTTTGTCAGCTAGTATATAAGGCAGAAAAGAAAAGTTTCAAAACTGTACAAAGTGCAGCAGTAGATACTGTTCACAGACAGATTTACAGGTCTAGATTAGGTCACCAAAATGTTATTCCAGCGACCACCTATTCATTGTCCCGTAATCAGCGAAAATCACTTCAGCGATTCGCTGAATTTACTAAGGTCAACGAAACAGCTGGCAGAAGCACAATGGAAAACTACAGAACTTTGCCCTTTTCTCCACTGTAGTGCAATCTAGAAGTTGGTATATATTGTTATGGGGGTGTGGGAGTGCTGGGGTGAAGGCCCAACTTGGGTGGGTTCGAGTCAACTACACACTGGTCCATTGTGCTTCGGGCAACTATTTCATTGCCATTAGTAAATTCAGTGACTTGCTAACATGATTTTCATTGATTAGGGGTCGATGAATAGGTGTTCGCAAGAATAACGTTTCATCGTGAACTAATATAGACCCAGATTTACTACTACCAATAGAAACTAAACTACTTTAATACAAAGATGTGGAAACATCTGCGCAAATTACTTACTTATATACAAATAACACCTAAATACACGCAGTCAGCCATAACAGTCTATTGAAATCTTCCCTAAGTAAAACAGCAATACCTTCCCGTATATGGGTTTTTGCCCCTTTAACCTTCATGACTTTATTATTCTCAGTCTGATATCATACAACATTAGAGAAAGTAAGATCACCTGAAAAAAGTGAAGTGCTCTTTCTCTGAACTATTCAGATCTCAAACTGCAAGTAAAGGCAGTGAAGTAATATACTGCAAAACATGCTAAACCAACTGAAAATCTTTGCATCTGGGTAAAGAGTACCTGATGGTAAGCTATTACAAATACACAATGAACAATATGCACAATTTGTTCTCCTTGTGCATAGAGATCTTTCTAGATGCTCCATTGTGTACATTAAACTGACAAATGGATCCAAAGGATACAAATGGTCGTGTAACTAGTTATTAGTAGTTAAAGAATGAGCAGCCCAGTGTGAAAACAACTCAAAATAGATAGAAGCACACTGCCAGCAGCCAGAAACCTTATAGTAATCCACTTTATTACACACAATAGCACAATGGCAAAGACGATTGAGCGCTTTCTTCCCCTGACCAAGGATTTCATCAGAATCAACAATTCACCTTCTAAGAATTAATTTATACATTTATCCTAATGCCGTCACTAATTAAAAATATAAACATACCCTACACATTAAAACCTATAAAACCGACTACAATATGTTCACTAAAACGTTTAAAAGTCAAATGTGCAAATATATTTCTCTATTTTAACTTAGCCACTTAACCTAAAACTACCTTACTGGCCAATATACACTTAAGAGAAATGACTTCATTTAACCCAGGGCTTTGGCAGGCTTGCAGCCTTATCAGCCATTTTGTCTCCCTTTCTTCTATGTAACATCTAAAATCACCCCCCTAGGGTTTGGTACTACCCTTTCTAAAATTATAAATAAATATCCTACAAAATTAGAACAAACTTTTGAATGTTTAAAAAGTGCATTATTGTTGTTACATGTAGAAATCTGGTAAAAATATTTGTAAATCCTGTCCTTCAAGCATCTCTCTGTCTTCCCTACATAGAACGTGGGGCAGGATTTTCACATAGCCAAATACACAACCCCTTTTGTTTGACAGTTCCCCTTGCCAAACCAAACTTCAGTTTGCAATGTGTTACTTAAAACAACATTCTCTTTTTCGAAAATGTGTTTACATTGTGAACACATCCCACATCTTGTGGTACCATGCTTGAAGTTGACACAACCTCTTGACATTCCTTCAAACACCTTCTTTAAATTGGTTCCTGTCTTAAATACAAAAGAAGGCTTAGTTCCTACAATAGACCATAAAATGGAGTTACTTTTCAAAATTGCCCAATTATTCTCAACAATATTGATCACTTCATAGAAGGCCATCATACTAATAAAGCAGTCATTCCTCAGAGAAGCGGAGCAGGAATAACATAAAATCTTGCTCTCACTGGCAAACCATGCTAGAGCCCTCCACTCTACAGGGCTGAAGTAGCCATGGCCCCTCATTCACGTCTGCTCAAGAAGAAGAATGGTAGCCCTGTACACACAGACGCACATTTGTGAATCCCTTCTTCATTTATAAATTCACTGCACTGTGCTACTACTCTATGTCCAAAGTACTGCACCAGAGTGCTAAGAAGGAATCGGTAATGGGGCACTATGAAGAGCACATGGTTTATTCTTGCACATATTTGTCACATGGTTGTGGTCACACTGATGTGTACAGTTACTACCAGCATATAGAGGTAGTATAATGTGCTATGACAGTGATTCAGAATAGTGATGATTATCATTGCTGGAAAACCATTCTCTACCATACAACTGTGGAATAAAGAACAATAAAGCAGAGAAAGAACCTTGAGGAAAAGATGAAATAACCAAAAATCCACATGGTAGACCCAAGGTCACTGCAGGTTGAATAAATGACCAGCTATCCAATCAATTAAAACCACAATTTATTTGGAAAATGTTAATATTTCATAGGTCCCTAATAGATTTGATGAAGGGTTTCTGATATGATACTTCATATAAAGGAAAAGGCATGGAACATTCCAACAAATAGGTTTACTCCACGGGGAGTGGTGGTGGAGTAACAATAAAGCTTGTAACATTGGATGTAGAGATTTTGTTGTCACTCATCACACCAAGGCTACTGGAAGGGGTGGATTGGTTGTGGTGTTTTGGCTGGCACCAAGTATCAATGGGTTAGTCAGAGAAGCACTAGGATATTAAAGTCCATTATAGTATGATGCAGCATACTCCACTGCATTTAACAGGAAGGATTGGTCAAAATCCACCATTATATTTGTCTTTTCAGGCACTCCTGGCTGTGCAACTGTAGCTACCTGATGGCAAGATATAACTGTCAAAGTATACTGTAGCTGTATTTTAAAGTGTAGCACTATGTACATTCCACAAGAGGTTACAATAGTGTGTGTGTGTGTGTGTGTGTGTGTGTGTGTGTGTGTGTGTGTGTGTGTGTGTGTGTGTGTGTGTGTGCGCGTGTGTGGGCAGAAAATGTCATCATGAGCTTTACTGTTTCCATGGGTCCTACTAGAGGATGACTACTCAACACAGCAGAACAATCTAGGCCTGATATCAGTGGGGCAAGTGTGATCAAAAAGTATTTAATTTTTAGTGGCATAGTCTGATGATACAGTTGCACTGTCTGCAGTACTATGAGGGGCGAGGTCACTAGCATTCACCAGTACATTATAGTATCACCAAATCACGGCAGACGTCTCAATGAGAGGTTCTTAAGGATTCCACCTTATGTGGCTAGCACACACACAGCATCTCAAATGTGCACCACTTCTGAATTATGGATAACTGCCGTATGGAATAGATGCTTGGGGGTTGGATGTGTCCATCAGGTACATCACTGATATAGCTATGTGGAATTAAACCCCAGATGTACAGTTCCATGTTTCTATTACAAAGGATAGTGTACTCTGTGGATATTGTGGATACATTGAACTACAGTACAGGGAACATGCAAGGCTGCCAAGTTAGCTGGTTACAAATGTTGCTAGTACTGCATGAGACCCCCACTAGGACTTTCACCCTTCATCTGGTCTATCTGCACATGCCAACCTTCCTATGGATGTGGGAGGGTCTGCTTGCAGGGAGGTTAGCAACATACTACTCCAGCTCTAACAATAACAGAGAGATAGATGTGCAATGTCACTGTCAATAGCGACCACAGACTATAACACTCAGTTGTGGACATCAGCCAGGTTATAGGTGAGGGTGAGCCACCAGCTCAGCACCTGGGATTTCTGTTCAAGCTGTAAATATAGATGCACATTCACATAGTCCTATTCCTTCCTTGTTACCTGTGGCAGAAATCTTGCCAGCTCTGGTCATGGATGAAGATGCCTTTGTGGACAATGATGCTAATTAGGAACAACTAACTATATGCCGCGTTAGAGTGAACACTCCTGTTTGTGTAGTTCAACCCTTCTTTTTCACAGTTTGTGTAAAGCCACGAAACCAGAAACCAACATACTGAACAATGCCAATAGTCATGTCATAGCAGTTTGACTTTATAAAAGGAGGACATGTTCCCTGATTCTTCACAACTTCCTACAGCAGATACCTACTGTTGGTATATAGTATAGTATGCCCACTCTCCATGACTCTTCCCCATCTCATAGTATTGAAGACACCCATCACTGTGTTCCCTCACACATAAAAGTGCTAATGACTGTGTACTGCATACCCCTTAGCAACACTGGGAATAGTGGTATCCAACCCAATGTGCTGATGGATCTTGCACTGTCTGCATTTACTGGACCTGATAATTTATGCATAATTCTGTTTACTGTTTTCTGTGTCATAGCACATAGTTGTAGACTGGATGCCACTCTTTTTCCAGTGCCTGCCTCTTCCTCAGTTGTGATACTGCAGTTGCATGTTGCTAACCTAACTCTCCACTCTGTCCTTCTGCTTCTCATAAAACTGGAACTGAAGACCCTGTAGGTTGTTCACTTCCTGCTCCATCTGTTTGTACAATGCCATGTTGTGCAGCATGTCACACACAGGAAAATCTTGCTGTGGATGTCCGGACTATATTACAGGTCCCCCCAACATGTCTTTGCAACAGAGTTGCCACTGAGTAGGCTGAACATTTACTCCATTATATTAACCATTTCACTTGTGTGGGGTTTTAGGCCATTTCGTGCATTGCCTGTGGATTAAAAATGGGGAGCCAACTAGTGCCCTAGGTGAGCTCTGTCATTACTTACAACATCATCGATATATGTGGCTTGATCCCTGCTTCCTTGGCACCTGTGTGTATGTGGGGTTTGTCTTTGTAGAATGAATGTGGACTGACGAGCCTGATGACCCTGTGAGAACTCTTCTTACAGGAGGCTATGTTATAGGTCAGATGTGTGCCACATTTCTGACTTATGTTTACTGCCAGGTTTACAGACAGACTGCTCTGTTGTAAATTAAGTGAAAGCCCATCTGATGATGTATGACTATCTATTTGGATCAGGTGAGGCCTTTATGGCAATGGGCATGTGATCTCTCTATCAAGAAAGATCTAGAAAATGGGCAGTTTTATAAAAAGCCTGCATGGTGCTGATTCTGTCATCTGCAGTCCTGGGGAAAGAGATATGGTCCTCTAAATGCTGCAGCACAATGTTGATGAACTTGCTCAAGGTTTGTGAGGTTGATGCATAACATATACTTAACATCTCTCCAGTAGTGCACTGATAATCAACTGTAGCTAAGATGTTTAAAGTTATGCATGGCTTAGTATCCAATGGAATGGATATAAAATGAATCCCATACAGCCGCACTTGTGGGTGATAGAGTTTGACAAGATCCATTACCATCTATTTGTCTACATAGACGTAGCTCACAATCTGCTACTTAGTAAGATGGCAGCATGTTAGACACTGTCTGTATGTCACCACTGGTGCAGTGCACACACTGGCTCTTATGATGGTTAATAACGCATGCTTCTGAACTATCACCGCTGCTAATCCAGGCATTCATCCCCTTATGGGCATCATCATTCTGTGTATAAAAACTGGTTATGTGCCCAAGCACAGCATGTCTGTTTCATACTTTTCTGAAACAGTAAACCATTTTTCATTACTTGCATGGTGTTCTTCATCTCCATGCAGTTATGTACTCAAAGGTATGCTCTAAATATCGTGCTAGTCTTCCTGTAGCACAAATGTTTGCAGTGTCTCAGAATTATTCACTCACTGTTTGTGGCCACTACTCACACTAATCTGTGTTGTGCAATGTGGCAAAAGTCTATACCTCCGAACTAAACCAAAGAATCACTCTCTTTATGATAATCTTTGCACAAGTTTGATCCCAAGAAGGTCGAAAGTGCATTCCCAAAATCACATAATGTCGAAAAAAAATGGTCTGAATTTGCAATAAGCGAATGCACATTGGTATTCGCTCATTGCAGATTCATTATTTCAGGTGCAGATCACACTATAGCTGGGACCAGGAAATGTACCCTTTACCTCACTGTAGTGCAATCTCAGAGCTAGTATATTAAAGTAAGGGGGGGGTGCAGGGAGGCACCATGGATGCCATTAGAGAGGTCTTAAACAGTATGCATTTAATAGAGAAGAATGAAGTGATACTGATCTGTACATTATTGGATTTAGTCCTTTCCAATAATGTATTCACATTTGAGAATAAAATATATTTGCAACAATGGGGTGTCACCATGGGCACCCCACATGTGAATTCTTATGCAAATCTGGTTGTATATCACTGGGAGAACATGCATTTATTCAACAGCATTTGTTATCCACATATCAAGTTGTATAGACGGTTTTTGGACGACATTTTTTTTGCTATGGGCTGGTGAACTTTCTAGTTTATCTGATTTCCTAACCTATTTAGAGTCCACAACCAATTTCTTTAAGTTCACTATGACATCCTCACTGTATAAAGTTGAATTTTTAGATGTGAGTACTTACTGGGATGTCACTGGGATGATTGTGACTGGCTTATTTCGCAAACCATGTTGGAGAAATGATATGTTGGATTTTAGCAGCATGCATCCCAGATTTATGTTCCCTAATGAAGTTAAAGGACAATATCACAGGATGAGGAGGATCTGGAAGAAGGAAACAGATCTAAATGCTGAAAATGACACCTTTGAACAGCTGTTTGTAGACAGAGGTTATAATAAAGTGGTACTTGACAGATTGAAAAATATTGTTTTTAATGTTGAAATGCCAACAGAGGCTGGATTTGTAAATCCAGGAGTTATAAACCACGTAAAGAAAGGAAAGTTTGCTTCACCACCAAATATGCAAATGATAATGAAATTATGTCTGACATCATGAGACGTAATTGGAATGTTTTCACCACAGATCCAGCTACAGCCAACATAAGGAACACACCGAGTTTTACTGATAAAAACAACTTGAATTTGAAACAATTATTATGTAAGAGTAAAACTCAATATGCCAAACAAAATCAGGGCTTGAGACCTGGTACCTTTCTGTGCACATGATGTAATATGTGTAAAGTTAGAACAGAGACCCAGGTATATAACCATCCTATACTGAATTTTGAATTTTACCCCAGGTTCCATGCCACTTGTGACACTAGTAACCTAGTATATCTTGCCAACTGCAATTGCTGTGAATGTTTTTATGTTGGTAAGACTTCCAGAAGGCTAAGGGACAGAATATATAACCACTCATATGACATTAAGAATGCTAACACAGAATGCCCAAGCTAAACATATTACTGAATTCACCGCACATAATTTTAGCTTTAGGGCATTGGAATCGGTATATGAGAATCCAAGAGGGGGTAATAGAGATAATTATCTCAAAAGTGTTGAACTTAAATGGATATTTAGGTTATGAGCACATATACATCCAGGATTAAACAGTAATGTAAGTATCAAGCCAGAATTAGAGGCACGGTCCCTTAAATAATTAATTGTATAATCATTGTTTAATGAGCTTGCTTAATGAGTCTATTATTGTATTAATTGTTTTTTAGCAGTTGTGTGATATATTATTTAAACTGCCTGTTTTTACTGTGTATTAAGATCTGATGAAGCATGGTTACTCCATGCAAAAGTGCTTATCTGTCTGTTTTTATTGCTTGGAATAAACTGGATTTTAGAGCCTTGGTGGTCCCACCTTGTTTATTTTATTTTATTCTTGGCTGTTTTCTTGGACTGGACCTTTGGGCAGCAGTGACTACCTTTTTTTTCATATATATATATATATATATATATATATACACATACAGGTTTATCTTTATATTACCGATGATCCCAAGAAGGTCAAAAGTGCATTCCCAAAATCACAGAATGTCGAAAAAAAGTTTTCCGAATTTGCAATGAGTGAATACACATTGGTATTCACTCATTGCAGATTCAGCATTTCAGGTGCAGATTACACTATAGCGGGGACCGGGAAATTAACCCTTTCCCTCACTGTAGTGTGATCTCAGAGCTAGTATATTAAAGTAGGGGGGCGGGGGCACAGCCCCGCATATGGGGGGTGCAGGGGGGGCTTGCCACCTGCATAACGATGTGTAGTGTGATTTGTAGTTCAAACATCATTGAATCTGCTATTCCAGATTTTGATTTTTGAACTTTGGTGACGTTCGACATTTGATTTTCGCATTTTAAAGTCGCACGATAGTGCATTCGTAGTTGTCATTCTCGGTAATATAAAGATAAATCACACACACACACACACACACACACACACACACACACACACACACACACACACACACACACACGCACATTAAATACTAATTTTAAGTACTAATATAGGATGTCATGCGGAAATCCTTTTTAGAATTTATTACATCATGAAAACAGTCTTACTATTTGACATCAACTGGAGTGCTGAAATCACTAAATCTGAACATATTTGGCAGTGAGAAATAAAAATAATCTCCACTTTATTTCTTGTAACTCAGTCTATTTATTAATAACATAAACAGGAATCAAAACGATTTAGTAATCCTTACGCTAAAATATAATTTATTTAACACAGCATCTGTGAATTTTATATGGGGTAATCCAGTAAAAATTATAGAACTATAGCTCAAGAATATCAAGGTAATGTTAAAATAAATACTTTTTTTAACTCTGCTCCTAACTTAATGTCAGGCATAATTTTAAAACTAACTATTTTCATTGTATAACTCTGTTTTTTCTTTATCTGTGAAATTAGGGGTATAGTTAAATGTTTTCTAGTTATTGCTTTTTAATAAAATTTAGAGTGTAACTCTGTAACATTTTGATTTTAATGATTTTATGGATTTTAAATACATATACTATGTGAAATAACAGTCAAAGGATTATTTTGCTAGCTTTACTTTATTGCTAATTAAACTTAATTATATATATATTTTGTTCATATTTTGCATTATATTTGAATATTCTATAATAAGAGCAAGGCAAGCAAGAGACCTAGTGTGGTATGTTACACCCTTTATAAATACTGCATTCAATTAACAATCAATAAAACAATAAAACAATCAAGTAGCAAAAACAACTAACCATTTAAACTTTCTAAATATACACTCTTCTGTTTTTTAAAAAACTCTTAATATTCCCTGGATCATTGAGTCCTGGACTTCTATCTGATCTCATCTTTATTTGCCAGGAAGCTTCTCTTTATTCCAAAAATAATTTTAAATGACTTCATCTTAAATCTAAATGCCCTTGTTCTACAACCAAAAAATATTTCCCTATATATGACAATAGATAATGCTAATATTCAGTCAATTATAAATAACAACTGGAAGATCTTATAAGGTAACAAGGAATTGTATCAAGTGATAGGACATAACCCCAGGTTTGTTTACAAGAACAGTTATACTTTAATGAATTTGTTACAAAAAGATAATATTAGGTAATATTCCAGCTAACAAAATGAAGGGAATATTTAAATGTGGATAATGCAATATTTGCCGCTATATTTTGGAGGACCCTTTTATTATGTTAAACAATCCAGAATATGCTATTACACTGAATGAAAGATTCAACTGTCAAACCAAGGGTGTTGTGTACATTAGTGTGTGTTCAGGGTACCAGCCTTCTATAGTAGAATGACCACTAGAAGGCTGTTGGAACGTATCAAGAAAGATACAGAAAGTGCTTTGTACAAACACATCTTGAGTTGCCCCAACTTTAAGACATTTTTATTTTTGGTTATAGAACAAGGGCGTTTAGATTTAAGGGGAGGTGATTTAAAATTATTTTTGGAACAAAGAGATGCTTCCTGGCAAATAATGCTGAGATCAGATAGAAGTCCAGGATTCAATGATGCAGTGAACATTGTGTTTTTACAAAAACAGAAGAGTGTATTTTAAGAAAGTTTAAATGGTTAATTGTTTTTGCTACTTGGTTGTTTTATTGTTTTATTGATTGTGAATTGAATGCAGTATTTATAAAGGATGTAACTTATAGTGAATTTGTTTTCTGATGAAGTCTTTTGATGGAGGTTAATAAACAGTGTGGACACTAAAGCTTTTGTGTTGATATCCTTGCTGAGTCAGCTATGTGAGGTGTTCTTTGTTTGGTGCTTTATCTGTTCCTCAGACTTTGGTATTTGTCCCAGTTTTTAGTTGTTTGCCATGGCTGAAGCAGCAAGGGAAGTATCTATGGATGTATCAGTACATCCTACTCCAGGTCAGAATGACTCAAGCCTATTACAAATATTGATTGTTAGTATGGGAGACATTCAAAAATCTTTACAAATATTGTTATGTAACAAGGAAAGACCAGTGCTCAAGACCAGTGAGCAACATAGTTCTGACAATGACTGTTGCAGTGATTGGTGATGATGAAGAGAGGTTTCAAGATGTAATAAATGAAGGTGAAACTGAATACAAAGATGTGACAGCAATACTAAATAACAATTTTGATCCTTTTAAGAACACTGCAACTACTGTGATTAATTCTAGGTCTATTAATTTGATTAAGTACAAGGATGCTTGTTCTGAGCTAAGTAGAATGCTTATTAAGTACAAGAAGTTAGACCTAGAAAACAAGTATTTCCAGAGATGTATAGAGCTCAAAATTGTGCCTAGAGGGCTCAGATTTTTAGGTGCTCTAATGGTGTTAAGGAATCTGATACTTTTTTTCATGCTTTGGTTGAATTTTTTTAAAAATCTGGGCTTTAGTTTTTAAAATTACAGATAAAAAGGAATTGTACCATCATGAATAAACTAAAAGAAACCATCACTGCCTTACATTCAGAAATCCATACAGAATTTGGTACGGATTCAATCTTTCATGCAGAGTATGATGGTATGATAAGTCAGCTTGAGCAATCAGAACTAACCGTCACTTCTCGCAAGAATAAGAAATTGCAGAGAGGCATAATGGCTTATGAAAGTCACAGAGCATATTCATTTTTCGATCCCTTACAAAAATCTATGGAATGTAAATAATTTATTAAAACTGATGTTACTAATACAAACAGGCCAGTAGCCATGTAAAAACAGGCTTTACAAAGATGTCCCCTTGTGCAGAAAGCTGGTGACATCATATCCGAAGTTTTGAAAAGAAACAGAAACAACCTCAGAGTTTCTCAATGCCAGGATGAACGCAGGCAGGATTTTGATGAGCTACCATTGCGGTCACCTAATACAGCATATACTGACTATATTTCAAAAGGGGCTCATCCAAAAATGACACAGACTTTTCTTCAAGTCAAGAAGTCTAAACGGAAAGAACGAGGACATTAAGACCATGAGGGAGAGTGAAGCCGGAGTTGACTGTAGACAAATAGGTATCATACTGTAATTTATAACCTGTCTACTTTTGAAGTTAATAGACTTCATGAAAAAGTATTAAAAATGGGTTCATCTTTTGTTCCTGCTTGAAGAGCAAACATATGTAAACTGCTATTTCTTTAAAAGAATATATTCGAAAATTGAATCTTAAGTATGTTTTAAGTGAAGTAAAAGCAATGAATGTATCACAGTTTGTAAAACCGTCAGCATTTAATCCACCTTTGAATTATACTTTAAAGGTTTTTGAGACCTTATGTAAAGATGGTATTAGGGAATTATTGTGTAAGAAAAAGTTTTTTAATCTTATAGCTGATGAAAAGCAAGCTTTAAAGGAAATTGTACAAAATAAAAAATTAAGAATTATGAAGGCTGACACAGGGGGTGAGTTGTTTATGATGGACCAAGAAAAATATGTTGCAGTTATTGAAAGTATATTTAACAATGAAAATGAATACATTAAGGTTGTTAGTGCACAAATTAATGAATGTTATAGATATGTACATGTCTTTTTATATGATAGTTTAGTAGAGAAAAGTTTAAATGAAGAAACTTTCAAGTTTTTTAACATTGAAAATCCTAAAGTAGGTGTATTTTTAGGGATTCTGAAATTACACAAGTGTTTGATTAGCCCCACCCCCCTTTCTGCTCTTAACTATATTACAGAGAGGATATCCCTGGTAATTAATTCTGTACTAAATGCTTTATTAGCAGGTTGGAGTCCTTCATTTTAGATTCTTGGTATTTCATGAACCAGTTTCATGAGTTCAGCAACTTATATGAATACAACATAGAAACAATCATAATGTGTACCACTGATGTCTGTTCATTGTTTACTGCTATTCCCCATGATGATGGAGTAGAGTTTGTCAGAATGTTTCTTGTTAATTATACCAATTTCACTAACAAGCAAGTACAATTTTTTTTGCAGTTTAACAGAAGTTATATTAGACAACAATTATTTTATTTTTAATAAACAATTTTATAAACAATTAAGATGGTTGGCTATGGGGTCACCAGCTGCCCCATCTTTTGCTAACATTGTATTAGGTTGGTGGGAAAGCAGTGTATTAGGCAATGTTAGAAATCATTTTAAGGTGTGTTTTTACAAACACTTTGTAGATGATGTGTTCTTTGTTCTAGAGGGCAGTAGGGTTGACTGTCAGAATTTATTGAAAGAAATTAATGAGAGGTTCACTTTTTTGAAATTCACAATTTGGGATGTAGGCCACACATTGATTTTTTTGGATGGTACCATGTCTTGAAATGAGACAAGTAGAGAATTTAACAAAATACATAGAAAAGCAACTTTTACTAATAGTTATTTACATCAAAAGGAGTAACCATCCAAGTTTCATGAAAAAGAATTTGCCTAGTTGACAGTACTTTAGGGCTAGTCAGATGACAACTGATGAGACCACTTTGAAAGAAGAATTTAGTCTTATTACAAACATATTTATTAATAGGGGATATAAAGAAGAATTTTTGAAGCAGTTAAAACATGAAATAATTAAAAAGAGGCCCTTGTTTTTTTCTGCCATTTTTGAAGTACCCCTTTGTTAGTAATAAAAAAGAACATTGGGAAGACATGACAGCAAAAATGAAGATGAAGATAAAAGTTTGACCTGCACCCTAGATATGACAATAGATAGTGGTAATGTTCAATCAATTATAAATAACAACTGGAAGATCTTACAAGGTAACAAAGAATTGTATCAAGTGATAGGACATAACCCCAGGTTTGTTTAGAAGAACAGTTATACTTTAAAGAATGTGTTACAAAAAGATAATACTAAAATATTAGTTAATATTCCATCTAATAAACTGAAGGGAATGTTTAAATGTGGACAATGCAATATTTGCCACTATATTTTGGAGGACCCTTTTATTATGTTAAACAATCCAGAATATACTATTACACTGAAAGAAAGATTCAACTGTCAAACCAAGCTGTTGTGTACATTAGTGTGTATTCAGGGTGTCCAGCCTTCTATATTGGAATGACCACTAGAAGGTTGTTGGAACGTATCAAGGAACACTAGTATTACATTAGGAAGAAAGATACAAAAAGTGCTTTGTACAAACACACCTTGAGTTGCCCCAACTTTAAGAAATTGTTATTTTCAGTTATAGAACAAGAGTATTTAAATTTAAGGGGAGGTGATTTAAAATTATTTTTGGAACAAAGAGAAGCTGCCTGGCAAATAAAGTTGAGATCAGATAGAAGTCCAGGACTCAATGATGCAGTGAATATTAAATATTTTTTAAAAAAACAGAATAGTGTATGTTAAGAAAGTTTAAATGGTTAATTATTTTTTCTACTTGATTGTTTTATTGTTTTATTGATTGTTAATTAAATAGAGTATTTATAAAGTGTATAACTTATAGTGAATTTGTTTTCTGATGAAGTCTTTTGATGAAAGCAGCTAATAATCAGTGTGGATGCTAAAGCTTTTGTGGTGATATCCTTGCTGACTCAACTATACAAGGTGTTCTTTGTTTGGTGCTTTATATGTTCCTTGGACTGTGGTATTTGTTCCAGACCTAGTGTGGTATTCATAGCTGTTGTGCATAGGGGAAGCATGGATTTGTGGTAGATGTACCTGAGCTCAACTGAAGCTTGATTCAGAGATATTCTGTTCTGAGAAAATACTGTACAAATGAAGTAATACTAAGATGAAAATGAATATGTGAAAAATCTGTGACAATCTAATGCAAATGCCTTTGAATGATCGACAGTTACTTTTTGTTGCTTATCTATTCTATGCACACAAGGATTATAAAAAATGCAGTTGCTCCTTTTTCATCCAGTTTGCAGTTTGTCAGAATGTTTGCATTCATTGCTGGCTTAACTTTCTCCCATTCTAAGGTGTTCATCTTAGTTGTATCAAAACCAAGAGCCAAAGGTGCCAGAACAATTGGACGAGGAGGGAGGCACCCCCCCCACACACACCTTTACAGCTGAAAGACCATCTTGTCTCTTAAGGAAAACAACTAAAAATTAATGTCTAGCCTGATCCAGCAGTAAGCGATATAGGCAATTACCATGCAATTACCTAGGATTCCCATGACGGGGGTGGGTGTACTCTGGCCATGAGGCTTCAAGAATTGGAAAAAAAAAACCTCCATGGTGGCAGCGTCTTCTTTAAGGAGGACCCATGCATGCATCACATGCCAATGTGGATTTAAACAAAATCCACATGCGGGGAATTTAAACTAGCTGTTCCATTGAGTAATGTAAGTGTGTAAGCAAGATCATTGCTGCCAGAGTTGTACTTCCAGGTAGGCAGAGTTTTGTTGTTGCCCGAGTGTTTTTGCAGATTATTTTGCAGGTTTCTGTTTTCTTACTGCTGTCCCATCACATTTCTTGTTGCCCGAATGTTTTTGCTGGTTCGTGTTTTTTTTTTTTTTGTATGTGTATGCACCCAAGTGTTTTTGCTGGTTCATGTTTTTTGTGTGTGTGCTCCCAAGTGCTTTTGTTTTGTGTGTGTGCCCCAAGTGTTTTTTGTCTGTGTGCCCCCAAGTGTTTTTGTGTGTGCTGCAAGTGGGGGTTTTTTGTGTGTGTGCCCCAAGTGGTTTTGTGTGTGTGCCCCCAAGTATCTTTTGTGTGTGCCCCCAAGTGTTTTTGTGTGTGTGTGTGTGTGTGTGTGTGTGTGTGTGTGTGTGTGTGTGTGTGTGTGTGTGTGTGTGTGTGTGTGTGTGTGTGTGTGTAAAATACCCCAGTTAGGTATACCTGGTGGTTAGTGATACTCAAGACCAAATCCTGTACCTTAGGTACAAGGATCAAGAACTTGAATTCTCTACCCATACCACCACTTGTGACTAAAGGCATTAGTCCATAGCTCTCAACTGTCAAGATTTTCACAGAATATTTGGCTCATACATTTCATCTGTTCCTCTTAAAATTTGTGGTTTTCTGGCAAATCAGTGAGAACTGAATTCACTAAATAATAATAGCCCTTTAAGTTGCAGTCTTCCTATCATTTGGGAAACATATGGTAACATAAAACAGTTTATTCTAGCAACTTTCTAAGGTTATACAAGCAATGTTTGAAATGTGTCCCAAGTTTGGGGCCTTTACCCCCCCCTCCAAATAATGTTTGTTTTTTTTCCAGATTTCTTGTGCTGGAAAGTTAACCGATTTAGTTGAGTGTCAAATGGATTTTACAAGGAGCTGAGAGCTTCAGGGGGAAGAGAAGTTTAGTGCTGCTTATGCTAAGTCTGTTTGCATTGTGAGTAGCACAGCAGGTAGTATATTTGCTTTTAATGCTGAAGGCAGTAGGGTCTGCTCCCACAATATCCAGATGGATTGGCTGATACTGTACTGTGTTGTACTTTAAAGGGAGAGAATGCTGCAGTCCTATGAATGTCATTTTTTGGAGGAGTTACCTAGTAACTATGAACCTGTTATTAGTTTGCCATTCATTCCCTATTGCAATATTACTAGCTTATCATTTTTGTAATGTAACATAGGCAATTTATTCTTCAAGGGCAGCAGGCACTTTTATTTGTAGATGAAACAATGAAATATGAAGTTGTTTGCTAGCAGAAACCTCTTCATTAGTTACAGATCTCTGTAATGTGGCATTATTTAGATGACCTTTACGTCTGCAGAGATTTTGCATATTTACTGACATTGGTGGAATGTAATGACAGAAGTCTGAGTGGCCTTTTATGGCTGAAATTTTCTGAAATGACTAGTTTTGTCATTATTGGTTTATACATTTTGTTTCATTACATACTAGAAGACTGTTCCAAGATAGCCTTTTAAAACACATGCTGTATTATACAAGGAAGGTGAATCAAAGAATGTATGCATGTATGCATGGCCCTAAAAATGTGTAAGGAGCCCCAGAGATAAGCTTAGTCTTGCACTGGCCAGATGCAAAATGAATGTGGGTTTTCATGCCATTTCATGAATGTGAGTTTCAAGGGCGGAGAAGTTTACTGCTTATGCTTGGTCTGTTTTCATTGCAAGACTATATTGTTTGTTTAGCAAATGGATCAGTGCCTTTGCTATTTTATTTCAATATCTGTAATCATTGTAGAAGTAAAAAAGAAAACAGTATGCATGTTGATAGGTTTGAACAGTGTTTATGGTTAAGTGAGGACAAAGAGGCATGTAATGTGGCTGGGGAGGGGGCTGCTGCTGGAGCGGTATGGGGTTGCTGCAGAAGGGGCTTCTGGGGGGGGCACGATCTATTTCCCTGTCTAGGGCCCCATTTAACCATGATCCAGTTCTCATAGCTTGCATTGTTATTTACTATAAATGATCAGAAGTTGCACTGAAACAACAAAGTGTTGGTTGTAAAAAAAGACGTACTTTTGTTCTGTGTTTGACAATAAAGGAAAGAAAGTACTTATTTTTTACAACTGACACTTCATTGTTTCATTCCAACTTCTAATAGTTTATGGTTTTCACTGCTATTTAATAATTAATAATAATTAACAGTCATATTGTTGAACATGTCAGTGCAGTTCTGTGGATTGTGAACCTCAAGTGAACTGGCAGCAGCCCACCCAGGTACATTCTGGGCAGATATTTATGAAGTAACAACAGTAAAAATAATGATGATGATGATGATGATGATGATGATGATGATGAAATAAGACTTAATGCAGGCAAAAAAATGGAATAACTTTATCGTTACTGTGTTTTCAGAAGTTAATACAGTTTTTTCCTTGCCTTCACTCATTTTTTTCATTAATGCAAGTTGGCCCCAGTTTTGTTAGATTTTTTTAAAGTCATGCCAGAAACATTAATTTATTTAAAAGAAAAATAAATATACTGTGTGATTTTTATTCTGCTTATAGAAATGTTATTAAAGCTTCTTGCCTGACTTTAAACTTTCAGCTAGGTTATTTATTATTGTTAATTTTCAAATTGTCCAGTTTTTGTTGTAGCTTTTTTATTTAATTGAACAAATAAAAAATGCAACAGATCAAGCTTGAACATGGTAAACAGCTATTGCTCACAGCTCTTATTTAAACTTTAAAACCTCATCCCTCAAGGGATAAAGCAAAAAACTTAATGGGTTTAGATAAAGATCAAAGGTCCAGAATCAGGGACAGATTTTAAATATAACATTGTTCTTAAATGTTTTGTTGCTTGAATAACAGTTGTTGCACTAGCCTGCATTTTCTGAAGGATATGAAGTCTAGAAGTCTGAAATTCAAGTGTCTATCATTATTTAAATTTTGCAATCCTCATACATTTGCAAGAAAATCAAATGTTATGAGGAACAGACAAAATAATGACACAGAATCTGGGACAGTCAAACATATCCTCTGATCTCTTAACCTCTTAGGGCAAGAACAGGGAGAAAGTGTGAAAGGTTCAAAATCGTGGACAAATTTTAAGCTTTACTCTTCTCACCAAAGCAAAGGATGAAGGCAAAAACAGTTCACACCACATTACCCTGACCTGGCCAAGAGTGGAGGCTGGTGACTTCAAATCAAAGGGGGGCAGCAAGACACAGCTGAATGGGTGGGTCCAACAGGAAGGGGTGTGGTCAACTAGAGATGGGTAGAGCTATGCTAAAAAACACAAAAGATGGGACTTTAATTAAATATGCTGCCCTGGGTGCCAAACCATCATTATGAGAGTCCAATCAAGACAAAATGAATTCTAGAAGAAAAAAAATATTTCAATGCATTGGCTGCTTGACAGCTTACTTAATATCTAGATGGAAACAAAAAGGTTATGAGGCATGAATAAATAAATAACTTTTTAAATACATTACTGGAATGCCAGTTAAAATCAAGTATAAAAAAACAAGCAGCACTTAATTCAAACCACTTCTCCTTGCACTGAAGTTCTAATTATAATTTATATTCAGCTTTATAAAAGTACCAAGTAACATGCTGAAAGTAACAATCTGTACGATACCCCCATTTGCAAAAATGTTTCTTATCCAGAAAAGAGCTGCTGCCTGACAACAACAACTATCTACTTGTTTCAGGGGGAAAACATGATCAAAATAAAACATGAACAGCAAACAAGAAACAAGCTCAAGAAAAATTGCTTAAAGGATTACTGCACAGGTTATGGACCACAGATGATAGATTGGCATTTTGTTTAGTTTACGGGTAAAGCCTGCAAAGATGACTGGAAGTCTCCAACAAATGTAATAAGCTTCTGAAAATACTGTAATCCTGTCCATTATTACAAATACTAAATAAATCCAAAACAGGTTCGAGAAATCAGCAACACAGTCCGTAAACGGTCAAATAACACTGTTTATTCCACTGTTTTAAGTGCTTTTCGTCAGCCTGATAGCAAACTTCTTCAGAAACAGTTACCGCAGTAAAAAACCTTCCTTTTAACTAAAACAGGTGATCAAAATTCACCAATTGCATTACTACTTTCTGCTTGAACAAGCATAATTTAAAATTAAAGTGAAGACTACTAATAACCAGAAATAGAACATCAAGATAAGTTGACACATTTAAAAATATAAACACATCAACGACAACAGTCACAAGATACATATATAAAAAAAACATTGAAAGTTATTTTAAGTAATTCAACCATTACCTAAAGAATATGTGTTTGACAAAGAATGACTCATCTCTGCAAGCTTAGTTTAAGGATGCTACTAATTGAGCATGAGTTATTCAACCCAGGAAAATTGTAGGCATTCAGCCTCACCTGCCAAGTTAATTCCAGTTCTTCAAGTTTGAGTGGTCTAGGGCCACCCCCTACTGTCATACTTGGTTTGATCAATAATAATAAATTTAAATGCATGTTCTTTATTAGAAATAATATGCTTAGCCAATGCGTTCTCTAGTTTACATTTATTAATAGCGTATTGGTGTTCATAAATTCTGTCACGGAGCCTCCGCTCCATCTTTCCTATATAGAAAGCAGGACAGAATGTGCACCTAGCCAGGTAAACTGCAAAAGATGAATTACAATTGAATCTGCCTTTCAATTTATAAGTTAAACCATTAACCTTAAACGAATTGGTGACTTCAACAAATTTACAGTAGTTACAGTTTTGACATTTATTCATCCCAATATTTCATACTACTGGGGTGTATTGCTGTTCTAATAAGGTTTTGAGGTTCCTCCCTCTTCTAAATGTCACCTTAGGGGTCTCACCTACTTTGGCATAAATATTAGGATACATCTTAAACCGGTCCCAATTTTTCTGGAATATGTCCAAACATGAATAACTGTGTGAATTGAATGTAGTAATAAAGGACAGTGTAACATTCTTGTCCTCTAAAGCGAATACTCTACTGGTCGTGTCTAGCTGTCATCTACTACATTGTACATACTAAACGGTGTCAGTAGTGATTTAACACAGAGTAAAGGAATATATACCCTATCCACTCTCTTAGTGGTAACCTCTTGAATTAGAGCATCCAGGAGGGGCTCTGGGTATCCACAATGCAAAAACATGCTTTTTAAAACAGCACATTCATCATAAAAGTCTTCATCCAGACTGGTTATTCTAGAGGCCCTCACTAACTGACCCTTAATGACTGACCTCTTTTGGTGGAAGGGGTGGCTGCTAGTAAAATGAAGGAACGTATTGGAATTCACATTTTTTCTGAATATCCATGCTACATAACTATTGATAGTGTAATTTTTCACTAGACAGATATCCAGATATGCTATACTGTCAGTGTTGAATGTGGAGATGAATTGTAAAAACTGTGTGGTGCTGTTAAAATATTCCAGCACGTGTTCACTATCACGCTCATCTCCATTAATAAGAATGAAGATGTCATCCAAGTATCTTGTATAGAAGACAAAGGAATCACAACATGTGTTATTATTGAACACGTATCGTGATTCCCAGTAAGCCAGGACCAGATTTGCAACACTAGCTCCGCACGGTGATCCCATCGCTACCCCTACTTTTTGCAGAAAAAAATGGTCTTGGAACATAAAATAATTGTTGGAAAGAACCAAGTCTATAAGTTCCATGACCAGACTAATTTCTGCAACTGTAGCATTGTGTTTCTTTAACATGCGAGCCACCCATTCTATAGCTACCTTGTGGGGGATACAAGTGTAGAGGTCTCTCACATCAATTGTGAGAAAGTTGAAATTCACATTGAACTCTAAGGCCTCAATATTTTTCAAGAAAGACCATGAATCCTTACATATTTGAGACTCGTGACACAGATACTTTTGTAAAATGGCATCAACCACTTTAGCACATGAGTATGTTGGTGAACTTCTACTATCCACTAGTGGTCTCAAAGGGGGATTCTCAATACACTTGTGAATTTTGGGGATACCGAAAATACACGATATCTAGGGTACAAAGTTGTCAAATAATTATAAATCTTCTGGTCAATTCTACCTTCAATAAATAAGTCTTCTGTACAGTTCTTGATAGAACTATAAGCTTTATTTACCTCTGAATGTGAACTAATAGTGTATGCATCAGTGTTCAGCAGTGCATTCATACATTGTTGGTAATCTAAGTTATTAAATACAACCAACCCTCCACCTTTATCTGGTTTACAAAACCGCAGTCCTTGGGACTTGATGAATTGTAAATATTCACGTTCATCCCTACTGATGTTGTTAGCCACTCTGTGTTTAAACCCTACCTTAATGGCATGCCTAATGTCCAGTTCACAAAGCTTCTCAAACAAATCCAATACAGGATGCAGTGGAGGGTTATATGTACTAGGAATATAGAAATTGTCAGGGTTACCAGTATTCAATAAGTCACCCATAATTAAATTGAAGTTCAACTTCCTAGTATATGTTTTAATGTCCACAATAGTATCTACAATGTTCAATTCTCGAGAATGAACAAAAGTCAAACCTTTAGACAGAAAGTTGACAATGTCCGTATTAAACTCTATAGCAGTAAAATTATAGAGCTTAAAGTCCCCTGATTTATTCAAGATGATCTCCGGGTATTGATGAACAATTTGATGGATAGTCATTGAATGGCAGTCTTGATGTAGAGCCTGATGGTCATGCATTACAGTTTCCTGGTAGCAACCATGAATAACATTATTTGAAAGAGATAAAAGAGGTAGTAAATCAGGCTGATCACAGGCAATTAGGTCTTGTTTTTGTTGATTTTTTGTTTGCCCTTGTATTGGGTTTGTTGATAGTTCTTCTGTTTTAACCTGGCCCCTAAATAGGGGCCCTGCCGAAAATTCTCCTGCTGGTGAGAGTTATTTTGGCCAGAATGGCCACTCCGAAGTCTCTCACTCCAAGACACCCTCGTAGGTTCAGCTGAATCATTCAAATTACTAGTGGGGCTATTGTTAGCATGTTGGTTAGGACTAGTCCTATTAACGCTACAGTTGCCAGCATCATTCACATTACTGACATTCTCATAAATAGTGGCATTGGAATTAGCACCAGAATTATGACGTTGATCCCGTAGAATGTTACCCTTTCTCCAGACTTGAGCCGGTGAAGGGTCTGGATATGCAGTGCCTGATTGATACGCTTTACAATCCCTTTCTAGTTTTTTAAGTGTGTTAGATTTTAGTTTGAGCATATACTGGTCGGTACTGCTGAAAACGCTACCATACTCAAACTTATATCTCACGATTTCCATGTCTGATTGTATACTTTTATCTAATTCAGTCACAAACAGTGATAGCTCCTCATCCCATAAGCTGTAATGTTTAACCATAATTTCAAGCAGCTCAAGACCCTGATGGTCAAATAACCTGACCAGTTCAGTATGAAAGGCAGAACCAGCCTCCAACCCCGTGGGGTAAGAAGAACGCCTTAAACCTTTCGGAACTACTTTCTGAGTGAGGCATTCACGAAAGTATGAAATCTCCAATTGTAACTTCCTCAGTTTAACAAGACAGGCGTCAAATGATTTTAGTTTTTCAATAATATTGTCAGAAACTGAATTGTTACCTTGCTCAGATTGTATACGAAAGTTGTCAAGATTGTCTCCACCTGATAAACAAAAACCACTAGCCAACCACACTGCTAAAGGTGGACTACCAATATTGCCTTCATGTCCATTCAGTACTGCTACTCCTTGTTGAACCAAAGGTGAAGTAGAAGGAATATTAGCAGGAAAACCCTGAGTCAGTAAACCCGATAGGTTTTGGCTGCTTAAACCCGCTGAATGGGCATTCGATTGCAAGGTAACAGTAGGCAGAAGCGAAGTAGACGGAGCGACCGGTGAATGAATGATGGTAACCTCTGTGTTATCCAGTCTGACAGTCTCACTCACTTCCTGGGTATTGTTACGTTGATTCGAATTAGTTACTGGTAAATTGTCAAGCAAGTTGTTTGAGGCAGGTGAAACAATTCCACTCGACACCTCGACTTGTGTAGCCATCCTTACATCTGAACGGCGAATATTTAAGACAGGCTGTTGCTGTGATGCTGCAACAACTGCAGGAAGGGATCGACGAAGTTCACGTTGATCAGCATCCAGCTGCTATAGTTGTGAAAAAATAGAGTCAGTCTTACTGAAAAGAGAGTCCAACACGCTATTGGGGACCGGGCCCTGTTGAGAATCCAATAAGTCACCAGTAGCAATCATGTTGGGTCTCAAGACCTCCAAAGTATCACATGGATCAAATGGACTGTTGCTGGAACACAAACCAGTTGCCGTGACAAACTGGGAACACAAACAAGGCAGAAAAACTAAATAAATCCAAAACAGGTTTGAGAAATCAGCAACACAGTCCGAAAACGGTCAAATAACACTGTTTATTCCACTGTTTTAAGCACTTTTCATCAGCCTGATAGCAAACTTCTTCAGAAACAGTTACAGCAGTAAAAAACCTTCCTTTTAACTAAAACAGGTGATCAACATTCACCAATTGCATTAGTTTCTGCTTGAACAAGCATAATTTAAAATTAAAGTGAAGACTACTAATAACCAGAAATAGAACATCAAGATAAGTCGACACATTTAAAAATATAAACACATCAATGACAACAGCCACAAGATACATATATAACAAAACATTGAAAGTTATTTTAAGTAATTCAACCATTACCTAAAGAATATGTGTTTGACAAAGAATGACTCATCTCTGCAAGCTCTTTAGTTTAAGGATGCTACTAATTGAGCATGAGTCATTCAACCCAGGAAAATTGTATGCATTCAGCCTCACCTGCCACGTTAATTTCAGTTCTTCAAGTTTGAGTGGTCTAGGGCCACCCCTACTGTCATACTTGGCTTGATCAATAATAATAAATTTAAATGCATGTACTTTATTAGAAATAATATGCTTAGCCAATGCGTTCTCTAGTTTACATTTATTAATAGCATATTGGTGTTCATAAATTCTGTCACGGAGCCTCCGCTCCGTCTTTCCTATATAGAAAGCAGGACAGAATGTGCACCTAACCAAGTAAACTACAAAAGATGAATTACAATTGAATCTGCCTTTCAATTTATAAGTTAAACCATTAACATTAAACGAATTGGTGATGTCAACAAATTTACAGTAGTTACAGTTTTGACATTTATTCATCCCAGTATTTCGTACTAACCATCAGGGTGCTATCAAGGAGTGCTTCAACACTGTCCTTGTCCCAGACACAGATAGTCATTGAATAACTATTTGATCTGCTTGAAGTGTGTTTTTCTTGTCTGGACAAGTCTGACAGTGCCCTTCAGTATAACACAACTAGTGCATGCAGAATGTTTACCACCTGCTGCATTCTGCTCAACAGGATTAAAACTTAGCCAGTCTCTGACAGTAGCAATGCAACACCCTCTATCATTCCTCCAAGTTTTGCCAATAGAAGTAAGGGCCACTTGATGCCAGTAGCACAGAATACTCTGTGGCAGGATTGTGCATGGTATATTGCAATGCAGGCAAAAAGGACACATCTAGTGCATAACTATAGGCTAGGTCAGTCACTTAATGAAAGTGCAGAGAATTTGCACACATAATACTTGACTCATGCAATATCACTTGTGGGCTATGATAAGTGATACGCAGTCACCTTACAATGTGCATCAGATATTTTCCACATATTGAGAAAAACCTGTTTTCTTTCATAATTTTATATCAGTCATAACTTGTGTAGCTTTGAGGGTTAAATGGCAAGCATTTTAATTACATTGGCAGGCTTTGATTTAACTGTGCAAAGGCAGGTGTTATTAAACATGTTTAGGGCTATACTAAGATTTTTCATTGCAGTGTCAAAAAAGTACAGCTGTGTAAGATCTTACAATAACAGCAGATGTCATACCTCTCATTGTTGCAGTGTTCTTTACACTTGGAATATCCTGCCATGGACAGTCAAATATCTGGACAGCATACCAAGCCATTACGTTTTCCAGGCTTCATACATCAGAAATATGTTCCACGTGCAAGGTACGTGTGATGTACAGATGCTTAATCCTCAAAACTGAATTGCTCCAGAAGAACCATAGCAACCCTAAAGAAAGGAAACAACATATGCATCCAAGAGGGAAAAAGATTAAAAAAAATGAAAGAAGGACCCTTGGTCAAAAGGAGGGCAACAGAAAGTTACAGGGAGAAGGAAGGAAGGACAAAATGCTGCAACCATAAGAAGTAAGATATCCAACTTGTAATGTTTGGTGCATGAACAGCAGACCAAGTAGCAGCTTCCAAGATAGATCTAGTATTGAGACCCTTAAAAGGACTGGAAGAGGCCACTGTCCTTGTGGAAAGAACAGGAATAGAAGAGGAAAGCTTAACATGAAAAGAACAGCAAAAAGAAATGGACTTAGAAATAAAGGATGAGGTGGTTTCCACACATACCATCAAACCCAATTTCCTGGCATGAAAGAAAACAAAAATTTGCTTATATTTCCTGATATGTTTTGTCTTATCCAAGTAATACCTGAGCTATCTATGTAAATCCAAGCTGTGAATATCTCACTTACTAGTATTTGTTTTTAGGGGGTGTGAATGGTCTAATTCAAGGACAAATCATTTGCCTTTGCGGGCATAAAAGAAGGATTATTATGAAGAGATACAGCTTTCTTCTGCAAAAAACAAAAAAATGAGGAACTGCCATAAATGGTTAAAGTTCATAGACTCTCTTGGCAGAAATAAGAGCCATCAACAGCACAGTCTTCCAAGTGCAATGTTATGGGGAAGAAGAACTTGGAGTTTCAAAACAGGACTGAGTTGATTTCTCAAGAAAAAGTTAAGGTCCCAAGAAGGAGGAATAGGCTTTCTTGTAGGCCAAATATGAAAGATGCCTTTTAAAAATTGTTCATAGGTTCATAGGTGCTTACTAGGCTAATGACCACAAGGGCCATGCATCCCGAATCTCTGACAAGTTTTGACACCATTGATAAGTGTAAGCATGCACCTGGGAGAACATTTATAGGTTACCTGTTTGCATTAGAGAAATAGGTGCCAAACCAAGAAGGAATTTCCTGTTTCCCATCCAATTGTCCAAGTTGCACTTGAATTGGGTTAGGGAGGAACTCTACTTCACATGGATGGGGAGCCTGTTCCATAGACAGCAATGTCTCTGGCATACATACTTATCTCTCCAGAATGTCCTATTTATATCACAGGCAAGGTTTAGGTCTTTAGAACGGGTAATTCTGGTACTGTTTGTTTTGTGGATATGCAGGAGGTCCATCAGAATGGGGTTTGACAATGCCCTGTATGTCAGGTAGAGATCTTCCCTCAAAAGCCTGTAGGAGACAGAATACAGGGAAAGGGCATCAAGGCAGACAGCATTGGACATATTACTTGCTACCTGTATTCTTTTAGTGAGAAACCTCTGTGGATGTTCCAGTTGTTGGATATGCCTGGTTAGGTACATACCAAAGGGGAATTGTACTCAACAATAGGTCTGATGAATGCCAGATACAGTGGAACAATGACTTCCTTGGACTTAGATGCCATACCTTTGTTTATAAGTTGCGCAACATTGAATGATTTCCTTACCACTGTAGACACGTGATGATCAAAGGCTAGATTACTATCTATGGGTACCCCTAAGTCCTTGACTGCTGGGTCAACTCTAAGGGGTGTGTTGTCATTATGATAGTTACCAAGGATGAATGACTTTCCAAAGGAGACTATTATGCATTTCTTGGCATTTAGTTTTAGTCCATGGCTCTGACACCAGTTGTTTGTCTGTGCCAGCCCCTCCTGGAGAACATTTGTGTCAGTATGAGATTTAATAACAGCTCCTAATTTGCAATCATCTGCAAATTTAGTCAGCTAGAGACCACTAACATTGGCCTTGACTTCTGAGAAGTGAATGCCAAAAAGGAGCAGTACAAGGACTGATCCCTGAGGGACTCCATTTGTGGCTAGCCACTTTGTAGAGGTGGACTCCCCAATTCTAACTTCCTGGGTCCTGTCTGTGAGCCAGTTGGCTATACACAGGGTGACATATGGGTCTTTAGCTAACTTCTTGAGTTTTTCAACAATGCATGAGTGGGGTATTTTGTCAATTGCCTTGGCCAGGTCAAGGTAGGCAGTGTGAACAATGTTACCCTCATCCATTGCTTTAATGACCTTCCGAACGAAGTCCACCAGGTTGAGTAGACATGATTTGGCCTTGACAAAATCAAACTGGATTGGTTCCAGTGTCTGAAGGTTTACTATATCTGTTGATCATCTCCATGATAATTCTTTCCATGGCTTTACATATAAGACTAGTGAGACTTATGGGTTTGTAGTTTCCAGGGTCTGTAGATGGCCCACCTTTGTGCAGAGGGATGACTGTTGCCTTTCTCCATTTATGAGGCATGAAGCCTCTCTGGAGGATACAGTTAAATAGTTAAATAGTAATTCCAGAGGCCCTGATAGGTCATGTTTCATGCTATTTAGAAGGCATCCTGGGATATTGTCTGGACCCATTGATGCAGTGTTCTTAGAGATAGCATTAAGGACCTGTTCCCTAGTGATAGTAGAGGGCCTTATATTTGATGATATTTCCTGAGGCAAGGTTGTCAAGGAGAAAGGAGTAGAGTTGGACTGACTTTATCAGCCAGGAGGTTTGCTATATCTTCTGGCTCAGTATAGGTAGCTCCATTTACAATGAGCTCTGCACACAATTGTGTATTGCCTTTGCGGTTGCAGACATAACTAAAGAATGCTTTGTGGTTGTCCTTAGCCTGGCAGGCCAAATTTACCTCAAATTTGGCTTTGACAGACTTTATTTGTCCTCTGAGTTGTTTGTTTAGTTTGATGAGAGTGCTTTTATCCTTCTGGGTGCTGCACCTCCTAATTTTTGCCATGATTTTCTTTTTCCTGTTATACATCCGATTAATTTTGTGATTCCACCATGGTGGCTTGTTTTTTGAGTTAGTTCTGTACTTCTTCCTAGTGGGTACAACTGCCTCTATGCAGCTGTTAACATGCTTGTACAGGGTTTCTGTGAACAGGTCTGCATATGCAGAACTGTTCTCAGAGTTTATAGGGGCTTGAAAATTTGCCAGGTTCACGCTTAATAGCAGGAGGTTAGCCGTAGAATAGCTCCTGAATATTCCCGGTTTAGCTGGGGGTCCAGGTTTGTTTCATTTCAAAACTAGAAGTCAAAGGTGGATTAGAGGCAGACAAGCTGAAATGGCTGACAAATGAACTTTAACAGATGATTATGCCAATCCAGAATTCCGCAACTCACACAAATAAGAAAGGACCACAGGACCCCCAATGGAAAAGGGGTCCAGTTCATACTTAAGACAAATAATAAAAAATATCTTCTATGTAGTCACTTATTATTTTTTAATAGTGGGATTTCTGCCTTCCTGCAAAACTCAAAGCACATCCTCATAAAATTGGTGCCTGAAAGGAATCAAAACCCTATAAGCCAAATTGTCAACTGAAGAGTAGACAAGTGAGGGTGAATAAAAGATCTTGTCTTGTGTGAGAAGATCCATCTTGTGAAAAAAACTTGTGATAATTGCCCCTAGCCAGATGAAATAGAAGGGGGAACCAGTGCTGTCTGGGCCAAAAGGAAGTCACCAGCAAGATTTTAGATGTGTCCCACATGATCATGTGTAGGACCTTTGGTAGGTGAGGAAGAGGGACTAGGCAAACAGAAATATTCCCTTCAAAGAAAAAGACATGTTATCCACTTTCCAAGCCAGAGGAATTAGCACTCTGGAACAGAACAGGGGAAGTTGTCTGTTTAGAGGCAAGACAGAAAGATCTACCTGAGAAGTACACTACCAATGTACAATGTCCAGAAACACCTCTCTATGAGGCACCTATTTGTGAGGATTTGTCTTGAACCTGCTCAAAGAGCCTTCCACCAGATAGTGCTCTGAAGGAATGCAGACTGCCTGAAGAATCAAGTGATAGCAGGCTGCAAAATCCCAAACCTGAAGAGCCAGTCTGCATAGAAGGTTAGATGTCATGCCCCCTTGCTTATTGATGTACCACATGACTGCAATATTGTCTGTTAAATTCTTAAAGGACTTAGAATCAAAATGGGGTGAATGGCCTGGAGAGCTAGAAGTAGAGTCCTCATCTCCTTGATGTTGATAATGTCTGTCAGTTGTTGACAGGACCAAAGACTCTGGACTTTCAGATTGTTGGAGGAAGCTGTCCAACTGAGATCAGAAGTATCCATGCACAGATCCACAGTAAGGAGGGTACTCTGAAAAAGCAGATCTGGATTCAGGAAAATCTGGTGAATCCACCAGCAGAGCTCAAGCCTGTGACACAGCAAGAAAAGAATGAGATAATCCAAGAAAGTGACAGTGATGAAGTTAAATAGTCTTGAGATACCACTGAAATTTCCTCATGTGGAGTTTGACAAAGTGAACCGTGGGAACGGTGGGTGCCATGTACCACAGATCTCAGAGAAATTCACTTGCAGGAAGGACTAGAAGAAGAATAAGAGACTGGAAATAAGCAGTCAAAGAGAGAAGACCTTGGGAGGTGGGAAACAACTCAACATTGGAATGGTATGAGTCCTGCAACCTCAAGGCACCTGATCCTGACAGGGAGTGAACAGACATTTTCAGAATGAAGGTGAACCCCACACAGTGCATAAAAACACAGTGAAGTGTAGATTCTGAATCAGAAGCTGCTGAGCGGAGGCATGAATTAACAGATCATTGAAATAAGCTAATATTTGAATTTCCTGAAGTCTGCAGAAGGCCGCCACGGGGGCCAGACATTTGTAAAAAACACCAGAGTTTCAGAAAGACCAAAAGTCAAAGCATAGAACTAATAATGAGAGGAAGAATCAGAAAAATGTAAATGTTTCCTGAAGAGACAGTGAATAAGAATATGGAGGAAAGCATCCTTCATATCCAGATATACCTAAAACACTTGAGGAAGCAAAAGTGGAAAAAGTGTCTCAAGAGACAGAAGGGACCTTGAGAAATAAGTTGAGAAAAGAAGGATCTTGAATGAGTCTACATGACCCCATCCTTACTGGAAACAATAGATATTCTGGAATAAAAACCTATTCCTTGCTGAGACAAGCAAACAGGTTGGAGGGTTCCCTGATCTCTCATATCCTGCAGATCCATTGTAAAATGAAGGAGTTGAGGAGGAGTCTGAGGAAGGCCAGAGAATGCAAGAAGGGGCCAGGCCATAAAATAATTGTTTTGGATAGTGCAGGGTACCCAGGCATCAGTTGTTACCTGTTGCTAAACAGGAAAAGAAAGAGTCATCCTGAGGTACAGAGGTATCTGGCCAAGTGGGAGAGAGGGCTGGGTGTCAGGTAGAGGCAGATTTGTCAGGGAAAAAGATTATTTGGGGCCCCTAGAACTCTAAGAGGGCTTGTCTGGAAAAATTTGCTTAGGAACTCTCTTGCTCCTAGCAGGCTGTCTAGCCTGCCTATGGACAAAAGGCTTAGATGAATAATTCCTCTGGAACTTGGGGACAGGGGAAGCAAAGATTTGATTCAGCTCCTGGTTAACCTTACGCTTACCCTGAAGAGTTATAAGCAGTTCTGCAGCAGCAGTACCAAAGAGATTTTGGTTGTGTAAAAGGAAATCTAAATGTTTCGGCTTAATGTTTTCAGGTATGGCTTGAAGGTGCAACCAAGAGTATCCCCTCATGACAGATACAGATAAGCAGTCCTAGAAGAGGCATCACCAGCATCATATATTTAATGGAATAATGAGTGACCTGAGATGCAAAAGTCAAAAGAGAAAGGGAAGAAGTCTTACTGTCTGATGGCAACATCATTCATAATGTTCCCGAAGGATAGAGTGGGTGATGGCCATATAGACTGAGAGTAAATGCTGACATTTGAATTTGAAGTTGAGTTGCTACAATTACAGGATCTACTGGATGCAGGGGAACTTCTTGACATTGCCCTAAATGTGCTGTTGGATTTAGACCTTGACTGAGAGGATCTACTGATTTTACTATTAATATGTCGAACAAAAAAATATTTTCCGTTCGACACACCGAAAAAAAAAAAAAAAAAACAGTCAAAATGTGCAACACGGCACAAACTCAGCAGATTCGACATTGTTGCTGAACAGAAGTCAAACAAACAGCAGAGAACCAAACCAGGAAGTAAATGCACACACAGCCAGGAAATGGAACAGCTTGTTGTAAGTTCACCAAGGCAGATTCAGTAAATCCAGGTAGGCACCAAACGAATTCAAATAATTCCTTTATTCAGAACCACAGAATAATAACACACAAATGTTGCTGAACAGATTACATAATGTCTGTATTGGAACTCAGGTAAAGGAAACTCCTATACTTAACATCACATTTTTGCAAGGAGGCTAGCCCCCCTGCACCATCCTGTGGGGGGCTGCACCCCCCACACCCCCTGCTAACTATATATTCCAACTCCAAGATTGTACTACAGTGAGGAAAGGGATGAATTTCCCACACCGCACTGTACATGATCTCTGTACAGCCACATCCACCTATTTTCCTAATGTGCGCAGGTAACTCCTTACACATGTGCAAATGGAGGCTGACATGGGTGCTGTGAATGAAACTTTACTGTGCATGTGAATTAACCTGACGTTATCCCAGGACTTCACCAACCCCATGCACTGGGAAAATACCTTATGTATTCCCTGCAATACTGTAATCATCTCTACATGATTCTTAGTTGCAGTAGCCTGGTTCTGAACTGTATAGCAGCACATCTAGTACTGTGCAGCCAAGGATGTGCATGTCTGCAATATGTCTTTGCCTGATACATCTGTGTTCAGGTGTTATAGTGGGTACTGCTACCTGTAAAAGGATTGCATTTTGCTATATGTGTTCAGGCTGTGAACAAGAATCGGGTGTTAAGCTGTATGGTGCCACACCCTACCCCACTGTAATATAATTTGCTGAGTGTATGACCCTTGTGTCACTGCCTACAGAGTTATTCACCTGATGTATTGTAGGGGGTCTCTGCCAGTACACTTTGCAATTGTGTGCCACTGTCTTCATTCTGTGTCATGAGTATACCAGTTATGTCATCATCACTGACAGTCATTCTACTGTTATTATTAGCCTGCTGTGCTGAGTCACAGAATGTGGTTGTCTCTGGATCTGACCATGTGAAGAAGTATGCCAAGATATGGTTAAGATGACATGTGACAGATAGAATTAGTTTTATGTAATGGTAGAATGATCACATTTACCACTGTCTGTGGAGTTTGATTCACACTTGACATTGATGGCATACCTAATAATGGAACATATGATATATACACAGCTACCATGCCAAATACATCTCAGATTAATGTTTAATAGCATAATTATTTTCATCAATCCTTCCAACTAAATTTCTAATAGATTTTTCCAACAGAGTAACTTTTGTAAACTTCATCAACTTTTAAACTGTCTGCTGCTTTCCAGGGTGTTATATTATGTCTGCTGCTTTCCAGAATGTTATGTTTTGTTGAAAAAGCTAAATTACATAATACCAGGGTGGGGTGTATAATATTTCTCCAGTATTATGCAATCTCAAAGTTGTTATATATAAACAGCATGGAGGTTTGGGGGGTTACAGCCCCAATATGAAGGATGCAAGGGGCTTGCCCCCCTTCAAAATCAATTGTTTTTAATTTTAATGGTCTGGGTTGTGCTTCTGCTCGTTGATCTTTTGAGATCAATAAATTGATGCAGATTATATGTAAGTTGATCTAATGCTCATTTAGTCACCTTACATCTACCTGCATACACATTTCATGCCATATACATCAAAGACAAAAAAGTACACACACACGGCCAGACAAATGAGAACTGAGGAAGTGCAACTATGGATTATTAATTAACCATTTGTTCACTTATTTAACCAAAGATCGCCTATAGAGTTCATACAGGAATGACTGCAGAAACAACTTCCTATCACAGCACAATATACAAGTAATCAAACAAAGAAGGCAAAGAAGAAACTGTGCCAAAAACCTCTATGAAACAGGACTCAGAATAAACTGCTACATAAAGTAGAAGCTTTAAGAAGCACAGACACTAATTACAGCCTAAAAGTAAATGCCCTTAAAGATGTTTATGTATGACTAATGTACAGACCCTTTAATTTACTATTTCAGCTGTTCAACAAATGAACCATTGAAGCAGCCAATAACTGCAAAATGTTATGAGTCTTTTATTCATGTATGATTTATACACAAGCAGCCCACTGACATAAGTGAAAGTACAATTATAAGAAAGAAATAAGAATATTCCCTTCACCGATTTACAGTCCTAAACTGATTATATGGAATACTCAAATGCTGCCAGGCAGGCTAATAGATATATTCCCTTCAGAATGCCCAGGGTATTTCCCATAGTCACCTCTCTGTGGAAATGGGCAGTGCCTGTTAGAATTATGATGAGCTTCAAAAGGTACGCAAACCACTTGAAATGACTTTTCTCATCATGTAGGGGCAGTCGCTGTAGTCCAAGATCCTCTTGGATGGCTGTGCTCCTAACGCAATCACAAACAGTGAGCCCAAACCCCCTTTCAAGGAACCTCTATTCCTCTGACTGTATCTATGATCTCATCCTTTCAGTCACTAACCCCAACAGATGGCCACAGGAGTGGATGCAGACATAGAATGGTCAGTATATTTAGAGCTTTGTTATATTATTCAGTTCTCCTTTCACAACCACCGTCGAGTAAAATTCCCACAGTAGTGCTGCATTGTATCCATTCTCTAGTTAGTCTCTTAAGCTCCTCTCTATTTTCAAACAAGAACAAGACCACAAGCTATGTAATTTTTTTCTATGTAAAGTTTTTTTTCCCCCTTAACTGAAGAGAAGAATGCACTCTTTTTGCAGAAGAAAAATGTGACCTCTGATTTGGAACTGCTTATTTTTATCTCAGCCACTTCATACTCAGCATGCTGGAGATCACAACCATTTGTGGCTAAGAGGTTGGCATCATCTGCAATGACAACACAACTAACCTCACATCCATGCAGTGGATGCTATACAAACCTTGGCAGTGTTTTGACAGCCTATGCATGAAAATCACAAGCACGAAGACAGAAAAGACATACACTTGGAGTCCAATGTCCACCACATGTGTGTTTGATTTGGGTCTATATTATTTCCACGAAGAGGCGTTCCATCGAATGTCTCTTCATTGACCCTAAAACCATGAACCTTCAAAATATTGACCCTCCGCATAAGCGATTTCTTTCCCAAGGAAAGAAATCACTTATGTGGACGTTAAATGTTTTCAAATTTTGTGGTTTCAAGTTCAATGAAAAGGCGTTCGATAGAAAATAATAGGAACCCGTTTGATTTAATACAATCACAGGTCTTACATTTTGAATACAAGTAAAGCAGACTCCTAGAATTCATGCTTCTAATAAGACATTTAGGTGTGTGTGTGTGTGTGTGTGTGTGTGTGTGTGTGTGTGTGTGTGTGTGTATGTGTGTGTGTAACACACACACACACACACACACACACACACATACACACACACATATATATATATATATATATATATATATATATATATATATATATATATATATTTTTTCTATAGTATAAAAATATGCGCTGTTTTAATTAAAATGATTAATCAAGCAAGCAGCTGCCATTTGCCATGCCTGAATGGGAGGACAGTGCACTTCATCAATTATTTTGAAGGCTTTTTGTTTCTATGTCATCCCAGAAATCATGGGATGACACTGGTAAGGAGAAGGCACAACATCTAAAATTAAATTGACAGTGCAAAAGAACAGCAATGGCAGTAATGTAATGTCATTTTATTATTATTCCTAGTCGGAAGCACACTATGGGTTGTGGGAGACTGCAAGCAATTGTGTGTTTGCATAAAATGGAATTTAAAATAAAGTGGGATCATTACCATCATTATTTATTTTTTTACTTTTTTGTCAGATGTGCACAAATTGTTCATGCCAGACAATGAGATATGAGCTGGGCTGCTGCTGGCAGCTATGCATCTGTGTAAAATTTATTTTGAAATACATTGGCTACTATTTTACTATTTTTATTTTATTATAGTCAGACATCTGAGATGTGTAGAAATTATTCCTGGCAGCAAACCAGGTATGGGCTGGAAGGTTGGACGGCAACTATCTGTTTGTGTTTTTTTTTAATAAAGTCAAACATCCGAGTTATGCATGGACAACAAAGTAAATATAATTTCTGGGTATGGGCCTGAATGTAAGCGAAAATAGTCTCATTTGGTTACCAGCTTGGCAGGATGAAACTTTTCTTGTTAAGTGAGTTAGACCATTTTTTGTGGTTACTCTCTCTATTTTTTATCACAAAAGTTATCTGTCCTTTGAGTAATATTTCTGATTGTATATGATTTATGAGTCACTAACAAAACCTGTGGCAAAAACACCTATATGGTTATTAGCCTTTTTCATTTCACTGAAGAATGAATGAATTTATTGATAAATTCTATGTAATATTGCCTGAATATGTTGCATTTTATGATATGCTTTATAATACTTTCTTAGTAACATCAAGCAACTGTGAAGGTGTTTGCATTTTTCATTTCAATATGGTAAGTACAGATTTTCAAAACTGTCTAATCCTCAGCATCCATTATGCATTCATTTTTGTATATTACTAAGATACAATCTCATCTTCAAGACTAGATTATGAATGGTCTCTGTTTTAGTTAAATGTTTTTGCTCCATGTTTTTTTTTTTTTTTTTTTGCCTGCATTCCTTGATCAACAGTGGATTAAGTTCAGGAAATTTTACATCAATGTCATGGGCACATCAGTTTAAATGCAACACAAGACATTTATTCTTCAAAGACAGCAAACTCTGTGACTTTGAATGAAACCCTGAAATGCAAAGTTTTCTGCCAACTGCAATGTCTGCAATAGTAACAGTTCTCTTTAGTGTGGAATTAATCACATTAATATATATTTACAGAAATTGTTCATGTTGGCTTAGCATATGTATTTATTATTGCATCATGAACACAAATCTGCATGCTATACAATATTGAATCTTATGGTATAATATTAATGATATTTGCATTACTCTGTATATTTTTCCCAAGCTACCAATAAAGTATATGCAATTTATTTATTTGTAAAAGTAAAACGTAATCACAGTCAAAAAAGTAGCTATATCTACTAGTGAAGATGACAGGATGCCTGTGGATAAATGCACCTTATACTGTTGTCTGCTCATTTTAGACAATCTTTAATAAGACTCTGCTGAGTTGATAAATCTGAACAGTTATTATACTGTCTTTGCAGGACAAGGGTGCATTTGTGTGAAGTGTGCAGGAATACTTTACTGTTGCTAATGTGTGTTTGTGAGAAAAAAACTTGAAATATATGTTTGCCATTATTATGATTTTTAACAGATAGAGACATCTGAGGTGAATATTACCAATATAACTAGTCACAAATGGGGTTGTCTGTGAAGGGAATTAACTGACCATGTTGATCTGATAAAGCTAAGCAGTCAGTCTGTCTTTGTAGGACTATTGTGCATTTTTGTATAACAAATTGGAATGCTGTAGTGGTGCTATATTTATCAATTAGATATGTGAGGTGAGCATAGACAGTAAAGTGGCTATTACTTATGAATGCCAACATTATAATGATTATCTTGACAACTGTTGAGTAGTCTTTTTTGTTTGAAATATTCTGAAATAGGTAATTTTGTTATTGTTTAGTAAATTTTGTTTCACTTCTTTCTTGAAAAAATGCTCAAGACTTAAATTTAAATGCACTAACAAATGTTGCTTTAATTGGTAAACATAAGCTTGGGTGGCACAGTGGTGCAGCGGTTAACATTGTCACCTCACAGCAAGAGGTTCCCTGTTTGATTCTCGGCTGGGGTGCCTTCTGTATGGAGTTTGCATGTTCTCCCTGTGTTCACGTGGGTTTCCTCCGGGTACTCCGGTTTCCTCCCACATTCCAAAGACATGCATCTGGAGCATTTCTCCCCGGGCCTCCGCTGAAAACAGGCTCTGTGGAACCTAGTCAGACTTTCCCGGTCAACAAATGATAAATAAATAAATAAAATAAATTTAAAATAATCTGATAGATAAGTATATCTTTAAAACAGTCACAACTATGAAAACAAAATAATACATGCATTTATGCATGATCCTAACAAGGGAATTGTTTGAAGACATCTCAGAGCCCAAAGAAAACTTTCTCCCTTACTGTAAATTAAAAAAACTCCTGTTTGTCAGCCTAAGGTAACTGGATAACTACCATAGCCCAATATACATTAAAAAGATATGCTAACTGCAACACCCCTACAATGTCTCATAATTTTAATATTTCCAGGTAACCTTATTCACTTATGTAAATTTTTGCATAGCAGAAAAGTTTAATAATTGCAGTGACTTCATCTACTGAACTACATCCAGCATCTACTGTATCCACTATCTTCTCAGAAGTTGTGTCCAGTTATCCCAGAAGTTCCACAAAATGCTCTGTCATCATTTCAGCAATATCATTAGTCAAGATCAACATGGATCCATACTTGGTCTGCTCAAAAACCCTTCCTATGTCATGGGCTCAGTTGGTAAAATTTCTTGAGGCTGTCCAAAAGTCATTCTCCATTGCCTTATGAAAATTACCTCACAACTGAACTTTCACTTTGGTGACTGCTGCTGTTTTGCTCACACCTATCTGCCTGCCTCCCAACATTCCCTGCTCATTCTGCAGAGAATACGTCTTGTTTCTAAACTGAGAGTTTAATTTACCTCTTGTATCCCCAACATTTCTTAGAGTAACCACTATAATAACAATCAATCCTCTTTTGTCACAGCCTCCTCAGTTACTGATCTCTTGAATATGCTGTATTCAAACATCAAATCCCCAACCTCCCAACGTATAATGGAGAAGATCTTCTGGAGGTAGATGTTGAAATCATTCAAGGGAGAAGATCTTTCTTGGCATTACCAAAGCACACTCTCTATATATTTTGACTTTCTGGGTCTAGCCAGTTACTGATCAGACCATTTGATTGAAATCAATATAAATGTTATTCAAGAAGGCATAATTTCTTCTACAAGATAATCACAGACACTGAATTGTGTCCTCAACCTTGCTGTACACACATACATTCATTAACTCTTCAACTTTGTCATTGCACAACACTGGGGAAACAAGAAACTCCTCAATAAAGCATAAAGTAGACTGACAGATTTAGCAATGCTGTTGCGCTGGAGAAAATAGCATTAAATCTGCCTTGACACTGAACTTCAACTAAATTCAGATTTAAAGATTCAAAGAAACTTTATTGTCATTTAGGAAACACAAGTGTTACCTAACTAAATGTTGAGTGTCAGCTTTTTTACAGTAGAAAACAAACACAAAAAAACAGACATGATAGGTATTAAAGAATGAATAATAACTATAGTACAAAACTAAATAACTAAGTAGTTGCTGCACATGCTTGTACACTATTTATTACATTGGACAACACTAATAACTAGATAATTAACACATGAATAGAAAAGTATACTATACACAGAGGTATGATTGGGTGATATTGCACATAAGGAAGTGACTGGAATTGCACTTAAATGAGAATATATTAATTTTAGTATGCAATATAAATAGAATTACTGTATGGAAAAGTAAAAGAATGAAAGCGTAACAATCTATTATAGTTTTGATTTATGTCTGCATTAATGAGTCTTATTGCAGTTGGATAAAAACTGCTCATAAATCTGGAGGTCCTGCAGTGGATACTCCATAACCTTCTACCAGAAGCTAGTTTAGTGAACCAACCATACATTGGATGAGAAGTGTCACTCAGTATTTTGCGAGACCTCTTTTTACATGTCAGTTCAAATAGCTTCTGTAAGGTAGGAAGACTATTGCCCACGATATTTTATGCTGTTTGTATTATTCTTTCTAGCTTCTTCCTTTCAGCCATTGTGATATTACCGAACCATACAGTGCAGTTGCTGGTGATAATGTTCTCCTTCGACAATCATGTTGCCACTGTAGTTAGAAAGTCCTTCTATGTGGCACACCTCATTACAAAGAGTTTCTCATCCAGGAAGAAAGAAGCCATAGTCCTTCTGTACTCATCCCTCATTAAACCCATTATAGAGTACAATGCCCCTTTTGGCAAGTACCTCACTAGACACCTGCAACAACTGGAGGGGCCACAAAAATTCCTCACAAAGAAGATTCTAGGACTCAAACACATGCCTATCCAGACAGACTCAAAAAACTCCAGCTATACTCCATCTCATATTACCTACTTAGAGGCGATCTCTGCTTGGCATACAAAGCCATGTCTGACCCAGTGTTGCTAGACATGCTTTGTCTGATAAAGTCTCAATCCCTCCACAGCACACAGTCCAAAGACCTCAACTTTATCACCACAATAAGCTGAACCTGCTGGAGGGACAGGTTCCTAACCCAGAGACTTCCCATACTCTGGATTAAACTCCCCATTCATGTCAAGCACAGCACTTCACTAGCCCTCTTCAAGAAAAATCTTGAATGGATGGGTAACAGGAAATTCATCCCGGAGATCAATTCAGCAGCCTTGCTCAACAGGGGCACAAGGAACTAACATCCAACAAATGGATGACTGAGAATATTCTTGGGCTAGGCTTGTGTTGGTTCCAGGGCCATTAGCCTAGTACTCACCTATGAACTCACCTATGAACTATGAACTCGATAGAAGATAATTAGAGCATTCATAGAGAGCTTTGCTTTTCTCAGCCTTCTTAGGAAGTGTAGTCACTGGTGGGCTTTTTTAATTAGCTGCCCTGTGTTTGTACTCCAAGAAAGATCCTGTGATATATGTACCCCCAGGAACTTTGTAGTTTGGACTCTCTCTACTTCTTGAACATTGAGTTTGAGGGGCAGGTGAATGGCAGAGCTATTTCTGAAGTCAGTAATAATTATTTTTGTTTTATTGATGTTCAGGTCCAAATTGTTGTTATTGCACCATTCAGTCAGGGAGATGAACGCATTCCTACACCCACTCTCGTCATCACCACATATGAATCCGACCACTGTGGGGTCATCTGCAAATTGGATGATGTGGTGGTTGCTAGCTTTTGCAGAGCAGTCATGGGTAAGGAATGTAAATAGGAGAGTACTCTGCACCCAACCCTGGGGTACTCTGGTGTTGATTGTAATAATCCCTGAAGTGTTGTTACCAGCACAGGTTCTTTGTGGTCTTCCCATCAGGAAATTGAGGATCCAGTTGCACAGCCATTTATTTATGTCAAGGTTGATTAGCTTTTCTGTAAGTTGCATTGGAATCACCATATTGAATGCCTAGCTGAAATCTATAAACAACAGCCTGGCATAGTTGTTCTCTTCAAGATGCTCCAATGTGAGGTGAAGTGCCACTAAAATGGCATCAGCAGTTGATCTGTTTGTCCAGTAGGTAAACTGCAGTGTGGGTCAAAGGATTGGGGTTTTACTGTAGTCAAATACCTTTTAACCAGTCTCAGTTGTTTTCATGGAGTTAGAGCCAAATCAACTGGTCCTCAGCTACCCACAGGGCAACCCTATGTGTATCATAATATCATTTTAGCACACACACCAGTACTTGTTTATATGGATTTTTGAGCCTTTTTATGGAATTACTTTAATGTTTTGGTTTGATGAACATATATTATTCACCTTGCTAGACAATCAGTCTTCTTGATTTTCAGACCAATTTCCTAAAGTACACATAGAGAGATACACAGATGGGTCTACAGTAAAACTTTAATGAAACAGTTTTCATTGAACACAACATCATGTCTAAAACATTAACCCTTTCTCCATTGAAAGTAAAAATAAAATGTACACCGGCATTTTTGAAAAGCAGCAAGTTCCCTTTCACATTTAGTACTCTTGCTTCTCTCAATATTATCTTAACTCTGAGACCATACGACATAATAAACCCCTATCTTCAAAACCTGTGAAATAAACAAAAGCAAATTATGTTCATGTAGGTTGTTTAGCTCTGCCTGGGTATAGCAGACAATTCCTTAAGGACACTATTACCTGAGCTTCACAGCTTGGTAAGTAAAGCACTTCTATTCCAATCAAATGGGTATTTAGTGCGATATCACACACAGTCTCATATTGTCTACTTAGAGATGATCTCTGCTTGACTTACAAAGCCATGTCTGACTCAGCTCTGTTAGAAATGCTAGATCTAAAGAAATCCCAGTCCCTCTGCACCACACGCTGCAGAGACCTGAACCTCATTACCACAATCAACAGAATGTGCTGGAGGGACAGGTTCATAACCCAGAGATTGCCCATGCTATGGAATAGACTTCCCATACATGTCAAACAGAGCACCTCACTGGCCCTCTTCCAGAGAAATCTTGATGAGTGGATAGGAAATATAAAATCCATCCCAGGAATCACTCCAGTGGCTCTACTCAACAGAGGCACTGGGAACTAAGGTTGGGTGGCACGATGCCAGGGTCATCCTATGGGCTAGGCTTGTAAAGGCTCCAGGGCCATTAGCCTAGTACACACCTATGAACTTATGAACCTATATATCCAGAGAATTCAGTCTCAACAAAACCACAATTGATGAACTAAAGCACATCCACAAACACATGCACACACAAAAAACTAAATTTGAAATATGATGTCAGTGGTTCTCACATTAATTTTCATTTTTTACAGTGTATTTTCAACTTGCTTTCTAGGAAACTGGGATACGTTATTATCATCATCAGTTCTAAGATGGACACAAGCTAAATATATCTTTAAAGTCCTTAATGTTTAGCCCTAGGTTGTGGCTGAAAAGGGCACACATTGTTCTTGGAACATTTAAACTACCAAATGTATATAGCTTCACTGTCTCACTGTAATCTCTACATTAACTAATCACCCATTTTTATCTGTATTGTTTCACTGTACTTGCCTGAGTCTAGTCACCACTGCCTACTTCTAGTAGCATATATTCTTATATGTGGTACTTTGATGCTTGCCTTTAGTAAGCATTGCATGCTACTTTGTATTGCATTGTGATGTTTGTCTCATAGCTATACCACTGAAATGGGGATCAAATTGGTTCAATGGGATCAGTGCTTTACACTGATAAACAGCTTAAAAAGAAATAATAATCTGAGAACAAGATGATCTCAGGCACATTGCTACCAAAGATAATTTACATTGTTAATTATATAACGTGTTTGTATTAATATGTTTTTAGAAGTTCCAGTACTGCTAGTTTATTAGCTCACAGTTTGTTGTGAAAAAGCTAATATATTTTCCAAGACTCAGAAACAAGTAGTGCATTGCAAGTTTATTAATCTAAAGTATGTTACAAAAATGCTAATAACATATCTGCCAAAATTCAGAAACAAGTAATGTGTTGTATTAGGCAAAATCATGCAATGAGTAATAGGGCTTGGGCTGGGGATAATTCTGAGAAAGAGGTATTGTTAATATGCAAACAGGTAGGACTGCATGGTTGATATCATATGCTAATGGCTGCGTAATGACACTGTGAAATGAGCGACATTATTCTAATGAGCTTCGATGTGAATGCAAATGAGGGTAATCATATAAAGATTGAGCAATCAGTTGGGGTCACCAATGAGGAGGTATATTGAGGCTTCTTGGCAAACAATGAGAGGGAGAGAGAGAAAATGCAAATGAGGATAAACATAAAAACTAAAAGATCAGTCGCAGTCACCACTAAGTTGGTATACTAAGATTTTGTGGTGAACACTGAGAGAGAACATTACTGTTCTTGTAGCAGCTATTTAAGTCAAGCAGTATATGTTATAGGCCATTCTCACAGCTGGAGTCCACAACAGGGTATATCTTCACTCTCCATGTCACAAAAGGAACTGAAGGTGCCTAACATAACATCACCTTGACCAGATTTTGGTAGACCACTCTCAGTCAAATGGTTAATGCACCCTCCTCACATTAATACTCATGGGGCAAATGGGTTATAGATCCCTGTCATATATCTCAACTGTCCACATTTTTGCAGAATGTCTAGATTTCTGCCTCTTATTTTTGGAATGTTCCTCATAAAATTTGTACTTTTAAGGTAAATCATTGAAGTTTGAAGTCACTAAATAATAGCAGACAATTGACATTAAGAATCTATTCCATTCAGAAAATGCATTCTAATGCAAAACCTGTTATTCTACCAGCTTTCTAAGTTTATTAGAGCAATATTTATAATTGTCCCTATTTTGGGGCCTTTGCCCCCCTCCCCCATTGTTTTTGGCTTTGTCCAGATTTCTTTCATTAGTTCATGCCCTCCAGGACAGCTCGTTTGAGTGTGCACTTTTAACTCCCAGTGGGTGTGGCTTGATCCTTTAAAAATGAAGTTATCATTACAGTTAAAACAAATATTCATATCTCTGGCACCATAAGTGCTACCAGAATATTGTAAATAAACTATTCAATATAAAATAATATTTACATTTGTGACATTAATTCAGTTCAATACTTTAAATGGATTTTATAAACCAAAATAAAGGTAATGAATATTAATTTTGTAATGTTGTATAAACAGCTTATGATATCTCATCAACATGTCAAGCAAGACTTAAACTGCCAGCAGGATTTTCTTCATACACCTGTGAGCTTTCATATGAGACTATGCAGTTCTGTTTGTGTTACTGAATGCTGAGATATTTAGAGAAATATGAAAATTATTACAATACAAATAAACAGTATACAAATGATATTCAATATCTCTTTAGGTGCATTAAACAAGGTCTATATTACGAGATCGAAATCCTGTTTCAGCAAACACCAGAAGACCAACACGTATAGCGCGAACTACAGTAACGGTGAACGGTTAAAACCGTGAACCATGAAATGTCGAAGTGTCATGGTTGGCCCGTCTGCGGTATAGCTCTGTAAGGTAAGTGTGCGATAGTTACAGACCTTAGGGTTAGGGTGCAGGTTAAGGTAAGTGCATAGACAGGTAATGTATGTAAGGTTTAGTGTAGGGTTAGAAGTAGAGTTTTGTTAACTGTATGTGTGTGGATTATTTGTTTTGTTTCGGTATATGTCTGTAGGGTAAGTGTGCAATAGTTATGGACCTTAGGGTTAGGGTGCGGGTTAAGGTAAGTACATAGTAATGTATGTAAGGTTTAGTGTAGGGTTAGAAGAAGGGTTTGGTTAGTGTATGTATGTATGTGTTTTATTTATTATGTTTGGGTATGTAGTATGTAGCGTGTAGTGGTGTTGGCCAACTATGATGATTAGAGATTTGAAAAATTTGTGGTTTAGGGGGTTTGGCATATTTGCGGTTCAGGCTATGTGTGTTGGTGTTCAGGTGTTCGATGATACGGGTTTTCGATTACGTAATATAGACCCATTAAACAGAGGTCAAATATAAATACAGTCAGTTATGTTTGCCATCATACCTTGTATGTAGCATGGCTTTGGAATTATTAATGCAAATACGAACAAGCAATATTTGATGCTTAGTCGTGTCAGTACGAGGTAAATGCAGAAATGCCTGAAGGCACACTCTGCTGTAATGAGTTAAGATATGTGTATCTTTGACAATTCTAGCTTCTGGGACATCAGGGGACATTATCTAATATCTCATGTATTTGCCTTGAGACTACTACAGAAGTTCTTTGATGTGATGATGTAGCATATGGACAAGTGTATGTAGTTTTTGAGGGCAAAATAAAATAGAAACAACATTATGTGGATATTCTATGAAATATCCAGTTTCCACGAAGTTTAAGAGCCATTGACTGCAGCAACAATGCTATCAAATTCCAGCCTGATCCACATGGCCAGCATTATATCAGCAGAAAGGGGTGTTACTCCAACAACTGCCAGGTGATGTGCAATGCCCAGGGTGTCATATAAAATGTGTCTATACACCATCCTGGTAGCTCCCATAATTGCTGCATATGGCATACATCTGACCTATACCACTGATTGGTGCAAGACAACTTCCTACTGGGACAGCTGATTGGAAATGGTAGTTATGCCATGGAGCTAAGGCTTATGACTTCCATACAAAACATACAGAGCATGGATAAATCATCTTACCACTCTGAATAGTCAAGGAACTGAAACATTATCAAATTTTTGTTTGGAATGATTAAAGCTCACTTTCACTGCTTTGATTCCCTTGATGGTATACTGAGATGCGGTCCAGGGACTTGCAGCAAAATATTTGCTGTTTGTAAGGAGACAACTGGAACACAGAAGTGCCATCATTGAACCAGACAGACTGAAGACAGTGATGGCGGAGATGACAGTGGAGGAACTTTTGCAGGAAATAGCAGCAGGGGAAGACCATGTGAGGCAATGTCAGGGGCAATATAGTGTAGCACTGGAAAACAGGTGGCACTTGGTCTACAGACAAGGCCCAGATTAGAGTCAATGTAGAATAAAACTAAAGCATGCAATAGTACACCCAGACTACGTTCTACAATGAACTGGCCATGTCGTGAATTAGACATTACCTACCCATATAATACAGCTGTAAGGGCATGTCACAGTAGACGTCATATGCATTTTTGGGGAGGAGCACTGTGACAAGAATCAGCAATAGGCAGAAAGGTGGGAGGGTTACTACAGATATGAAAGGGAGTGTGTGATATGTCAGTGGGATTGGCGGTGAGTTGGGTATAATAGGTGAGAAAGGGTGGTATTCCCTGTGAGCTGTTAATTTTAACAGTGCTGTACATGCATTCAAAATGCGTGTCAGGGGCACACCTCCCTTGCAGTTGTAGTTGCAGTGTGTGTGTGTGTGTGTGTGTGTGTGTGTGTGTGTGTGTGTGTGTGTGTGTGTGTGTGTGTGTGTGTGTGTGTGTGAAAGGGAGAGCGAGAGAGAGAGAGAGAGAGAAAGAGAGAGACAGTTGTTGGGGGCCTGAGGTGGGAAGGATGCACACCATAAATTTCTCCAGAAACACTTGTGTCCCCTCCACATACTGACATTGCAAACAACACCACCCATATATAACCATCTTTCCCTCACCTGTGCAAACCTAGGCCTAATGAATGAGTCCATGAGTGCCCAATGTGTGCTTCACCAGGTACCCCTCTGTTAGTTTGAGTGGATAAGACAGGACCCAATGAACATGACTTGTCTGAACTGTGGGGTGTACTTACAGTAGAGCTATAGGAGTGCCAGTCATGGGAATGAAGTTGACACTAGCATGTTGAAGCTGTAATCACAATCACATGCCTGTCCAACACACCAAAGTAGTGGGTCAAGGACTGAAAGCCCTCATGTACTTCATCGCACAGACTGCATGATACACCTATAATTTCTGCCAATTACAGTAATGGCATGTGCCTTTGCCTGGATGTCTGGCCTACACATCTGTTGAGTAATGCCCATTTGTAGCACCCATGTCAGACGATGACATTGAAATAATAGATCTCTAGATGTGCTGGCTATGACCTTACCTTTTATAGTTTCAGGTAAGTGAGGGCATTCTCAATAGTCAACAGATCTCTTTTGCTAAACATAAGTGGTGGTGTGCCTTCCAGTCTCTGTTGCTGACACTGTTACTGTGACCTTTGACTTTGCTACCATAAGACGATGATCACTGTCAGTGTCTGATGCACCAGCAAAATTAGCCATGGTCTATTCTAGGGTAGAGGCTCTTCCAATCACAGTACCTGAGAAATGAGGCAGATAAATATTCACTTGTGACATTATAAAAAACTTGCAATCCCACAAGTCAGTGGTGCAGCCATGCTATGTTCTGCTACTAAGCAAAGAAAATAAACACACATACCTATTGTGATATTCTATCATGTCTGCATTTCTGATGTACCTGGCATTGTTGAGCATCCCTGAGCCTATAGCACAGGAGTTCCCAGATACAATGCTACTAAGATAAGGTACTATAAACATGTTGTGTCAATGTGGGAGAGGTGCATTCAGCTTGCTTTCACCATCCAGGTTTCAAACAGGTATCAGTAACCATTTTGTCTCTCCAGATAGGGCCAAAGTGAAGTCTTTCAGGGCAATTGGGGTGGTCTCTGATGGTGGGCCATCAGCCATGGCCTACATTTCCCATGCAATGGCATGGATCTTATGGCATGCATGTATGATGATCCTTTATGGGAGTTGATGGCCACCAACAGTATTAATATCCTCCACCCTCTCCCAGTACACAGTCACAGAAGGCCCAGTTGCTATGTATTAGTAGTATATGTTATCTGTACTCAAAAAAGACCTGCAGTAAGCCTTTGTCTAGAAGAACTTTTCTACATATTAACTTTTATTAGACATAGTATTTTAACCTGCTATGGTCAATGGGCAGAGATATCATACAAGCAGCATGTGGAGCTGTTTGCACAAACCCAGTTAGTATCTGTGTCACCAACAAGTAAACTCATACTATAACACAGCATCACAATACAGGTCCTCATATTGTTTAAGAAGGGCAGCATGAGGATGGATCATAATGGAATTCAGCCTGTCAGCAGCCCATGCATACCTTTGCCAAGCAAAGCACAACCATCATATGCTCTGCATCTTTATATTGGCCCACTAAGTTAACGTGTTCCAGATCCATCTCATACTTTTCACTATGCTCCATATATGAAAAACTACACAGGCAGTGTAGTCTCACCCTGTCCACTTTAGCACTGATGCATAAACTAGATCTCAGTGTGCCACACATAACCCTACAGCCACTACCTAGGTGGATCAACACTGCACACACCCCAGGCATTTATCTTTGCATCTCAACTTGCACTCCTCACACAGCTTTATACAGGTGACTCTGTATGCTGCCCAAAAATAAGTTCACTCAGGTAGTCAGTTACCACACCTGTACCTGGTTCATGTGCCCTGAGTCCCTGAGTCCATCAAAAATTAAAAAATTCTGCACTGTGCTAATATAGCACAGAGTTCAATCTCACACCTTCTACAACTCTTCCCCCAACTGTTAGTCCATAGATGAGTCAAAACTCCCCCCAACAACAGCAAATTAGTATGTGTTAAGCCTACATTCTTCCCACGCAAGTGACCCATGAAGACTTACCAAAGCATCTACAGATTTTATTTTATTTTTCCAAATAAAGTTTGTCATATCTACTACTACTAGTTTGCCCTGGAACATATATTGTAAGTGTAATGGCTATGGCTCTTTTTATCATGGAAATTTGAGGACTGCATTGTCAGTTAAGATAATGAACCAAATAAGGGTAAGTGTCTCTTTACCACACATTTTATACTGTGCATACCAGGTCTAGCTGTGAGAAGAGATGCTCATATCTGACTGTGAACACCCATAAATGACTGCAAACCATATTGCAGATGTGTGGGTTGGTCAGTGACCCGTGCAGGTCTGCAGGAATACAAAACAGACTCATAGGCCCTAGAGGGGGAACAGTGTAACTATGGACAGGGATAAAGGAGGCATACATTTAGGCCAGTGCATTTTTCACACCCCTAAACTCCACAGTGACAAGCCATTCATTTCTATGTAGGTATATGATGACATTGGTAATTATTGTGCTGCCCTGCTTCATGTCAACATGTCACATGGAACCTGCAGTGTATGTTAATGTGCATCATGTACCATTTCCTTTGAGACTGCAATCTGTGATGTGGCTGTGAGTTCTGGGTGTGCTGGTTGTGGAATCAGTTTCATGATACTGGAAAGGAATGACGATTTTTATGTTTCCTGCATAGTGATCATGGAGACCACCTCTCTCCTGGTACTCTCATAAGGCTTCCCAGTACAAAGTGGATGCCTGCCACTTTTACTACTGGAATCTGCTTCTCCTGCACATTCTCACTCTGTTTCTGGTTGTCCAGCTCAGGTATGATCAGCATTCCACGATCCTTTACATGGTCTTGTGTGGCAATACAGCAGGATGCTATCATCGACATAGTTGACACATGCCTCAATCCAACATGAATGTGTAACTGACAGGTTACAGATGCAAACGACAGTAGCCACCCAGATATTTGATGGAGGCCAGATATAGTATGGTAGGGAACGTGACACATAGCATGTACGACTGTAGTGCTATCCCCACATATTGGGACAGCAGGTTTACCTGGTACATGCTGAGTAGTATGGTGTGGTGTGATGTTGTGAAGGCACACCTGTGTGCAGTAGCAACTAGTTGCCCTATGGCATTGACCTGTGGTGATGTACCTCTGGGTGGGGCAAGTACAGCACAGCCTGCACTCTGAGTGAGACAGTTATTGCACAGTCTGCATTCACACTGAAGAGAGTGGTATGGGATCATTCTGTGGATGCAGCAGATATTAGTAGCCAGCTGCTGACCATATGTATATGTTCACATTTATAGACTTTGATGGCAGTCAAGGAGAGTAAACATATTGAATATTTTTTCCAGTCAGTGACAGATATTTTGATGCAGGCCCTCTGTGAACATGAACAGCAGATCCCCTTGACCACTAAAACATACAAGACCTTCAATGAACATATATGAAAGAACCTTCTTGTGGGTGTAAATGTTGGTCATAATAACTGAGCACTAAAAGTGTATCATGGGGTCACTGGCATAATCCAACATACATAAACCTGCACTTGCATGGGAGAGGGTGCCCATGGGTTTGCACAGTTAGCCCCTAACAGCTGTCCACCCTGATCCACTTGCACTAGCCAGATAGTCAAGGACTGCACCCCACCCACACTCCAAAGACTACAGCAGAATAATTACAGCATCCAGTCCTGCCAAATCTTACAGACTTGTCTTTTTAGTTGGGGACTGCACCCCACCACCCCAAAAATTATAACAGAATAATTACAACATCCAGCCCTGCAAAAGCTTACAGACTTGTCTTTTTACTCAGAGTAGTAGAGGACTGCATCATCCTCCCCAAAGACTACAGCAGTATAATTACAGCATCCAGCCCTGTAAACGCTTACAAACATGTCTTTTTACTCAGTGTATGGGGAATTTCATTGTTTATTCTGTTATGCTTGTCATAATCTGCTGAAAATGGAACTAGGTTTTTCTGCTTGGCCAGTACTTAGTGGTCTGCTTTTTGGCTGTTTTAACTAGAATCAAAAATAGCCTCCACTGTACTTTAATCTTTCTTCTCCTCTTCCCTCTCCAATTAATGAGGTACACCCTCTTGCTGGCAGTCTGCACTTTCTTAATTGATCTTTTCAGCTACTACTTTTCTAACTTTCCCTCTTGGCCTGTAGAGCAGTTCTATGCTGCTTTGCTTCTTCCCTTCTCATGCCCCGAAGTTTTCACTCATAACAAATGATTAAACAACTTCTACTTTGAGCAACTTTTGACTAATTACCAATTTCACACCTTGTTAGTTTTCATATTCGTAATACAATTAAATCTTTTCTTTCACCTTAAAACTTCAGTACAATTATATTGCCTGTTCCTGTATAACTTTTAGACTTTTACATCCACAGCAGCTGTACTACCTTCCCACCCCGCTCCATTCACCCTCACCATGCTTGAACTTACTCTGCTTCCCTACTCTACTCCTATTCCCACCCACACTCACTTCATATAAAATTATTCCATACTATCCCTACCCACTACAAACAGAAAAACTGACCAAATTCACTGAGACATCCGACTGGATTAACTCCTCCACTTACAAGCTCATATCACATGCCCACCTAACTCACTTCTCCCATCTTCTCTAAGAAATTTCCACAAAATTAGCATATAGCTTCCACCTAGATAACTCTGTCTTCCCCTAACGTATGTATAATATACTATTCCTCCAGTCCATTCTTACAATTATACTAAGTACACTCACCATTGCCACATCCTGCCACACTCCCCTTCAAGCATCTATTTTCCACAACAAACACCCACCAAATACAAAGCTGCACACAGTCTATACCCATTAAGAAAACAGGCCATCTTAAATTACAGCTACATCAAAGAGGACTACCAGACCCATATATCAGTATCAGTCCTAAGAGATACATATAAAAAAGTGGCACAACTTCTCTCACCACACTTCCATTCTGTGGAGACACCCGCCCAAACCCTACACCTTCCCTTCAAACCAAACAGACCCCATCTAACCCATTAGCTATCACCATTATGAACACACAGTCCATTAATCCTAACCAAAACCATTATTAATGCACATAAACCTTAGAAGCATCTACAACAAAACTCCAGATCCCCATGTATGCATTACAGCGGACAACCCAGACAGTCTAATCATCACAGAAACCTGGTAAAAACCCAACATTAAGGATGAAAAACTCCTTCCTCTGGGATACAGTAATGGTAGAGTACCCACAATTCTGGAGGGTTTGCAATACCTTCTTAAAAACACAATAAACATTAGATACCCACTGAGTCACCCAATTATCCTAATGCAAATGTATTTGTTACCCTCTTATATCTGAACAAGCACAAAATTATTTGCATTGCTGCCATATATATTCGCCCCCAGGAAACACCATATATATTCCCCCAAAACATCCTTCAATAGTTTTTCACTAATGAAAATATAGACACTATTATAACTGGGGATGTGATTATAGACTATTTATCTGTAAAGACTGACTTCCTTACCCTCTACATTAAGCTATTCAGTTTCACTCAAATAATCACCTTACCCACTAGAATCGACAAACACGGTAACAGGCACACAGTACTACATTGGATGCTTACCACCTCAAAATCAATCATAAACACCTTTAGCTGTCTCCCAGACAACATCAATGACCATCTTCCCACATTTATCACAAGACAAACTATTCACACCACCAAACATACAGTATTAGAGCAAGTATGCATATTCTCCTCTTTTAATAAGGACACCTTTATAAGCTATATCGCAATACAACTGGAATACTCTAAATGAACTACCACTAGAAGATACTGTGACCCATTTCAATAAAACATTCCTTAACATAATAAATGAGTTAACTTCCATAAGAATAATAAGAACCAAAAGCAAGCCTGCTCCGTGGCACAACAAAGAAATTAAGATTCCAAGAAAAAAAGAGTCATAGTGAATACTAGGCTAACTACCACAAAGGGCCAGTTTAAGCCTGGCCAATAACCCAAGATCAGAATCTAACCCTGTCTCTTCTGTGCATAAAGAAAAGACCTTAACTATTATGCAAGCCCACCACACAGCTTTAAACAGCTCATGCTAAATAGAGACAAAGCCTGGAAGCGATGGAATAAAGATAGAAAACCAGAAAAGTGACATATTTTTAGAAAACTTAGAAATCAATATAAACGACAGGTCAAACTAAGTAAAACAAATCAAAACAGACCAAACAGCTTCACAGTAGACTTGGTAATCTGAAAATGGAGTATCAGCGCACAAAACTGCCAAAAATCAACGTAATTATAAACAAACACTTTATTCACATCAAAGTAAATAAAAAGTAAAAAAATCAAGTGCTTCCGTGTCCATATTAGGAGACTTTATCAAAATGAAGCATACCCCATTAAGCCATCATTTAAAACCTCATTAATTAGGTAATGGACCAATCCTGACCCAGGACTCATGAATAATTCATTAAAACAGTGAAACCCTGTAGAAAAAGGCTTTAAATTATAAATGCTTACTATAAATAGGAAAATAAAATCTAAAATATATCATATAACATATAACATACAATACCCTCCAAACACTCACCCATAAGTAAAATAGTAAGTTACCTAACATTATATCCAGATATATAGGTAATCCATTGCCAGATTACAGAGTCTACTGTGAAACAGGTCAAACTAGACAAAAATTACATTCTTTCACTGACTTCAAGGCAAATATCACCACAATCCCTAGAAAGTCTGCGCAACCATAAAACCCCTACTACAGCCCAGTCAAACCTCCACCCATCTCCTACCACAAACTATGACTCAGACCCCAAAGCCATCCAATTCAGCACTCATTTCATTCAATCTGTCTTGTTTCCTAATAAAATCTAGTCCACCTTCCCATCTGTCTATCCCCACCAATATTCACAATATTCTCTTTTCCTTGCGGCAAATAATTATCTCATCTATCAAAAATTACCTTCAAAACCTAAAACTCACTGCACCAGCTGTTGACACACTCTGACATAAATACCTTAAGTTAGCTGCCAATGTCCTAGTGTAGACTCTTTATACTCATAAATAGATCTATTACAGAAAACTATGTGAATACTGTGCGGAAAAAAAACATATATTATACTGCTTCACAAAGATGTATCAGCCAGAGATCTCTCCAACTACTCCCCAATTGCAATACTATCCCCTCTATCCAAAATCTTAGAAAGATGCATACACCCCCAGATCCTAACCCATCTCATAAACATTAAACTACTCTTCCCACATATCTTCCCACACCACAACACAACAACACCTTTGCCTAGTTTCCCAGAAACCATAAATATCAACAGAAACAATGATAACCTAATATCCTCCCTGTTCCTGGATCTGTCAAAATCATTTGGCACAGTATCCCACCAACTCCTAATCAAATAGCTATCCTCTCTGTCACCATCTCATTCAGCTCTTATTTCTCCAACAGACAACAGACCATAAAATGGAATCAGGACTTATGTCCCTTCCTCCCTGTTTCAATCTGTATATACCAAGGGTCAATTCTAGCCCCAGTGCTTTTCAATATTTTCAGAAACAACCTGTTCAAGGCCAGCAAACCTGCCACCTTAGTACAATATCCCAATGATGCAACCATCATCTGCTCAGCCTCAGCTCTTCCACTACTTCAGAAAATGACTTAAGACTCCTTCATTTCCATAGAATCATGGCTAAAGGCTCATCAGCTATTGACCTGTACTCAGGCTATCAAGAAAATTTACCAAAAGCTAGGCTTTCTATACCAAAACAAACCCTACCTCACTGACTTCTCAAGAAAATCCTACCTTCTCACCTACCTTCTCTATGCATCACATATTAATCAACATTCAAGCCACCCTACTAAATAAATCAGAGGCATGCTTTAATAAAATAGCCGAGTTTGCAGCTAATGTGTCCTACTGTATACACCAGTGCTTAACATTAAAGGAGCTCAACTGGCTAGAACTACTTAATCACCCCACATTTACTCAAGTTTAAATTTCCCACAAAATAATATACAAACCGCACACATGCCCTTCTCTACAAAACATTCTCAAGCATTACTCCCTAGCACATTGCCTTTGCTTAGGTAATCAGTGCATAATAGTAGCTTCCAAATCCTGTAATACACCTGGAGACTCACTATAATTGTCCTATATCACCAGAGAGTAGAACTCACTGCCTATCCCACTAAAGTAGAACAGCTCTGCTTCTATCTTTAAGCACAACCTAAAACAGTACCTAAACTCCTTTTAGTTCTATTCTTGTTCACACCATGACTAACTTTCCCCCTCTCTCAGATCTCTAGACTATCGTCAACCATAACTCTCCAGGTCTCCTATCTTATCCTGTAAATAATGTAAATAAATCCTATATACATTTACAGTCATATAATGCTTTTCTTCACTCCTATGTGGATATTGCTGTATATGTAAATGCAACCTTTTTATTATTGTATAACACTCCTACATTATTCAAGTTGCATTAACCTCTGTCTTGATTGTATTGCCCATTGCATGATTCTAAAACCCCAGTTCTGCTTTTAAAAAACTGAAATTCTTTTTTCTCTGTAATGTTTTTTGTAATTTTTGGAACTTTAATGGAGCTTTTCTCCTCATGCTTCCACTGAAAATTGGCATGAGTGCCCAGTCAGACCCTCTTGATAAACAAAAGGCAATATGTAAATAAGTTTGTGACATCTCTGTATGGGTTAATGGACCTCTCCTATTGGAGTGGAACTTCACCCACCATCTCAGGTGTCTGTGTGTATGTGATGCCTATGTGAGTAAGCAATTATATATGTATAATGTAGTGCAAATTGTCACCGTCATTACCTCACCTCTGTTGAATATACGTGCATCATCACTACAGGTATTTCAGGACACTACCTGCTGCAACACTGCACAAGTTACATGGGCTACAGTCTTTGCATCCAGCGTTTGTTGCAGTACACAAACAATTCCAAAAGGAAAACGTACACCTTAATTCCTGAAACAAACTCAGCCAGGAACTGACAGTTGTAGTGTTAAATGCTAAAGATACAAAAACAGATAAAAAAACTGAACAACACTGCTTTGATCATAAATTGGTAAAGTTTTATCACAAAGTATAAATTCTTAGTGCTTTCACATCGCTAAAGAAGGCATCATCGGAATAAAAAGAACTAGCATTAACAGAAGTGTATACATCTTTGAAATACCATGTGACCACCCTGGAATGCAGTTGCATTTAACCTGCCTTCCCCTTATAAGACATTGTAAGAAAACACTATTAAAAGACAATAATAGGTCAACTGCATTGTAAAAGGAAAGCAGAAAAGTTATAAACAATTTTTTACAACTTGGTTTAATTTGCAGATGTGTACATATTATATATATATATATATATATATATATATATATATATATATATATATATATAATTTATATAATTTAATATTTTTTTTTACTATTTTTCACTCTTGTAGGATCTATTATTGTCTTTAAGCACTGTTTTGTTACACTGTCTTTTCAAGTGAAAGACAGGTTAATTGCAACTGTGTTCCAGGTTGGTCACATGTTTTTTTCAAAGTTATATAAGCCTGTATTAAGGCTAGTTCTTTTATTTCTGATGATGTCTTTTTAGTAAGGAGAAACATTAATATCTTGTACCTTGTGAATAAACTTTGCTCAATTTATGGTTAAAGCAGTCTCGTGCAGTTTGTTCAGCTTTTTGCTCTGCTTGTATATCTTCAGCATTTAACAATACAGCTTCCGGTTCCTGGCAGCGCTTAAATTCGTTGCATGCCATACTACTACATAGCTGTTGCAGTATTTGGAATTGGAATTTAGTAGCATTGTTTCTGTCTCCTTTCACAGGAAGTTCGATGTATGAGTCCTCCACTGTAGATGTGGGAGTGCCTATTGTTAGACAATGATGGCAGCCAAAACATGTCAAAATCAATGTCCAAAGTACCTCTGTCAGATACTATCACACTAGTTGGCACATTACCTACCTTATCTACTGACACAGCTCCACAGCTTATGCATTCCACCCGTCAATCCGAGGTAACCAATACAGGGCAGGAGTTGACCAACACGGTGGGAGTGTGCACCTTGTCACCTATTTTCTGGTAGCAATGAGTGCTAGTGTCTCCACAAAACATGGGGAAAGCAACAGTGGGTGACATGCTGATGGCTGACAACACCTTGAGTCCCAAATCATGCCTGAACCAAGTGTCTCCATGTGTACTACACAACATATGAGTAGGGTAGTCATATAAACACAGGCCAGTGCCACTCTGGTCATACTGGTGTAGTGTGTGGGCTGTAAGATAATGTCACAAAGAACTTTGCATATAGTGGGAGCAGTTTGTTAGTGTGCCAGAGGGACTCTATAACTTCTAGGGAAAGACCGTTGCTGTGTTGTGGGGTCAATGCCATTCATGTGTCAATCAAAAATTTGCATCTAGTAGGGAAACTCACTGTAGGATAAATAGGGCATGGTTGTGGCCTCATAACACCATATCATTGATGCCTACTACTAGTGTTAAGGGTGGTGTGGTCTACCATGGCTGCCACTGCATATGAAGTGCACATGTTGGTCATTTTCAGGGAATGGACTATTGTTATTAATCACAAAACTCATCATTCTCTCTGCTATCTACTGACTGTGCCAGTGATATCCCGCTGAACAGATATATGCATGGCAGATATAAGTAATTACTACTGGAGCCTGTGACCTGTCACAGAGACATGTGCTTAATGTGGTCTCTCACACACACACACACACACACACACACACACACACACACACACACACACACACACACACACACACATGCATACACTCAAACACAGTGACAAACACCTCCACACCTCTTGAGTATTTAACTTGCACAGAAAAACACACCCTCTCCATGAACAAATTTCCAAACAAGCCAAAATCTCCCGCCCATGACACACACACATGCAAGCGCATCAACATCATAGAGCTCCCTTACACATTGGCCATTGCCACTCATGTCAGTGTGGTTCTTCTCTCCAATGCACATGATGAAAACTGTGCCCTGCTCTCACTGTTCTTTACAAGGTTGACTGGTGTCTGAGGCACAACATGATCACATGCATATTGCTTCACCTCACATGGCCATCTGTAGCAGTTGGGTTTTCCTGCAACTCCCATCCATGCCTCATCTGTACTGCTGTCTCTGGCACTTCCTCTGTTGCAGTTGCAATATCCTGTTATCTCCATCATCATAGCAACTTGTTGTCTAGCAGTATGCACACAGCAAATATCTTGTTGCAGGTTTCTGTAGAATACTTCAGGGCACCACCAGAAGCATCTAATCAGTAGAAGCGGGACTTCAACACATCAAATATGTTTGTTAGTGCAGACCTGTAACAATTCAGAGTTGTACACTTTCTCTGCCAGAGTCTGTGAACTTCATATCAATGTCAGGAGCCATGGCTCTAGGGCATGTCCAATACCACCAATAAGATATCATTGTGGGATGTCACCTCACACAAATTGCTGATATAAGTTGCACATGTGCCAGATGTGGAAACTAGGGCACTGCCAAAGAAGTGTACTGTCACATCATATATTATATTCTCTACTTTCCAGTCCAGTTGGCAGTTAATGGAGTGTAATGTCTTACAGCTGAAATACCATTATCCCCGTGTCCAAGTGGGCTTTGATGACAGTGAAGGTGGAGATGATGGAATGAAGTACATCTGGGAAATGGACTATTTCATAGAAAGCCCACATGGTGTTATTTCCTCTGTAGTGTATGGAAACTCCATACTCTCCTCTACATACATGCTGTTCCATGACATCAAAGAACTGATGCACTGGTCATGAGATTATTTCCTGGGATAGATTTACCTTGTCCCCAGCTAGGCTGTGAAAAAAAATTGCGAATGCTGTTCATGCCTTGGTGTCCACATGAGTTGGTATTTCTTGCATCTCACCTGCTTACATCTGAGAGTGGCATGTGAATACCAGCTCCTGAATAGTATCTTATAGGATATATAAGAGTCTCCATGCAATTTAGTCATGCAACCATTTACACCTTGCCAACACTCTCCCTCAGGTTTTACCCCCTTTCTCAAGGAGGATAGGCTAATCAGCCCGGGGTAATTTTGAGGGTAGACTTCCAGTCATCTAAGTTCTGTTTGAAGGAGAGGATAATTTATCCCAATACTTAAGCTACTAGGCATCTTATTTCAGGGGTCTGGGGGGACCACTGTGTAATCCCTCTCCATTGCATTCTCTATTTATCTGCTGGTGAAGATTTAGGTTCCTAGTTCTGGTGTCTGCTAAACTTTTCAATGTGTGGATATATAGGAGATAAAGGACAACAGGGTCTCTAGTGGTGGGGAAGATGATGTACAGGTTACCTCTCAAAAGTCTATAAGATACTGAGGAAAGGTATAGAGCTTCTTGCTCTCCTCATATCTCAGAATCTTTAAGCCTAAAGTCTTCTCAGTTAGGAATCTCTGGATCTTGTCTTGTTGTTTGATATGTCAATTGAGGTACACTGGAGGAAGCATTGTACTCTATGATTGGTATAAGCAGTGCTGAATATAATGAACCAATAATATATTTAGATCAGGATAATATACCCTTAGCTATCAGTTGAGCTAAGCAGAAGTATTTTCTGACCACTGCTGCCATATTATGACTAAAGGAGATGGAACTGTAAATTTGTGTACCGAGGTCCGTGACTAAATATTAATTAAGTAATGGAGCATTCCTCATAAAATATGTCGAGGGTAGGGATTGTTTGTTGATGAAATGATGCTATACTTTATTGAATTTAATTTGAGCTCATATATAGCAGGTATTTAACTAGAGCAAGTTTTTTTTTCCTAAAGGGTGCAGATGTCAGAATGGATCTTGACAGTAACACCCAGTTTGGAGTCACCAGCAAACTTACTTAACTGGATGTTCTGGTTGCCAGTTTGGAGATCAGAGAAGTAAATGCTGAAAAGAGGGATACCAATACAGAACCATGGGGGGTCTGTCCTGGTTACCTTCATACTTTGAGATTAGGTACCTGCCACACAAAACATGTGGCATCTTGGGTTTATATAATCTGCTAGCCATTTTTCCACATAAGGGTATATATTCACAGCAGTCATCTTACTTAGAATGTTTGGATGAGGTATTGTGTCAAATGCTAAGACTATGTCAAGATATGTAAGCCATCTATGTCACTCTGCCAAAGAATTTAACTTGATTTAATACGCAGTATCCCTTTTTAACTTAGCTAAGCAATCGAGTGACTAGGCTAATGAGATTTTTATCTTGTATCACAATTAATGAGATCAGTTATGATTTGCATCAGCTTTGCAGATCAGACACATAAGACTTTATGTTAGTAGTCTGTCTTATTTATGGTGATTTGGAGTTCTGTGAGTTTTGTTTGCATTCTCCTGGTATGTGTCTAGAGGTGATTTGATCCTTGACAAATACAGAGATGCCACTGCAGTTAGCATCAGGCTTAAAGGCAATGTAAGTACAAGAACATGTTTGGAGAGAGTGATTTCATTACATTTAAACCACAATTCGGTGATTACACATGCATAGGTATGTTCCTGATGCAAGAAAGCCTCAAAAACAAAAATTGTGTTGTTGGGATTTCTTGCTTTAGGAAGAACAACATTAGTTTGCTTCCTACTAGAGTTTGATGATTTTTCTTTACTTGAATATTCATTAACTTGACAGTATATAAAAAGGCACTATTGGGCAGGAACAGCTTTAAAAAGTATGTATAAGTATTTGGATGAAAGGTGCATGCCATCTCTTAAGAAGCTATTATGTGAGATCCCATTGCATCATCCCACATAATGCATCTCCTCAGAATAACAAGAAATATTCAGCTAGTTATTATTATTATTATTATTACTGTACCGCACAAAGAACCAAAGTCTCTCTTCACACTGTAGCAGTCCTATATTTCCACGCCATGGAGGTGATTGAATATTAGGTGCACTTTGTTCCCTCATAGGGTGGCAATGAGCACTATCATGGTTACTGACTTAAATGACAGCATCGGACATGTACATTTCGACAAATACTGCTTTTACTCCTGCCATCATCTCTTCATCTCTATTTTTGTTCACCATGATTTTATAGTATATAGCTACATTGTTTGTCACAGCTCATTGCAAAGTTTTATAAGTTTCTGAATCACTTTTCCATGTTATTAACCCTCATTTGCATTTGTCATTGGCCTCAGTATCATAGAAAAAATCATTTTCATCTCATTATATGACTGTTTGTATATCCTGCTATCTGCTGTATTTCAGGTTCTTGCACCATTTCACAAATGATGTCTTTGAATCGGCCCCGACTTGCACCCCATCACACATCATGCAATTTTATCCTATGCATTGCACTACTTGTTTTTAATCCTATCCTTTATTCTTTTTAAATAATTAAATTATTATTAACTGGTATACCCATTGACTTGTTTAATTATTTGACTGTACCTTTTCCTACTTTACCCTTTTTATACCCTTTGCCAAAAGTGCATAAAAATCTAAAACACCTCCTATGAGACCAATAGTCTTGGGAAGAAGGTGGATAATAGAAATTATTTCTTTGTACTTGCAGTCTATTTTAGGGAAGTTTGTGAATAAGATTAAGAGATATATAAGGGATACTGGAGATGTTTTTACAAAGCTATATGAAGGGCATATATCAAACACAGAAAATAATTTTCTTATTGTAACCCTAGACATAAACTCACTATTTACAGTTATTCCTAATGAATATAGACTGGATGCAATACAGGCTTTTTATGTCATAATACTGAAATGGATGGCAAAAGTGTTGCAAATATTTGTCAGTTATTAGAAATAGTACTTACTATGTGTTCATTTTTGATAATCAGCTTTATTTCCAAAAATCAGGTGTAGCAATGAGAACTAAGTACTGGATCAATGGGAAAATGATGTTATATTTAATAGTTCTAGTGAACATAATTCAAAATTTTACACCCACTTTGTTGATGACATTTTTTTTGATTTGGATGTTAGGGAAGATGAGCTCCAGTATCTTATTGAGCATTTAAATGGGACCACTACCTTCCGGAGATTTAAATGTAATTTCTCACAAGATCAGATGGATTTCTTAGATGTCAGAATAGATAAAACTATTGAAGGGATTAGTACAAGTATTTTTTAGAAAACTGTCCATGCCATTTGGTACACTCATAGAGAAAGTATGCATGCACTGCATATATTTAATGGCATAGTTAAAACTCAGTTTTTGAGAGTAAGCAAACTAAATACACAAGAAGAGAGATGTAAGGAACAGATGTATGAAACCTAACAAGAGTTTAAAGAAAGGGGTTATGATGACACCCTGAAAGTGCAGTTATGCATGAAGTAACTTTAGATAGGGAAGGGGTAAGTAGACCAGTTTTTAGTGAAAGTAAACCAATGAATTAAAATCGTGTTAACCAGAGAGAGCAGAAGCATACCATAAGGTATGAAACCACATATAATAGTAGATAGAACCAAAGAGGTTAAGAGAATTGTATCTAAAAACTTGCATATTATGAAAGCAATGCCAGGGTGAGAACAAGTAATTGATAGCAAGCCGAGCTTTGCATACAGGAACTGTAGAAACTTAAAACAATGACTCTGTTATAAAGCAATGAGACAATTTAATGGCAAGGAAGGGTTAATAGTAAACAGATGGGACACCTTTCCATGTTACAATTGCAGTTGCTGTAAACACATTCTTATTGGCAATAATATTTTGATACATTCTAAATCTATGAGGGAAATATTTTTGACTGTTTTGCAACATCTAATACTGTGAATATTATTTATCTTGCAACTTGCATTAAATGTATGGTGTTTTATGTTGGTAAGTGTAATCAGAAATTAAAGGATTGTATCACTGAGCATCGATCTGAAATACGCAGAAATGTTTCATTGCATATGTTGGTTATGCACATATCAGACTATGGCTGCAGTCATGATTTTAAATTTAGGGTTATAGATATTGTTAATAAGAATATTAGAGGAGGTAATATAAATAATACATTGGAGATTAGAAAATGTAATTGGATTGTAAGATTACATGCTGATGAGAAATCAAGGATTAATGCAGCTATTAGTAACAAACCAATCGTAATTAAGAAACAAATGCAATATACATGATTTTGCACAGTATATACTAATTTTAATCTGCAAATGTCGTAATTTTATATTATATGTTGATGACTGTTATATTTCTGGCATTTTTACATATTTGAATAATAGTTTATAAATATATATCAATGATGGTTTGTTTTCTACAGGATGTAGTGAATTTTAATTGATTATTTGATTAATTGATAGTAGATTTTGAATGGGGGGCTGTGTCATGTGGAATTTTTCAAATGTGTTTTAAATGTGAACTGTTGATTCAGTTGTTAATTTTAGAATGAAGAAGGGCTATGTCCGAAAGCTTTGTATATTACAATTTGAGTTTTGTCATTTCTTATGCCTAAGGTTTTTTTTTCATCTTCATGACTATTGCTCATCTCAATTAATTGTCAGACAACCTTTGGATTGGATCCTTGCCTGTCAAGGCTGGTTATGACTAGTGTTGATGTTCTGGGACCATTGATTTTATCTCTGAGATCATAGAGGCTTTTATCCCTATTCTCAAGAAACCTGCCTTAGATCCTAACTTCTTTGAAACCTATCAGCCAGTCTCAAACCTTCCATTCGTAGGAAAGATTATTGAGAAGGTTGTATTTAAGCAACTAAAAGATGCACATCATAGTCAATGGATTTATAGACCATTTTCAGTTCAGACCTTGCACTTACCACAGCACAGAAGCTACTACTATGAGGGTAGCCAATGATCTCCTTCTAGTCAATAATTTGGGATGCCTCTATGTATTGGTCATCCTGTGTATCTCAGTAGCATTTGATATAGTTAATTGTGTCCCATTGATTGAGTAGTTAATATTTTACTGTGGTTTCTCCTATATAATATCATACAAGTTCCCTCTAGCTTCTCCCAAGGTATATTCTAGACAAAATTCATATTTTTCATATCCCATAGGATGTGGAGTACCACAAGGTTCTATCTTGCGTGACCCTTTGTTTATGGTACATAAGCTTTCATATAGAGATCTTATTAGGGAGAGGAAATTGCAAAACCATATTTAATCTGATTATACCTATATTTACCTGTCCTTTTCCCAAGCAAGAAAAAAATTATTAATATAGGTACACTGGTCAATGATCTGGAAGACAGCTATTCCTGGCTTTCTAGTAATTGGTTGAAATTGAATATATCCAAAACTGGGGCTATGGTGGTTCATGCTTTCATAATAGATGTCAATGCACCTCACCTTTGCAGTTTTATCACATATGGTAGAAACAAACTTGATTGTTTTGATTGATTGCATATTTTAGGCTTTATTTTGGATCTAAGGTTGACACTTCAGGACCAGGTGTCATCTCTTGTAAAATCATCATGTTTCCACTTGCATGACATCTCAAAGATTAACCACTTCTTGTCACAGGCTGATCTTTTGTAGTAGTTCATGCCTTGGTCTCTGCCAGGGTGGAAAATGTTAATGGCCTTACAGGGACTTTCCCAAACTGAACTGTACATTTGCAGATGGTGCAGAGGTTTGCTGCCAGACTTCTATCTTGTACAAGTCATTGTCAGCATATAACTCTTGCTCTACATGGCCTTCACTTGCTGCCAGTTCAGTTCCTGATTATCTATCAGGTACTATGAAATTGGTATGCTTATCCATTTTATGACCTGAATTCAACTTACCTGAAGGAGTTGTAGGTGCTCATTCCTTTTCCTTTTCCTTTCAGGCTCTGTACCTGTAAAACGTATTACCTCATTGTTTATGGTGCATTTCATAGGTTTTTTAAAACTTATATTTTTGAGACTGCTTATAAAGGCGTGGAATGAGCTATGGCAACTGTGGTTTTGTTCATTTTAATGTTCCCAAATAGTTCTATTTTGGTTTATTCCTTTTTCCCTGTGCCATTATTTTTGTTTATTGTAGTCAATATTTTGTTGGTACATCTATATAAATGTGATGTAGAAGTAAAGTTTAGTTTCCAAGCTGCAATACACACTAAATGACAAGAGAACCAAGATTAATTAATACCAATAGCTATTTTATAGATTTGGATTCACAAATGGCCTATGCACTTTATAATCAAGTTTTTGCCATAGCTACACAAGAAATATTTCTTTCAAATTGAGTTCCTAACATAAAGGTTTGCAGGTGGGTAACATTGCAGTCAAGTTTACTTGTAACTATGCAACTCACTTATATTTTAACCCAAAAGAATTTTTGCCAGCATTATAAAAGAACATTAGTTTAATATAATACTAATATTTTAATCATTGTGAGGTGTGAAAGAGGGATGATAACACTTGTTTCACCAGTTAAATGATTCATTACCCTATCTGAAGCAGTGTATATTGACTTCCAACAACACATTCAAACCAATGTTACCGTTGCCCTGGGCAATCAAAGCAATAAAGAGACTGCCTTGATAGATGTGCATGCATGACAAGAAAGTGGTAAGGTCTGAAGGTGGATACTGGCAAGTCATAAATGACCATATGGCTCAGTTACCTTGTAACATGCTATGGTGTTTTGTTAGGGGTTACAATAACAGTCTGTGGCAGTGGAAAATGATAAAGAGCTGGAGCCTGGCAGGAAGATAAGGGAGGGGCTGGTGAACAGGCCAGCTGTAGTCAGGAACAGGGTCCAACTTAGCCCAGAAAGGATAGCGATACTTATGGAATCTGATAATTTTCCTCATGGATCCTCTGATGGAGATATTCAACTGATCACTAGTCAGTTCAGAAGTGCCTGGGAACTACAGGAAGAAATGTGTAATATGCTTGTAGAAGTGTAAGTGAGCTATGAAGCATCCAGAAAACTGCAGGCCTACTATCTTAAACAATTTGCAGGAAAGTCATAAAAGAATCTCGGGACTCCTTAGTTAGGTTGGTTGCTTTCCTAGAGAACAACAATCTGTAGGACAGCAAGCAACAATACTTGCATGGTCATGGTAAGCTGTCAGTAAACCTTGTTTAAGATTTATGACTGAGATGTAGATGAGTGGAGTATAAATAGATATTGTTAGCCTGGGTTTCAGCAAGTGATTTGATAGGTAGGTGGCAGCACCAAAACTGAAACAGTGGATTGGGGTATGGGTGAAAGCTATGACACAGATTTTTACTAAGGAGCCAATATCAGGAATAAGTTCTGTGAATAATGAAGAGTTACAGGTTTCACATCTGGGTCCATTTCTCTTTAGTGCGTCTCTGACATATTTGAGAGAAACCAGATATATAGCATCATGCATGCACCAATACCTGACATTATTAGTGATAAAAGTATTAGTATTTCAGCTAAATGTGAATTAATGTATTGACACAGCTAGCTTTTATGCATATCTTAAGGAAAGAAATATTGCTGCACCTCTGTCCCTGGTGTGTGATTAAGATGGCTTACTTTCTCGTTATTCAGTTTTAGTTTGTTAGTTCCTTACCCCACAAAGAGATGGCTACTTTGGGAGCTACTATGGTGTAGCCTTTCTGCTACATCTCAGAGCTTACTCACATGAGGAAGATCTACTGTAAGTAGCTCACTGTATTTTCAGAACTGTCTATTGTCTGGCCACTGGCCACTTAAGGCTCTTTAAACAAAGTACTCTTGAAACTGAAGTATAATTATGTTATAGTGGCATGTGCATTGGCACAGTTGGATGGTTAAAAGGCAGTTATTTTGGTTCTACTATTGGCAGGGTGGGGTGGGATGTTTATAGGAGATCTTCTTTGTTTGTTTTTCATATTCCTGTGAGGATTACCATTTGTTACAGCAATCTTTAAATATGATCCAACCATTTTACATTAGATAGATTGCTGCATGGTGACTTCCAGAGACATGAAGTAGTTAACAGCAAAATAAATAGATTTTTTCAACTTCATATTACCCTATAAGTTTGATAGTCACTTGCTAGCTTTTTCTGAATATTCAACTCTTGTTATTTCTCTTGCTGCTAAACAACTGGCCTTCTTCTGTGGGCCATTACCTCAGAATATTTGTTGAACATGTTCTGCTCGGGACTAGAATATGGAGCCACTAATTACCACTATTTGGGTAACACTATCATATTGAAAGACAAACACTGATCCCCACATCCTTACTAAAACGTAAGGGACTAAATGTTGCTGTTTGACATTAAAAAAGTACCTCTCTCTTATGTATCAATGTCTTCACAAGGGCTCTGCCCATGTACCATCTCCAGTTCCTCTATAACCTAATTTCCTGGCTGACCCCTCCTATCCCCATACTCATCATTATTCTCCCTTCTTAAGTGTCACCCTTGAAAAGCATCCTCTACCTCATTTTGCTTCATATGGTATAAGAAAAATTACTCAAACAATCTGGAAATATAGAGCTGATAAGTATTTTTTTCGCACTTTTTAACTGTTCAGAGATCTGCACTGTCTTAATTTTTGCTTGACTGAATTATTTATATATTTGCTGGCATTGTTTTCTGATCTAAACTAGTTTTCTCTCACCCTATTCCTGTAGTGTCCTTAAAGTTGTTAAAAGTGGTCTAACAGCTTTTGTGTTATCTGATTGTTTCAAGGCTTGCTGGTATAAAAATAGTCCCTGTTTGTAAATTGCTGAATCTCTTTGTGTTCTGACTGAGAGTGCTTCTCAAACAATCTGGAACTATAGAGCTGATAAGTATATTTTTGGCACTTTTTAACTGTTCAGAGTTCTGCACTGTCTTTCAATTTTGCTTTACTGAATTAACCCTATTCCTTTTCTGTTCTTAAAGTTGGTAGCTTTTGCAGTTGCCCACTCCTACTGTAAATTTGATCTGGGACACTCCTCCCAGTCCCATCTCTTTAGTTCTTTCTACCTAATATAGAGATCATTTGGGAAGGCCAAACCCCTTAGTCCCTTAACCTTGAATTATCTTCTGTTCCTGCTCTCTCCCTTTTTACTTTATTAAAAAAAAGACACTATTCAGCTGCTTATATTTTTCTAATTTGTGTTTCTTTCTACTACTCTGTTACTTCATCTTGCTTTGCTTTTTCCTGCTACTTGCTTGTTGCATGTTCTCTAAAGTGTTCAGCTGCATATTTTCTGTTGCATTTATTACTGCTTGTTTATAGCCTGAATAAATTGTTAAGTATGAGTCTAAGCTCTTAGTTTTGGTTTAAGCACTTGGGCTTTAGGCCCATCCCTTAGCTCTCCCTGGCCTTTCTCCCTCAGATTCTGACAAATATAGATGGACAATTTCCTACAGTTTCTCCTGCCTGTCTGGTTGATATGGGCATCCTGAGACAGTGTAGCAACTGCCTCATGTACATGGACAACCATCTACTACTACCACCTAGGAACACAATCCGTGAGAGACGCAATTACATTAGGATCCTAAAGTCCAAGTTCTCTCTCCCTCAAACCAGTATATTTGGCATTGAAAAGGATGTCAACTCAATCACTACACCTCAGACTCCACCCACACCTACACAGCACACACCTACAAATGCGGAGGTCTTCCACATAAACATACCCAAACAAAGGAGACTTCCGAGGCAAAAACACACACGACCTCCACATCCCTCCACACCACATACCATGCATAGTCCACACACCTTTGCCTCACAACCACTATAAACCCAACATATTAGTCATAGGAGACTCCATTGTGAGATACACAGATGTGCCTCTCACCAGGCTAAATAAGGAGAAAGTCACGGTTAGTTGTCTGTCAGGTGCCAGAATCTGCCATATCACACACACACTCAAATCTCTCAACTACGGGTATTGTTGTGACTCTGTCATAGTCTATGTTGGCATGAATGACTTGAGACATACCTCTCTGGGACTATATGAAGAGAGACATGATTGAGCTCACTGATTGTGTATCCCAGGCAGGTATGTCCCTAGCCTTAAGCAGCATTTTGCCATCACCCAGAATGATGTTAAAAAACCACTTAGCTCTTAACGCCTCCAAGACCAAGCTAATGATTTTTACTCCCTCTAAAGCTACCTCACTTACACTCAGCTAACTCTAGCCCACAAAAAAACCTTCTATCTTTCACCCTAGCTCATCTGGAAACTCCCTTCTTTCACTCATACTACACACACTCACCTCACTCTTCTTCAAAAAAAAAATCTCTACATACATACCTATCTCAGTGGGAATGCTCCTGCTCCCACCCTACATAACCTCTCTCCTCTCTCTATCTCCCTCCATACTCTGCTCTACTTATACTAAAATTTCTATATGTATAAATGGATATGTCTATACAAATTAATATTATTACATAAAATGTATTTTTGGCTTTTTTCCCCCAGGACTCCATTGAAAACGGGTTCCTTGTGCCCAATGGACTATCCTAATAAATAAATAAATAAATAAATAAATAAATAAATACCCCAATACAAACAGAAAATGATTGACTTTAACAATTGGCTTAGTTTCTGGTGTCATTCTAGGGGGATCCAGTACCTGACAGCCTGGGAAGATATGATCGACAGACCACGACGCTTTGCCAGAGATGGTCTGCATCTGTCTCACCTGGGCATCAGGCTACTGGCAAAGGCTCTTGCCTCCCCTATAGTGCCTTGTTTAGGAAAAGTGATGAGGTTAAAACTACCAACATAAAAGTTTCAACAAAACACAAATTAAAGGTCATGCTACTAAACACTATGAGTCTAAACATGAAACTGCACTCATTGCAAGCATTCCTAAACCTGGAGAATGCTGACATCTGTACAGTCATGGAGATCTGGTTCAAGGCTGCGGAGATCATGACAGCCTTACCTGGTTACTCATCCTATCATACATTCAGACCCCAAACTGTGAGCAGTAAAGCCAAAGGAGGTGGAGTTTCAATATACATTAAAGACATACACACATCCAGGCTGGTCAAACAGTATGACTCACAGGAGACACTCCAGGTGCAGTTAACCATTGACAAGACCCCTATTCAAATCATAGCTAGCTACTGGCCCCAAAATCTGACTCAAGATGACCAGTCTGCCTATTTGTACCTGTTCAAATCTATCAAGATTCAACCCTTTACCCTGATCCTGGGTGATCTTAACTTCCCAAACATAGACTGGAAGAACTACTCATGCCAGAACACAAATGCCCAGAGATTCCTTGATTTTTGTCAATGCAAATGCCTTGGAACAGCTAGTTGATACCCCCACAAGGGGTGATAATATCTTGGACTTGGTATTAATTAACATGAGTAACCATTGCAGCATTCCTATAGTATCATCCTCCCTGGCAATACCCGACGATAAAGCAGTCGGTCAATTTCAAAGTCACCATCTCCCCCAATCCTCCCTCTAGCTAGGATCAGACATAAAACTTCTCCAAAGCTAATTACAACCTCCTGAGGGATAGTATAAACAGCTTAACAGCCTCCTCCCCTTCTGTAGGAACTGGCACCAGTATCCAAAACTACACCAAAGCGCTATACAAGCATTTATATATGCATGGAATCAGGAATATCTGACAGGACTAACTCATCCTCCACAAGGAAGAGTAAACATGTCTGGTGGACATCTGCAATAAATAAACTCTAAAACAAAAGGGAAAAAAATGCTGTCCAAGACCAAAAAGGAGCAGGTGCCCAACTGGAAGCAATGTCTCCTTAGCCTGAACAAGCAAATAAGAGCACTAGTGAAATCCTTCAAAGCAAACCTTGAGTCCAGATTGGTCACATCTACTAGAAACAATCATAAGGCCTTCTTCACATATGTTTTCAACCTCAAAGGAAGCACCCATATCTGTTCAGAACTGTTTTTCAAGGATACCACATATACAAATGTAGTAGATATAGCAAACTTGCTAGGTGACAGATTCAGCAAAAACTTTACCCCTCTGTCCTCCCCATCAGTAAATCAGGACATCCCCAGTACTTGCCCCCTTACCCTTATATCTAGGGAACAGGTCATCACTGCTCTCTCACAGGCAAACAATACAGCCTCCATGGGACCCAATAACATCCCAAGCTGAATTCTACATGAACTCAGGCAGGAACTTACAGCACCATTTGGCACTCCATTCAACCAAAGCCTGAGTACTGGCTTCATCCCATCTTAGTGGAGGTCAGCCACTGTCATCCCTTTACACAAAAATGGAGTGTCCACCGATCCGGGAAATTACAGACCCATCAGCCTAACTAGCCTGATCTGCAAGGCCATGGAATGGATTGTCATGGACTTGATTAACAAGGACATTCACAACCTCCAAACACTTGATCCCACACAGTTTGGCTTCATCAAGGGGAGGTCATGTCTGCTAAATTTGGTTTGACTTCTTTGAGACAGTCACCACAGTCATGGATGAGGGGAAGACAGTGCACACCACCTACCTTGACCTGGCCAAAGCGTTTGACAATATTCCCCACTTGGGCATAATAGATAATGCTCTCAACTAGGCATCAGTCCATATGTTACCAGGTGGGTACCAAACTGGTTCACTTATAGAACCCGTATAGTCAAGATAGGGGAAGCCACCTCAAGCAGTAGACCCATAACAACTGGTGTACCCTAGGGTTCAGTCTTGAGGGCCTCTGCTATTTGGGATGCACTTTTCAAGGTGTACTGTCTATATATATATATATATATATATATATATATATATATATATATATATATATATATATAATATAATATATGTAATAAAATCACCTTGAATGATATGACAGTACAAGCAGAAAATGATTGATTTCAACAACTGGCTAAGTTTATGGTGTCATTCTAAGGGGCTCCAGTATCTGCCTGCCAAAGATTACATGATTGACAGACCTTGATGCTTTGCCAAAGATGATCTGCATCTGTCACCCCTGGGCTTCTGGATACTGGCCAAGGCTCTTGACACCCCTATAGTGCCTTTTTTAGGTAGTGTTCCAAAGACCAAATTACCACAAATTTACTACAAACAAATGCAGTCTGAGGGTGATGTTGCTCAATGCTAGAAGTCTAAATCTCAAAATGCACTCACTCGAGGCACTCCTTAAAATGGAGAACATCAACATTTGTGCTGTAAAAGAGACCTGGTTCAAAGCAGCAGAAAGCACCCCTGCACTACCAGGCTATAACTCATTCTATACCTTTTGGCCCCAGAACTTGGACTGAAGCTCCAATGGTGGTGGTGTTTCCATATTCATAAAGGATGTGCACACCTCCAGACTGGTAGCCCAACATAATGCATCAGAGGTACGTCAGGTGCAGCTAACATTGAGTAAGACAGCGATTCAGATCCTAGCCTGCTATAGGTCCCCAACCATGTCCCAAGACTCACACTCCACGTTCCTAAGCACCCTGGAGAATATTAGGGTCCAACCTAACACTCTGTTACTAGGTGACTTCAACTACCCTTCCATTAACTGGGTAAACTATTCATGTACCAATACACTTGTCCAACGTTTCCTGGAGTTCATTAATTCCAATGCCATGGACCAACTCATTCTCACCCCCACTAGAGGTAGCAACATCCTTGACCTGGTCATTACTAACATGAGCGACCATTGCTCTACACCAATAGTCAGCTCCTCCCTGGTTAGATCCAATCACAAACTAATCACCTTGGAATCCACATCCTTCCTACCCCTCCCCAGCAAAGGTAACCACCATGAAAAACTTCTCCAAAGCTAACTTTGGGATCCTAAAAACAGAGGTGGCTAACTTCAAGGCACCCATGCAAATGGAGAATAGTTGCGTGACTGCAGAATCATACACCAATGCACTGTACAAACACACACACAAAGCATGGACCTTGCCATACCCAATAGAACCAAGACACTCTCCTCAAAAAAAAGGAAGCCAATCTAGTGGTCCCCTGCCATAAACAAACTCTACAACAGAAGGAGGAAACTGATGTGGAATAAGATTAAGTCCCAAGACTAGAAAAACTCCCTTATCTGCCTCAACAAAAAGTTGAGATCCCTCATCAAATCCTCTAAAGCTAGGTATGAAAATAGAATTGCAGCAGATAGTAAAGACAACCACAAGGCCTTCTATAGTTATGTAAAGAATCTCCACTGCAATACCAATATTTGCTCTGAGCTACTGCACAATGGTACTTCCTATACTGGCCAACAGATTCAGTGCCAACATTACCCCCCCCAAAGGACCAATCACAACACCAGTAGATTGCCAGGCACCCAGTATTACTGCTGCACAAGTTAAAATAGCACTGTTCAAGGCCAAGAATACAACTTCTATGTGACCTGACAATATCCCTGGTCGTGTGCTACATGAACTACAGAGTGAACTGGCACCTCACCTGTGTGCCCTGTTCAATCACAGCCTTACCTCAGGCTTTGTCCTTGCCGAATGGTGCACTGCTACTATCATTCCTCTCCACAAAGGAGGAGCGACTACAGACACTGGGAACTATTGCCTATTAGCCTGATGAGTCTGATATGCAAAGCTATGAACACATCATTATGGACCTAATAAACAAGGATATAGGGAATCTCCATCTCTGGATCCCACACAGTTTGTTTTTGTGAAGGGTATATCATGCCTGTCAACTTGGTCGACTTCTTTGAATCTGTCACCAGAGCTGTGGATGAAGACAAGGTGGTTCATACAGCCTACCTTGATCTGGCCAAGGCTTTTGATACCATTCCCCACTCAGGAATCATAGAAACATTCACTAAGCTTGGTATCAACCCTTATATCACTAGGTGGGTTGCAAACTGGCTTACGGATAGAACCCACAGTGTGAAAGTAGCTGACTCCAAGTCAGACTGCTGATTAATCATGAGTGTAGTCCCACAGCCTTTGGTCCTGGGTCCTCTCCTGTTTGATATTTACTTCTCTGAAGTCCAGGCCAACACAAGAGGACTCTGGCTAAAAAGGTTTGCAGACGATTGCAGGTTGGGAGCTATTATCAACTCCCCAAGTGATGTTGACATCCTACAGAATGGCCTCACTGTGACCAACGACTGGTGTCACAACCATGGCCTTAAGCTCAATGCCAAAAAATGTGTAGTCATCCCATTTTGGAAAAACCCGGTTTCCATGAATTACCACATTGATGGTAGTCCACTGAACACAGAAGCGGTTATAAGAGATCTGGGAGAACAGGTTGACAGCAAACTCTCTTTTGATCTCCACATTGCCACTGTGGTCAGAAAGACCTTCTATGTGGCACATCTCATTTTCAAGGGTTTTGCATCCAGGAAGAAAGAGGTCATTGTCTCCCTCTACTCCTCCCTCATTATGCCAGTCATCGAGTACAATGCCTCATTTGACATGTACCTCACTAGGCACCTGCAACAACTGGAGAGATCACAAAGTACCTCACAAAGAGGATCCTAGGCCTTAAACTCTTGTTCTATATGGACAGACTCAAAAAAATCCAACTATTCTCTGTCTCATATTGCCTACTTAGAGGCTATCTCTGCTTGACTTAAAAAGCCATGTCTGACCCAGCTGTGTTAGAAATGCTACATCTAAAGAAATCCCAATCCCTCCGCACCGCATGCTCCAGAGACCTCAAACTCATTACTACAATTAACAGAACAAGCTGGAAGGACAGGTTCATAACCCAGAGATTCATCATACTATGGAACAGACTTCCCATACAATGTCAATCAGAGCACCTTGCTGACCCTCTTCAAGAGAAATCTTGATGAGTGGATGGGAAACATAAAATTCAGCCCAGGGATAACTCCAGTGGCTATACTTGACAGAGGCACTGGGAACTAAGGTCGGGTGGCACCATGCCAGGTTTATCCTATGGCTAGGCTTGTAAAGGCCCCAGGATCAGTAGCCTAGTACACACATATGAACCTATGAAGCAGGATAAAATTTACACTGACATAGCTTGCCAGGATCTGAACAAAGTGATTAAAAGAGAATATTAGCATTGCTTATGGTTGACACGTGAAATAGGGCATATGTACATGAACAATATGGATATTTACTACAATTAGAGACAGATATTTTGAGGCAATACCTGTGTTACCAATACCAGAATTAAAAATGAAAAAATAAATCCCAGAGATGCTCTGATAATGATTTGGAAATACAGTTGACAGAAGAAGTGAGCAGTAGAATTTGACCATAGGAAAACACATCAATCTGAAGGGAAATGCAGACTTGCATTTCCTATGGTGAATTAAATTGGATCTAAGGCTTAAAAATCTCAGCTGTCATTGTACTAACTACCTAAGAGAAAAATATACCAGTCATATTTTGTCATAGTGAAATGCATGCAAAAATGAAAATACATTTTGTATAGGTCAGAGATACCTGCCAAAATAAAGAATGCACAGCAAAGTTGTGATGCATGTTGTTTAGCTCATAATAACAGTTATAAAGAAAAACAGACATTTGTTATGATACACTAGGGTCATCCTAGAAATGAAAATATATCATGGAGTGGTATGCATAAGGACTGTTTTCATTGTAAAGAAACCATATACCTAGAATGTGTACTTTATTATGCCAACTGCCCTGAAGTAATTAATTTGTTAGGATGATCTGTGGTGTAAAATGTGCATTAAAGTCTAGCTTCTCAAGATGAGGCAAACCTGTTGTGTCATATGAGGAGGGGGTCTGAGTTCAAGCATGGTATGGAATTTTTATATGTGGTGACTGGCATGATGACTGTGGTCATAGACTCTGAAAGTAGCTCACCAGAAATCCTGACCAGCTGAGGTACACATGTAACTGCTCATGTGATGTGCTATCACTGAATGTGTGCATCCCATTGTATTGAAAGGGAAATGCTACATAATGTATGATTTTGTCGAAAAATGCCCATACATACCTATTCCAAGTAACTGCTGACATAACCATTAATAGATTACTGCCTTGTAAAAGTGTAATAGAAAAGGTAATGCTAGCCTTCTCTACAACCCTTGTCCACCATTCACTCCCTTAACATCCCCATTATAGCAGCTGACATTTTGATACAGCTGCATGTTGCAGTAAGCATTATGTTAAAAAACAAATTTGGTCTACTCTACCACTCAGAGTGCGACACATTCACTGAGTGCATAGTACCAAGGCAGCGATGTGTACACATTATCTAGCCGCATCTTTCTGCAAATGACTTTGGACACTGTGGCAGTGGCAATTATGCTAGAAGTGAGATTTGAAATATTCTGCTTTCAGTAGTGAACAAGTTAAAAATGGCTTCAGTGGATTTTTCTGAAAATGTAAAATAAATATTCTGCTTTTTAGTGTAGTACAGAGTGCACTTAGTTTAAACCATTGGCAAAAGCATATAACTTGGCATTCATTGTTATTAGAAGTCAGAAGTAAAATATTTTATCTTTATAAATTATACAGTTTGTGAAATTTATTATCTACAAGCAGGTCAAGATGAACTCTTGTATGCAGCTGTGTCTCGTCAACAGGACATTCAAGATAAGAGCAAGGCTGAGGAGTTATTCTTCAGGAATGGAATGTTTGAAATATGGGAAAACAAACTGTCAGCAGACTAGCTTCAAAGGAAAGACTTTTTATTCTGGCAAATTCTCTAAACTGCTGATGCAGGCAAGAAAGAGACTATAAAAATTGGACTTCTTCTTTTGTATGAGGGACATTGATTCTTGCAGTTTGATGCTGTAAGCTGAAGTACAGTTTTGTTACATGTGTATCTTTCATTGTTATACTAGATGTTTACTTCGTATGCAGTAAAAGGAATGTCATATCAGATTGGACCGTCTCAATTGTCTTCATTGAGTAATGGTACAGACTATCTTTCAATGTAGTAACATAAATTTTACACTAGAATCTACACTCCAGGGTCCTATACGGCATTTAAAAGATTTGAACAGTAGTGTGACTGCAGACATGTGATTACAAAACCATTAAACAGCAATAAAAGGGAAATAACTTTCATATCACTGAAGAACCAGATTGAAAAGGTAAGAATGCTGTCTACTATGATTCCTGCCTTCCAGTTCTAGAATAAAGGAATGCACCATTACAGAATCATCTTCTCTCAATGCCTTAGTTACCAATAAGTAAAAGATTGAAAAGCAATTTTGCCTCTCATACAACCTTGCTGGCACCTAAGAATAATTGCAGGGTAAAATAAATGTTAGAAAGAAATAAACAATGGCAGGATGATTCTTATTACAAGGACTGTGTAAGACTTTCAAAACTGCAGAAAAGGGAGTGAGAAAAAAGCAATCTTGGCAGGATCAGTAGACTGCAAATATAGCAAATGGGTGAAAAATTAAAATGAAATTCTATATGATTCAAGGAAAAGATGATTAATTGCATACAGTAAACAGAGGATGTCTCTTACAGAGAAGAAGGTCTAGTGAAGAATGTCGGAAATGATGAAAAAAATGTCAGAGCACTAGATCTACTACTGTCAAACTAGTATCATGTGATGAAAGCAATCTTATATGAGAAAGGTGTTCTATTGTATCTTTACAATAATTAGAGTGAATAGGACTGTTACAAATTTAATTCAGATTGCATACTTGGGAGGTATTTCCTACTACCCTATAGCGGGAACATAAATAGTCGTGTGTATATATGGATGCAGTGAGGACGTAGCAGAGGTTTAATACTCCATCTCCATTATCATGTTATCATGTCCTAGCTTCAGCCAACATACTGCTGGGACAATGTGATTCTCACATTTCCTGGTCTTCACCAAGCACTGCAGTAAACATGACCCCCTGCACTTTTTGCCAACCTTCCCTCCTGAGAGAGAGGTAAGCAAGCTTATCCTGATCCTCTCGTCTTCCAACAACATGCAGTTTATTATTCCAGCTACCCTAAAGTGTATAGACTGCTAGTCAAATCCCAGGTACACCTGATCATAATTATGGCTTCTTTCCAATATGTCATGTACCTGAATGTTGTTGTCTGTCTTAAAGTAGAACTCCAGGTTATTTGCAAGGCAAGAATGTATGCCATAGGGCCTTTTCATAGAAAATACATCTCTTTGTTAAAATGAATGAATGAATCAATCAATCAATCTAGTCTCAACCTTGTCAATGATTTAAAAGCTTGAAAAACTATTGGATGTAAAATAACTTTTTATTCATTAAATCTGTGGATCTTATTTTGTAACATGAATGTTTCCTGAAAGAAACTAAATCTTTTATTAATCAAATGGAGCAAGATTTCACTTCATTTGATTTGGCAGTATTTTAACCCTAGGCTTCCACTTCCCATTGTGTTAGATCAAATCTTCATCTCAGGGAGGTCTTACTTTGCCCATTTTTGCAGCATGGAAGTAGATTATATGCAATTGGGAACATCAAGCTCATACTGCTGCAGCTAGCTGACCCACACAAAAGGCAGGCCTAGCCATTGGACCTCTGCTGTAGGAACCAATCCATACTATTGACAATCAAGAAGAGCAATGGCTGGATTTGCTCTCTTTTGGCCTATATTGGCAGCCAACCATGCCAGCACTCTATCCTGTCCCTCTCCTGTTGTGTTCTCTACCTTATATATATATCATTCCCCATTCCTTATTCATTGACCTACCATCCACATGTCCACTTGTCCTCCCACTGTATGTATACATCCATCCACCATTCTCCCCACATTTTGTGTGTATAACAACCCTGCCTGTCTGTGGTTGAGTTCTACTGTTGTCTATCTGCCCATGCTACCTGTTCCTTTCTCTCTAGCCCATCCACAGGCATCCCTCAGTACATCCCATCTACCCTTAAATTCGTAAAACTTGCAAAAGGGGCTCTTTCCCCACAAACCTTGCATACCTTATGATTGCCTTTCTCTGTTTCTCTCTAGTTGCCATTGTCCCCTTTCCTCTCTACTCAGTTACTCCTGACTTATATGCTAAACAGAGTTTCCACATCTCTGTATGATAACATTGTGCATAGGAGCACACATTGACTAGGCTACACTAACTTGTCTTAACTTTAACATCTGCCATGTTGTGCTATGTGCTGCTGAAGTGCTACTTCTGTTATACTGCATCTTAGCACTCTCTTACCATTACCATTTCACCTCTTTTGCAATTCCTGCATCTATATGCTGGTACTACACACTGCCTGATACATGTGTGATTAAATCTACAGTGCTTTGTGCAGTAACATCCTTGACTACTAGCCAATCCAGTGCTTGTATATAAATCCTAGCTCAATCATGCATGTCTGTGCATGTTCTGTAAAGTTTATCACTGTACATGAATACAATTTGGTCTACCTCAGAAGGAACATTTCTAAGCTCCATCTACACAGATAAATAAATCCTTCAGATGAAAATAAAAATGTCAAATAAATTTACATTGCAATGTTCAACAAAATTGCTGATCACCATATTCGTATCACTGTGGACAAGAAATGGTCCTTCCGAGTAAAAGATCATGAGCTTTTCATCTAGTTCCAGATATTGCAGGACAAATTGTTTGTAAAATTCCACCACAGTTAAATGTGAATTTAATCTGCACTATCTAACAGATGTTTCAATAATAAGAGTGGAACATTCATTAGAGCTTGCATTAAACAATCGTTTGTCTAACAGCCGCTTCACTTATCAGCATTGTAGGTATTAAAATAATTAAACAATACTTTCTGCTTAATTAGAATGGTAAATTGCTGTGTATTTTCTATTAAAAGCACAACATTTTAAATCATCTCATCATCTGTTCTAGAAAATTTCAGAATTCATCAGTCACACATTTAACCTAAGCACAAACTGTTCAGCCAAAATTAATAAAATCTTTATAGTCATGCAACATTATAGACTCACTTTTGCATTCAGTTTCTTTTACACACACACACACGCACACACGCACTCACGCACACACACACACACACACACACACACACACACACACACACACACACACACACACACACACACACACACACACACACACATACACACTATACTTTTTATTTATTTATATTTTATTAGCTTTTGATTACCGGGCAAGTCAAACTTGGCAAAGTCCTTTTTCACATTACATACTTTTTCACATTCACAGCCAATTAGCATGGACTAACAAAATATACAACATAGCAATGAGCTATATATAGTTAAACGCACCCCCCCCCACACACACACACACACACACACATTAGATCACTCGGTTAAGTGCACCATATGGTATTTACACAAAGCAAAAGTCAAACATATCTAAAGAATATTCAGCAATATTTTATAGTTTATGCATAAAGTTCCATTGAAATTTAAATACACATCAGGTGAGACATGTACAAGCTGTAAGCAGGTGAGAAAGTGTGAGGATTTTGGGATATTTACTTGATTCCTCTGCTTAAAGACTGGACTTATTAATGGTGCGGGAAGAAGAGCAGGATTGTCTAACTGACAGAGACAAGTTCAGGGGGAATTAAAATTGTAATTGGGAGATGCCTAGGCTAGTAATGGTGGTTTTATAAGCACAGGACCATTTTGTTGGTTTTAAATAGTAGAATCCTTGTATGTATGTATATATATATATATATATATATATATATATATATATTTTTTTATATATATATATATATATATATATATATATATATATATATATATATATATATATATATATATATATATATATATATATAAAATATAATTACATATGTCTGGTCACAGCAGGTATAGCTGGGTGTCCACCAGGGCACCACATAGGCAGTTATACCGGTGTGCTCATGGTAGGGCTGCTGGTCATTATGCCCCTGGCAGAAGCGCTACAACTAGTTCCAACAGACACATGGTTCAGACTGTCATGGGGGTGCAGGCCCTTATGGAACTGTACACCAGACAGGGCCTGAGGCTGCAGAGGGCTGCTCTCACATCTGCAAGTGACAACTTCCATGAACTGTCTGGTGCCCTCCATGATTATAATGAGGTCATGGATAGACGGTCCATATTAGAACACCGAACTTTCAAAATTTCGAGTGTTCTAATATCGAACCCTATTAATCGAAAATTTAAAACATCGAGCATACAGAACAGTAAATTTTTTCCTAGGGAAAAAATCTGCTGTTCCAAAACACATACACACAACACAAGCACACCAAACAAACAGCAATCCACACACATACACCTAAACTCTTACACCTAACCATACACTAAACTATACATACACCACTAACTATCCACTTAACTTAACCCAAACCCTAACCCTAAGGTCTGTCACTATCACACAGTCACCTCACCTGTGCCCTAACCCTAACTCACCTACCCCGCCCTAACCCTCACATCTACACGATCACGCACTTACCCGATCGCGCCCTAACCCTAACTCACCTAACCCGCCCTAACCCTCACGTCCACACAATCGCACACTTATCTGAACCAGACCCTTAACTTTCTACCACAGCGCTGAAAATACCAAAGCAACAGAAATGGACAACCAAATTTTTTCCCTATAAAAAAATTTGGTTTTCTGTTTCTTTGATATTTTCAGCATTTGCTGAAAATGGGTCAGTATTAGAACACTCGAAATTTTGAAAGTTCGGTGTTCTAATATAGACCCATGAATAGACGGTTGGGTGAGATGGTGGGCCTCATCGACAGTGGTTTGTCCGCTTGAACATGTGGTGGGAGTGTGGTGACAGCCGCGTGGACATAGCCCAGTAACACCAACAGGTGGCAGTCAACGTGGACATTCTAGAACACCAAGGGGCTCCCATAGTGGCAGTACCAGCCCCAGCACTGCAGGCAGGAGCACTGTACACACCACACCACAGCAAGCCACATGTACATGGCACTGGCTAGTCTCAGGAGCGACGTGGTTCCAGTTGACATCTGTAATCATCAGGGGAGAGTAGCACATCGAGGCCTGTACCTGGACATGCCCATGGAACCCCTGGCAGGCACAGTCCATGTGTCTGTGACTGGAGTCGGTGAACTGCACACCTTGCCAGATATGGTCTGCAGCTGTCCAAAAGACACCTGTATAAGGCAGCCACATGGCAGAACTGTGTGCATGCATACCCACACACTATACAAACACACCTAGGGCAACCCCATACCAACACACACCACATCACCATGCCCAGTTCAAATAATTACACCCCTCACCCACAGACATGGCATCAAATGTATGACCCACCCTAGGTCTCTGGCAAAACAGCAACACATCCTGTGCATATGATGATACCTGTGCCACATCCCTGTCATCCATAACATCGATGCAGGGACAGGCTAATATGGTTTTGATGCACACAGTGACTGTACTACAGTGTACCAATGTACTGCAGTGTAAGACATTGTCAGGAGTAATGTTTAATCCATGCATGTCAGGTAGTGTAGCATTATAGCTATTAATAACACTGGGTGATTGTGTTGTCCATAATGTTATCCATTTGTATCCTAGGTGTACAAGTGTCAGCAGGAGGATGACCTGCAGTCATATCCACAAGGGCTATGGCACTGTGGTGACACCATGGCTGTGACATATCCCCGGTACAGTTGAACACGTCACAGGTTTGTATAACAGTTATTGTCTGTGCCAAATGGACAGGTGATCTGCTGGGACATGTATAATCAGCAACCTGATTTATACCTATCCACATACATGCACATTCTTACTTGGCAACACTGGGACTAGACCTCTACCTAGGTATGTAGTGATACTGAAGTGTGTGGCTTTCACTGCACACACCACACAGCATTTAGGGTGAAGTGTGTTTCAGGTTACATGTACAGTATGGTACTGGGGGATGTAATGGTTGCATATTGACAATACATAATGTGACATACCATCATATGCACATTAACAGACACATAACAGGCAGACACACATCCAAGAGACCTGGGCCTATTGGTGCTAACTAACTTGTCAGTATGTCCAATGTGTAACAGGAAGGCTGCACACAGCACATGCATAACTGAGCTAGATTGTGGTATCAGTCACCTGTATGGTTGATGGTGACAGTGGTCACCATACAGTGGTACATTGGACATGTACCGGGTGTATCATGGTGTAATGATAGTGTACACAGCACCCACATCCCACAGTGGATATTGTACTCACTGGAGCCCATGCTGACACTCTGACATACCCACCATCACACATTGCCCCCGACTGCGATACAACCCATTGTATATCCTGACAGTGGTGCTACAAGGATATGCATCTAATGCACATCCCACAGGCATAGTAGGGTGTTGCATTGTCATGACTCACCTATGGGCAGCAACACTATCCGTACTAATGTGTGGCAATGCATATTGTAATAGGAGTATGTAGCCTCGGAATGCTGTACTCTACAGAGAAACAGACATGCACACATACTCACACTTACCAGAACTCAATGGGTATCCTATGCCTATTGACCCATTTGTGCAACACTGTTGTGCTGGTACTGCAAGGCTCATGTAGCCATTAAGGAGAGGAGCATAACAGGGTACATGTAATGTCCAAAACAGCAGCAGCCACATCTTACTATGGCAATGGGTGTTGCGGTGGTTATGAAGGCCCTCAAGGTATTCCCAACTACAGGTGTACTAACACACAGACACTGCTTTCCTCAATACTGCACACATACACATTTGTCAGTACTGGGGGGCATCACTGCCTGTGGTCATAAGTGTGTACCTGACTATTGTCCATAGAGATATGGGTAGTGTGGGAGAATGTGTGTACAGTGGTATCATGCCACCTGCCATATGCCAGCAGGCACTCTATCGACAGACACCACTGTGGCGACCTTCAGTGTGTGAGTGACAAGCATCAGCCAATTCTCTGGGTGCCTTGTGCAAATGGCCACTGAGGTAATCAAGTTGACATGCATGCAACATGTATTACAACACATGGTTAGTGTCTGTGATAAAGACCTGTACCTAAGCATGTTCTGTTAACTGTGGTAGTGTAGTGGAGATACCTGTGGCATGTGGTGTGTACAGGGTGTTGTCTCCTATATGTGCCAGTTATAACACAGCTGGGCAGACATGTCAGTGTCAGTCAAGCATAATTTGCCTGTACGTATCCAAGATGGATACCTGCCATCTGTACATCTATACTGGGATGGATAGACATCAGCTTGGCAAGTAGCTATGCAGTAGGATGAATGTATCAAAATATAGATGTTTGACAACAATATGTATGCCATTACTACATATTGGAAGCCCTCACTGACATGTGCTGTAAAGACGGTAGTCTACAGTTACATTCTACATGTCAGATCATTATCCAGTAGGGAATATATACTGTGACACAGCTCACACACTAGGAACACGACAGTGAGGCCTCAGAGTCCAGCTATGCCTGCAGGTGTGCCTGTTGTCAGTACTACATTTAACATGCTACTCTTGACCAGGAAAGCACTGTCAGCAGTAGTACCGCCATAATACACTACATGCCAGTGTGGCAGCACATAACTTGGGTTACTACCCTTGTATGTAACACATTCACACCCTTAACAGTGCTGTGCAAGTCTTATATACTTGTGTGTCTCAGACATGACATTCACACCCCTTGCTACTGTAATGACAGCAGATAGACACATGTATTGTACATGACATTACATACACTTATTACAGATGTCATTACCCTGCTATGTTATCAGACTGGGTTTTGTAAGCACTGGTTATCAGGCCTGAGCCATGCTTGGCAGGTGTCAGCATTGCTGGAATTTAACAGCTAAGCAGATTTGTACACTGGTAAGTGAAGCCTACATGGTGTAAGTGCCCTATGTTTAACCATAGCTTAGCACTGCTTAGCTTCTCACAAACCTGCACAAACACACTTAAAGCTGTGCGAAACTGTATTAAACACTCTGTATCCAATAGCACTTGTTCTGCCCAGCAGCAAAATAAGCAGCCCTTGCAGGTATTGAATCCAGGACCCTGTACACTATAGTCACACCAGTTAACAACTCTGCCATGACAGCTGTGAAGACAGTTGTTGTTTTTCAAATATATCTGTCACTACACTTATTGAATAGTATTGAACTATTGCTTTGACTTCCACAATTGTGTATTACTTGTTATTGATATTACTGTTGCATCACATATGTTGTTATATCGACATATACACATATCCAATACATATGGTGAGCTACATCTGGGAAGGTATATACAACCATGATGTTTACACATGAAAGGATATGGATATATACATATACATATGTTGATGTATATCTACATGTGCATACACATATATATTCATACATATGTATGTCTACACATCTGTATAGTGCATCATCTATATGGCCATTTGTAGATATCTATATATATATATATATATATATATATATATATATATATATATGTGTGTGTGTGTGTGTGTGTGTGTGTACATATATATATATATATATATATACACATATATATATATACATATATATATATATATATATATATATATATATATATATATGTATATATATATATATATATATATATATATATATATATGTATAGGGTCTATATTAAATCACTGAATGCTTAAATAAGTGAATGGTGATTAATCAACCCTATGTAAGCGAAAGCTTACAATGTTGAAGTGTCAGAACAGCGATTTTTTTCCAAAAAAAATTAAAAATAAAAATGAATTTAAACATTACATTAAGTGGGGAGCTTCACCTGATGCTGCATCCCCCCACTTAAATATACCAACTCCGAGACCATACTACAGTACCGAAAATGGCAAAGTACTGAAGTGGTCAAGCGAATTCTTTCCTAGGGAATGTGTATATATATATATATATATATATATATATATATATATATATATATATATATATGCATATAGTTTATTTATTTTTATTTTATTTTACATTGTGTGTAGCCAATGCAGTGCAATGCTTGCCATGTATGTGTTCTATAGTCCATGATAGGGATGGTGTCTGGGATGTGCGCAAGTCCCACATGCATGTTTAATGACATATGGAACTGTACCTGGGGTGTCTGGCCCATGTTGTGTACACAGATTGTTATCATCAGATGTGCCAGTCCTGGCCTCATGTGGCTGGATCTGGTAATGGACACCAGGTCGACCCTGCACCTACATTGATAGCATGATACAGGTATTCCCTGGTGTCAGTGGCATCTGTCCATACAGGGCATGTGTTTAAGGTTGTGGTTCACATTTGATGGCACCACAGCTGTTGCAGGCTTGCAGTGGGGAACATAGTGAATGTGCACTGTCTGCATTTATGTGCCTATTGTAGTAATGGGACAGGGTGCCATGCCCTCTGTAGTCCATGGTTACTATCTGTGAACAATATGCAGGGTACTACCAACAAAGCGGTTGTTGTCTAGGTAAGTATGTTTGTGTATGAGACATGGGTTGAGAGTCTTCTCTGGGTAATACAAGGGTTGCTTACTTTGTTTGCCAGGCCTTAATGTCACATGTAGGCATATGGATTGGTACCCCAGCCTCTTGGCTATTTGATATCTATTATCCTTGTAAAGTGGGCATTGTGACATATAATACGCCCACCATATAAGAAATTTGCAAAACCCGAGCCACAATGAGTACAGTTGTTACACACTGACAGCCACTTCCACACAGGATACAAATGACAAACATAGACACACAGTTGCCATGTCTGGGATTAGAACTCCTATCTAACTAGTTTATCACACTACAGCATTACGACGTTAGAGGAGATGCCATGGAGATTAATGGGCTACTCATTCCCCAAAGGTGTATTTCACTGGGAATTACATCAACAGGCTTGCCAAAGAAGGGCAATGGAGGTTGTAGTGACTGGGAAAGGCCTCAAAAGCATTGCTCCCTACACAGACAAGCAAACACACAAAAATCCACACTTGCCATGTCTGAGAACAGAACCCCTACCAAACTACTATATCATACTACAGCATTATGCTGTTATAGGAAGCACCACAGAGATTACTGGACTACTCCTTCCCCAAAGGTGCATTTCACTAGGAATGACATCAGCAGGCTTGCCAAAGGAGGGCAATGGAGGGTGTATTGACTATGAATGGCCTCAAAAGCATTGCTCCCTACACAGACAAACACACACACACAAACATTCACACTTGACATGTCTGGGAATAGAACCCCTACCAAACTATTATATCACACTACAGCATTACGCTGTTATAGGACACACCACAGAGATTACTGGGCTACGTCTTCCCCAAAGGTGCATTTCAAAGTGAATGACATCAGCAAGATTGCCAAAGTAGGGCATTTGAATTGTAGTGAGTGTGACTAACCTAAAAAACATTTCTCCCTACACAGACAGATACACACACGTGCAGTTGCCATGTCTGGAATTAGAACTCCTACCTAAGTAGTTTATCACACTACAGCATTACACAGTTATAGGATGTGCCATGGAGATTGTTGGGCTACTCTTTCCCCAAAGGTGTATTTCAAAGTGAATGACGTCAACCACTCAATTTAATAAATTCTTTACAGAAACAGTTCAAAATCTAGCCAATACCCAGAAAAATAATGACACCCCTATGCAATCTTCTACCGCATATAACAATCATACAAAAAATAATTTCTCTACCTTTTCCCTACAACCAGTGTCCACTAAAATGGTTGCAAACCTCCTTAGGAAGCTAAAACCAACTACTCTAGCTGCTGATAAACTCCCTGCTGATTTCCTTCAGATAGCAGCAGACACCATATCCTACCCAGTGTCAATTCTTATTAATAGATCAATCTCAGAATACAAAGTTCCCACCCACTGGAAAATCTCCCATATTGTCCCTCTGCATAAAGGTGACAACTCCTTAGAGCTAACCAACTATTGTCCAATTGCCATACTATCACCCTTATCAAAAATTCTAGAAAGAGTTGTTCACTTGCAACTAATGCAATATCTTCAACAAAATAAACTACTATCCAACTCACAACATGGCTTCAGACCCTCCCACAGCACAACTACTGCCCTTCTATCCTATACCAATACAGTCAATCACTTTAGAAACCAAGGTCTTTTCGTATCTTCCATCTTCCTCGACTTATCAAAAGCCTTTGACATGGTTAACCACAATCTGCTCCTCAATACTCTATCTAGTCTCAATATTTGCCCCTCCACCATACTCTGGTTCAGCAGCTATTTATCAGAACGCCAACAAGCAGTTCTCTGGCAAGAAAATCTGCCCCCCCTCTTACCAGTTTCCATAGGAGTCCCTCAGGGATCAACCCTTGGTCCACTGCTATTCTCCCTCTTCACTAACAACATTTCTTCTTCACTACCCACTGCTACAGTAGTTCAATATGCTGATGACATCACCATAACCTGTGTTGCCACCAGCATTAAGGAACTACACACCATCACCCAATACAACTTTACCCTAGCAGAAACCTGGTTTACTAAAATACAACTTCTTCTCAACCCAAAGAAAACCAAACTAATACTATTCACCCCTGGCAGATCATCCAACTCTGACTATAACCTCACTATAAACTCCAAAAACAATATTCAAATCACACCAACCAACCACACCAAACTACTAGGAGTTGACATTGATAACCACCTAAAGTATGATATCCATATAGCACAAACCATCAAAAAGGTCAACCGAAAACTGGGTCTACTCTATAGAAATAAAATGTTCATGACTATTCAGACCAAAGCTACTATTGCAAGAAGCCATCTCCTCTCTATCCTTCTCTATGCTTCTCCTATCTTAAATAACCTTCACCGGACCGAACTTCACAAAATGGAATCATGCTACAACAAAATTGCCAAATTTGCAACAGACTCCTCAAATAGATCCCATCACTGTCTTTCCCTAATGCAACTCAAGTGGCTGGAACTTCCTCAGCTACTTAGACTCAATCAAGCCATAGTTGCACATAAACTCTACTACCACCCTGAAAAAACACCTGCCCTCCAACAACTAATTAAGCCCTACACCACCACTAGAGCCCTGAGATCTAACAACCAAAATCTCATTTAAGTAATTAGACATAAAAATGAAGCAGGTAAATCTCTCTTTGCCTGCACAACAGCACAAACCTGGAACTCACTCCCAAACAATATAACCAGCACTACTTATTGCACCCATTTCAAACACCTCTTGAAATCCTACTATTCTAACATGTGGCTCTGCTCTTGCTATACCCCAGGGTAGCAACATCTATGCTCAGTTGCATGGACTATGCTACACTACAACATTTTCCTTTACTGAGCTCTACTGCTATCCCACAGATTCATCCTAACATTTCATCAATCTATAAGCAGTAAACATTCCAAAACTTGTACTATTCTGTACCATATCCCTTACCTGAAAAACACTCTAATCTGTTTCTAGACTAACACAATACCTAACAGAGATTATCTTACTCTCATCCTACCTATACCTTTACCCTATTTTATGCCACTATGGACATTTATTTACTTCTCAGTTATACTAAAGCATAAATGTATTACAACTTTATATCTACTAATATTTTGAAGGGAAAAAAAATTATTTATATATATTTGTATTATTTGTCCTACTTGTATATTCTACTAGAGTACTGACTGTATATTCTTCTAGTTATCACATGCCATGTAAATGGTCCTCTGTACTACTTATAAATGTTAAGAATTGCTTTGTACAGTTTTCATCTAATATTGTGTTGTATCATGGAGCTTTTCTCCCCAGGCCTCCGCTGAAAATGGACCTGTGTCCAGTCGGACTTTCCCGGTTAACAAAAATAAAATAAAATAAAATAAATAAAATCAGCAGGCTTGCCTAAGTAGGGCATTTGAATTGTAGTGAGTGTGACTAGCCTAAAAAGCATTGATCCCTATTTAGACACAATCACACACACACACACACACACACACACACACACACACACACACACACACTTGCCAAATCTGTGATTAGAACTCCTACCTAACTAGTATATCACACTACATCATTACACAGTTACTTGACATGGCACAGAGATTACTGGGCTATCCCTTCCCAAAGGTGTATTTCACAGCGACTGACATCAGCAGGCTTGCCATAGTAGGGCTATAGGAGGGCAGTGTATATGCATGGACCATAACCCATTCATCTAGAGGTAGACACACCACACTCAGGCACACACATGGGTTTATATTCCGCAGGTACATGTATACAACTGCTAGATGACTACTACCTTGTTCAGTCATGTTGCACAGTTAGCACCAGCACCACAGAGTCTATAATGCTGAGGGATACCAGTGACTAATTTCTATGGTGAGTAACATTTACACATCATGTAGTTGTAGCCATTTGGCTGCGTGCTGGGTGGGACAGGCCTCATGATGGAAGGCTCTTTGTCACTGTCACGCTCTTCCGCACATCTATGTATGTGTACTTTTGGCATATTATAGTGCATTGTCCTTAGATATATGTATGTATTCATATCCAATGTGTGTTCAAAGCATGACTGGTGCATACTGAGGAGTGTATGCAACTGTCAGATATGTATGGTCCACTGTTATTGCCAGACATGGGCTTCATTTGATTAAGTGTGTCAGCATGGCCAGTATGACCTTTCAGTATGTTGTTGTCTGACATTGCCTTCATTTCTCTAATTGTGGGAGCATGTCCAGTATGCCCTTCTGTACTGAATGTGTGGATCCATACCGGTTAGATTGTGCTTCAGTGCAGACTTTTCTGTTCTACACCTGCAGCTAGCAAACTGTTTCTGCAGGATATCTGTACATCAGTTGGCAATATGGGGTCAAACTGGACAAGGGGTAGTGGGTACTGTAGGTAATTGTGTCTGTGCTGCTTCTGCTACATGGTCCTGGTGTTAGCAGAGATATTCAGACATGTATAGTGTTATACACTGTGATGTTTTATGTCCTCAAGTATTGTCAGGTAGACATTTTTGCTTGCAGTGATGTCTTGGGGAACACAGGGTGAATGCAGCTGTGTCCAGTATTGTGGTCAAATGCCTACATATTCCTGCAAACTAATGCCATTCTGGAGAGGGAGCTGCAGACACTTGCTGCTGAGTCTGTGAAACCAGTTCAGCACCTTGGTACAGTGGTGGCAGAGGATCCCATAATTATACATCCATCAATGTGACAGCATGACCTTATCTTGCTGTGGCAATACCTCACAGCTGTACAGATTCACACACGTCACCCAAAGGCAGGTGTCATAAGTCAGGACATTACCCCTATTGTGGTGTATGGGCAGGTTTGTAGCCATTTATTTTTGTGTTTGCAGCCAAAGATAGTCTGTGCACATGTCTGTGTTTTGGACTTCGCACATTCCATGCTGCCCATGCTCCCACCCCCACTCTGTTATTCTCTCCTCCTCCATACATTATGCAAATATTCTCTGATACTTTCCCTATAGTTATCACCTCATCACAGCAGTGTATTGGTGTTGGTCCACATTTCATGCAGTGGGTCATGGTGGACATGTTAATGTGGTTTATCCACATGGCCTTGCATATGGGTTCTGTGGACTGTGTTATGTTGTTATTTGGGAGTCCATGACATAACATATATTGGCAATATGGGTGAGATGCAGGCCATTGGCAGAGGACTGTAGGCCATTTTTTAGTAATGCAGGCCAGCTGTAGCAGGCCGTTGCATTCTGTCAGTCCTACAGTACCAGACTGCCATACAGTATATTCCCCTGGGGTGACAATGTAGGTGTGCTAGGTATTCATGCCAATACTTTCTATCAGTATTGATCAAGTGGTGTGGATGCTAGCAGGGTGCTGCTTATAGCTAGGGACACACCTGCATAGGAAACCTACACTGCATGCTGCATTCTTTCGCTATTGCCATACACAGGTGCGGTCATATTGTACTCATTCCCAACAGCAGGGATAAGACCGGAGAGGTACCTATGGGTGGTGGTTGGGTGAGCTGGGTGTTTGTGTGCTATGGACACTACTTGCATCTGTCTCACGGATATGCATGGGGTATTTCACTTATGCTGGCTTGTGCAGGGACATCAGCTGTTTCTTAATACATCATTCCTATGACCTTTGTGATCTGCAAGTGTTTGGCCAGACGACATTGGTATTCCCTTCTACAAGCCCAGATAATGTGATGCAAACCTGTATGTACGATTCCAAGGGTGTGTCCATTTCAGTTACACATTATGCACTTTCTGTCTGGAGTACTTTCCCCTGTGTAATGCTTCTATATTTGGCCCAACAGTCATGGCACGTCCATCTTTCAGATGGTGACACATATTCCCTCCATACATTTACAATGGCATACTGCTAGGATGTGTTATACTGGGAAGCATTGTGCTTGGCACTGCAGTTGTGAGAACTTGGCCCTGTCATCGCCAGTAGTGGGCAATGGCCACCAGGTCAAAACTCACCATGCATACATACTAACCACACTCACACAATATGAAAAACACATCAACCTAACACACGGATACCTGCATATTGTACAAATGCTACAATCTATCCTGCTACCTTGGCCACCTCAAGTCATCTGTGCTCCACTGATATTATACCTACACATCCATGTTACTGCATTTCTACATCAGATTGGGGGGCACACCTGCTTCTTTCTGCATTTCTACATAGGATTGGGGGGGCACACTTGACTGTTTCTACATTTCTACATAGGATTGGGGGCACACCTGACTGTTACAAAATGTCTGCATTTGATTGGGGACACACCATACTGTACTACATTTCTACATAGGATTGGGGGCACACCTGACTGTTACAAAATGTCTGCATTTGATTGGGGGCACACCATACTGTTAATACATTTCTACATAGGATTGGGGGGCACACCTGACTGTTACTACATTTCTACATAGGATTGAGGGTGCACACCTGATACTTGTACACATTTGCTATGACTGTGCTGGTATGTCAGGTACTCCATTTCATTCTTTATTCTAACCTATCATGCTAACTAGAGGCAAAACGGTGTACTGCAGGTCTTAGGTTTGATTGACCTACATATCAGTTTCTAACTTCTTACCCTTCATAACTGACATTCCACTTCCTGACCTAATGTAGTCTGCATGTGTAGGCCTGGGGGGGGGGTACCCATAGTCATCATTCAGAGGCCTTAGCACAGCCTTTGTTTGTGTATGTCTACACCTGTCCTGCTGGCTGAGACTGTTGTTGGGGTATGTGAACCTCCCTGACTGGCACGTGAGTGTCATATGGACACACATGTGGCCCAGCACATTTCCAGCAGTGTGGTTTGTCGCCATGTGTAGTACTGGCTACTATGGTGACACCAGTATTTGTTACAGATCTCATGCTGCCACTATAGGTGTCTACTATCTGCTGGCATCCCATTCAGCCACTCGATTCCCTTGCATGCTCACATCCATACCATAGATAAAAGTAACAATACATACTACTTCATTTGGCAATTGGTAAGGAGAGTGAATTACCTTGTGGGTGTGCCAGTATTGAGGATGGTGGTGGAGGGCTGCCTATGTCGGATGCACATTGTACACTCCTTATACATGGTTGAGCACAGGTAGTGTCATGTTTGGCATCCCTTTTATTGTATGTGTGTGTCAGAGAGAGGTGGCATTCCCTGGGTCCTTACTGTGTCAGTCTATGTGCTATGCATTGCATCTTTGCCAAGGCCAGGGCATACTAGGTGCACCTCTTTCTGCCTACTGGGAAAGGCGCAGGTTGCTTTTCTGAGTCACTCTGTGCCTATGCAGGCCTTGGTAATGGTGGGGGGGCTGTGTGACCTTGCCCCATGCTGCAGCTGTTTCCACAGGAACATATTGTGTAGCATGGCACTATGATGACAATTTGAATACATGCAGCTGGTGAGTACAGCAAGGCTCCAAAGGATGTATCCAGGCACTGAAACCATGATTTGAGCATCCCAAACACACACTCTATTATAATTCTAGTCTGTGCGTGTGCCTCATTATGGAGTTCTTGTTTGGGTGTATGTGCATTTCTGATGGGTGTCATGAGCCACGGCTCCAATGCATAACCAGCATCCCCCAGTAGGTGACCATAAGGGATGTTCCCATTGGCAAATCTCTGGGACAGCTGCATCAGATGCCAGATGTGGGAATCATGATAGCTTCCAGGGGAGCCAGCACACACATTCATTATAATGCACTGGGCTTCGCACACGACCTGGCAGTTGATGGAGGGGAAGCCCTTGCAGTTGATGTAGATCCTAGCCCGCTCACCGGTTGGTGCTTTGATGCATATGTGTGTGTAGTCTATAGCACCCACTACCTCAGGGTATTCTTCTAGTTGGTGGAAGAGATGCATATTGCTGTCCAATGCCTCAAGGGTGTTAGTGAAATATATGTGCTCACCGGCATGTGCTGACATGGCATCCAGGAACTGGTGGAGTAACTTGGATACTGATGCCTGTGAGATCACCATGATATCACCAGTTGGCCTTTGGAAGGTACCTGTGGCTAGTATTCTTAGGCCTACACATACCTTGGTATCCACTGGGATGGATTCCCCTCTGTTAGTTCTGTGTATGAGGCATGGCCGGCACAGCTCAACAATTTGCTGTAGGAGGTCCTTGTTCACCCTATAGTGCTCCACTATCTCCAGCTCATGTAGCCCCTGGTAGGTTACCCTGAGTCTGTACACTCTTCTCCGTCTCCTCACTGTGAGTTGGTCGACAGATTTCTCATCCTCACCACCCTCAGCCTCTTCCATGTGTTGATGTATGATAGCTGCTGCAGCCCCTATTTTGTTGTTTTTGTTTGTTGAAATTTACCCGCTTGTATACACCGGTGGTATAGAGTATGTGGGAAAAAACAGAGGGAAAGGTGTTTGCATAGTTTATAGTAGTGTTCTGGGTTGGGCTGGTCTGCTGCCTGTGTAATTGGCTGATACTGATGCATTTCACCTGCCAGCTATGCTAGTTCTCCTTGATTACATTCTTACTACTGTTTTCCCTTCCCATTGCCTTCCTGTTTAAGCCGGAGGGTGCGCCGCACAAACACAGTACTCAAATGTGCACAGAGCTGCTATTTCATGGTTTACTTTTTGTTTTCCTTTAAAACCTGGTGTGTGGTGTGGACACACGCTTAGGCAATGTAAAGAGTGCTAGGCAGCCTCAGACAAACCCCCTTGCTTAGCTGAGTACCTGTCAAATCTTTGAATGCTCAAAATTTCGAACATTACATGGTCGAGACCAAGTGTTCAAAATTTTCAATGCTCGAAGATAGACTTTCAACGGCACCATATGGTGCAGACAGGGAGAATTTCCCTTTTCTGTACTGAAATGCAGTCTCGGAGTTGGTATATTTAAGTAGGGGGTGTGGGGTGCAGTGTGACTTGCACCCCTGCCTACACTGTTAAGAGTGTTTTTTTCTGTGCTTTCCTTTTTTTTTTTTTTTTTTTGTTTTTATGTTCGAACATCCAAATGTTGAAGATTTGGTCTTGATCATGTAATGTTTGACATTTTGGATGTTCGAACATTTAACATAGACCCGCTTAGCTCTATTAGGCTAAGGGCAAACTCAAGCCACAGGGCTCCAACCTGCTTACAGTATGCCTGACACCCCCCCCCCATGATGTCAGCTAACTCCTAGGCTTGCACCAAGCTATTCCTCCACTTACACTGCTTGGTGCTGACTAGCACTGAGGGGAAATCTTGGATTCAGTATCATTCCCCTCATTTGCATAGGATTGCCTGCTGATTTATAGTTGCAGGTCCCACACTGAGCCTCCCCCCTTAGCAACCACTATTCACTGGCCATGTTGTCTTCTGCCTGCCATTGAGTATAATGGCAAAATAGTGATTTTGGTCAGAATGCTTATTTTAGGTTATTTTTTTATTTTTTGCCCAATCCCGTTTGCGTGCCATTGCCCTACACTTAAATAGCCAAAATCAGCTAAAAAAATAAAAGTTTTTTTAAACTGTTTTCCATGCCAATGGCCATATATTTGGCCGTTGGCATGCTTTACACGTTATATACACTCTTTATTTGGAGCTGTCATGACTCAGTTTTTGTAGTTTGCAGAAATGTAGTCGGTTACTAACCAAGTACATTTCTGCAGATTACACTAGTCCTGCACAGCCAGCTGCCAGCTTCCTGGATCAAAGATTCACCTCATTTGCATGGTTTTCACCTGCAAATGGAGTAATTTGCATACAGGAGCTGTGTCCATGCAGGAATAGTGCAGGAGGGTTCGTACATGTCCCTGCAGCTTATTCCATGATCGCACGGTGAACATATTGCCTTCTGGAGCTCCTGCACTGCTCCTGCACACCGTGCAGGGCTTTCTGAATCTGGGGGATTGCCTCACATATTATGTTTGTTTTGTAATGGTTTAAAAACTATAGGACATGTATTTTTTTATTACTAAAGGATACACAACCTATGTAAGAAATTTCTTAAAGAAGGTATGTAGAGTGGGATGAAAAGGTGGAAGATATAACTAAGAATATAAATTTGTATGGATTTTAATGTGTAAGAAATAGAAAAAGAGTTGAAAATATGATTAGTGTATGGAACATTTAGAAGCCAAGATTGACAGAATTATTTCATAACAGAAACTGGAATTCGGCAGATATTCTTGGAAAAATTAGACTATGGCTGTGGCAACAAGACTTGCGGGAAATGATGGTTAAATTAAATTATTAAGCAAATTTGTAAATAACTTTTTATGGTATTTTAAGCAATGTAAAAAGTATAATTTATGTGAATATGTAAATACTGTAAATAATGTAAAATGAAGGACCCCTACTTTTTTGATGAGTGCAGTAGGGTCTTTTACATCCATATGATCTACCACAGATTCAAATAGATGGCAACTTGGTTTAATGGCTCATCTCAAGGATGACAATCTCAGAAGTGTAGATCCCCCTTTATGTTGCACTGTATAATACTCAAACGTTCAAAACAGCAAAGAATAGCAAAGAAAACTACATCAGTTTTTCAGAGGGGCAAGACCCCCCCCCCATGCCATATCCGACACCTCACATGCTTAAATTTACCAACTCCATGGTTGTACCAACTGAATGAAAGGAAACAAATCTCCCTAAATAATTGAATCACTGCCAGCACAGATGCAGGATTGTGACAGTAGTGATTTCCTAGGAAGCAAGCAGCAATTACAGTTCTGTGCACTGACATTATTTGCTGACTATACTCCTTACAAACTAACAAGAGCATCACTGTCTTTAGGAGGCATGGGGCAGAAATAACAGAAACAACAGCAGACATTCTGCAGAAAAAAAATCAGTTTATTATACTACTTCTCAAAATTCAACCTAAAAATACAACCACTGTATAAATGTGACTATTGTCACTTGACCAAAAGAATGCCAAATGCAATTTCTTCTTATTTTTCCAACTTATTGTGATTCTACTAATTGACAGCTCTACCAGATGAATGGTGCCCCCAACACAGATAAGCACATATATATAGATATGGCAGTTTCTCAAAAGAACAGTTTGTCAACAGAGATTTCATCTTGTAAAAGCTGACAAATGCTTTTTTACTTTGAGTGCAGGAGTTATGGATTAATTTAACATCTACTCTTGCCTATATTTTGGAGTTTTCCTTTTGGTGATGGTTGTGTATCTTTGAAGTTACTAAATTTATATCAGGGGATATTAATGGGTTGTCCCTATATATATTTTTTATTCTGCATACTTTTGGCTGTATTTTGTTTCATTTAATGAGTTTTCAATATGCTGGTTTCAATAAAATGTGAGGCAGTATATGGGGAAGGTTACGGCACTATACACACATTCAAGTAAAAAACTTGAAAAGATAAGAAGAAACCAGCAAATATATGGAATACAGACTCTGAGCACTCAGTGATCAGGGTTGAGTCAAAAACCCTAGAGCTTTGTAACATAACCTTAACCAATGAGACACTCTGACCTACAATTTGTTTCCAAGTAGGTCCAATTTATAGATACGTGATTTCAAATCATACAGGTGAAAATGAAATCTGGTTTAAGGTTTATACAGCAGTCAAGCTCTAAATGTGAATGTTTTTTGAAGTGTTGCTTGCTAAATCGTTTCATTAAAACATCCATGTAGTCAAACCTGGTGTCATTTGACTTGGTGCCTACTTGAATTAACACTCCGGCAGTGTGCTTGTCTACATATTAAATGCAAAGCAAGTGAGCAGTAATGATCTGTCTTTGGGCTGCTACAGCTTGTTATCCATGATCTCCCAGAAAAGAACATGGAAAAATAAAATAAGACCAAGCAGCAGTTTGAACTGGGAAAATGTTTTATTTTTTTTGACAGCTAAGCCTTCTGCCACATTTGTATATTAACTAATATTCTTTGCATTTAACAGTGCTGGATTTGCCTTCATTTGTAAAAGAAATTGCTTATGTTTAGTATAATTTACAATAGAAGAGCATTCTTGGAAAATGTGCTCTTACAGTCCATTTTTAGTTCTTTGTCAGTATTGGTGTAGAAGAACTTAAAACAAACTAGACAGAGATTAAATTAACAGACATAAACATTACTATTTGTATACACCAATTGAAGGGGCTTTACCATTTCCTTTAGCAAGTCTAAGTGCTTAAATTATAAAATAAGTGCATTAATATGGTAGGAAGCAAAATCATTTTAATAATGCATCTTTTGTTTGTGTACTAGGTATTTTTCATTATGATATACATACATACAGATATTTAAAGCACAGGCATTAATGCTTTTCTAACCTGCCAATATACCAACACACTTGTTCCCATAAAAAGTGTCCAGGTTGTTCTTAAAAATGTCTAAACTAGTACTTGCTTTAATGTAATTTGGTAGTCTATTCCATGCATCAGCAGCTCTATCAGAGAACCAATTACCAAATTACACTTCTCATTCCTATAGAGTCTTCTACATAGGTTGTCTGATGATTCTCTACTAATTTTTGATAAGCCCAAACATTCCCAGAGGTAGTTGTCACTAAAAGTCCTATATATATATCTATATATATAAATATATATATATATATATATATATATATATATATATATATATATGAATTAAATCTCCTCTTAGATATCTATAAGAGACACTGTACAAGTATATATATTTTAGTCTTTCATAATAACTTAAATTTTCACATTCATGGATGTCCTTGCTATATTTCCACTGTACTCTTTTCTAGTTTACTCATGTTTGCTTTCTTATAAGGTTTGCATATTGTTATTCCATACTCAAGTTTGTGTCTAATGTAACTAACAAACAATGACTTCATCATTTCTGATTTCCTAGACTTTATACATTTTTATATAACCTATAATTCTATAGCTATCATTAACCAACTGGTTGATATAATTATAAAAACTCAAAGCTGGCTACCCATACGTGCATCTGGCAATGATGTCACTGTATTAAAGGACTTATCAATTGTAGCATTCACACCTGGAATTAGTTTCACATGACAAATAGCATTACAGGAGAACAGGCAGCTATTCAAAGCAAAGAAAAATAAAATTAATTATTTCTATATCATGACTGAGCATATCAGTGATTCTCATGTTTGTTGTGCTATGATGATTTTACTTCTGGACCTGGAGAGTGAGAATGGTACCTTAAATAAAGTGTTATGTATTACAAATTGCAATATCCTTCATGTGCATGTTCAAGCAATAATTCCTTCTTCATTTAATCAGCTTGCTATATAAGGAATTCCTCATGAATCTCAGAAATGCATATATAAATGTGATGATATCACTGTTTTCAATCATTAATCTGTCTGATTTCAGTTTAATGACAAATTCAGAATTCATTGACCAAAATATTCCTAGATGAGCTAATAATGGCTGCAGTAAAAATAGTTTCTTTCACTTTCTTTTCTTTCCATCCCCTCCCTCAGACTCTTTAACTTTTCCTTCCTTCCTGTGGTGCCATCTTTAAAATCCTTTCTAGCTTTCTGTGCAGTCCACATGGAAGCTTCTACCCCTCCCCCCGCCTCTGTGGTCTCTAGCTTTAGAAGGTATTGTGCAAGACATAATGTTTTATTTTTTGCTGTTTACAATGTTACTATGCACTGTCAGTGCAGAGTTAACTGTGTTTGCTAAAAGTTGTTCTGCCGAAGACTTAATTTGGCTTTACAATTCCAAGATAAGGAAAATGTTGCCTCAGGCAGTGCAGACCATATTCCACGACTATGTAAAAGGAGTGTCTATATACCTAATCCCCACCCACAAATTGCTTTGTTTGAGAAAATGGTTGTTAAAGATATTTATAGATTACACAGAGACATTCATAAGACAAACTTTTTGACCTCTGTGTTCAAAGATAACTTAACTACAGGGGAGAGAGACTGTTTACAACAAGTTGTGAATAATAAAAATATTAGACTGATGAAACCTGACAAGGGTGGGGGCATTATTATTTTTGATACTTCCAACTATATCAAAGCAATACACGATATTCTTTTTTCATCAGGTAATTATGAAGAAGTTTCAACAAATCAGATTAATATAGGCTATCACAGGATAGATCTAGTGATTGAAGAATATTTACTGGACAATCGAATAACCAATGAAACCTATAATTTTTTGAGAACGGAACATCCAAGAATGGCCCATATTTTCGGAATTCCGAAGATCCACAAGTCAATAGAGACACCACCATTCAGGCCTATTATTGAAGGTTCTCATTCTAAAACATACAATTTGGGTGTAGCGATTGACCAGTGGACAAAGCACATTTACAATGTAGTGCCTCATCTTATAAAGGATTCATGGGAGTTTTTGAGTAGATTAACTGTTGAAGTATGGTCAGAAGATATTACATTTTTAACAATAGATGTACAAGATTTATTTTCTTGTATTCCATACACTACAGGTTTAGAATATTTTGAGAATAGTCTGAAAAAGTACTCAGGATTAAGTTGGGACAAAATCTCCTTAATCTTGGACATGATGGGGTTAATTTTGGATTATAACTATATTGAATTTGAAGGAGAATTTTTCAGGCAAACCAGGGGAGTGGCCATGGGGGCATCTTGTGCTCCCATTTTCGCTAACCTGGTTATGCTTGAATGGGAAAATCAATTTCTCTTCACTAGTGAATTCTTTAAGAACATTACCCTATATTCAAGATTTTTGGACGACATATTTATTATATGGAAGGGCCCGACTGAAGAAATTCCTAGATTTATTGACTTCATCAACACTAGTACTGACTTTTTAAGATTTACATTTAAGAAAGAATCATCTGGTATAGCTTACTTAGATACATTCATCAGTACATCCCCACAAGGATTTATATCAAAGATACACAGGAAATCCACCTTTTCCAATGATTATATTGAATTCGGAAGTTGTCACCCCAAGCACATTTTTAAGAATGTTTTAAAGGGACAGTGCATCAGGGCAGCAAGGATGTCATCTACAAAAGACATCATGGAAAGAGAAATTGAGGGTATTGCCAAGATGTTTTTGGAAAGAAACTATCCGAGAAGAATGGTGGAAGAAGTAACGCTTTTTGTCAAAAAGAATTGGAATATCAAATACAAGTCATTACTAGGTGTTCCCTTTGAGCCTAAGAATAAAAAGACCTGTTCAGGATTTAACTCGACAGTCTGTGTAATAAGATTCAATCCACACTCAAATATAGTGAAGGATATTCTCAAAAGATATTGGGAATTGTTAATCACTACAAACAACATTACATCACACATAGGGAGTCAATTGACCTGTGTATTCAAAACTGCACCAAACTTGAAAAAATTATTAGAGCTACATTCAAGTAACAAAAACAATAATAAGATTTGGAGTGGGACAAAAAAGTGTGGAAGTTGCAATTATTGCAATAATATTAATGAGAGTAAAATTATTAGATTAGATAATATTTTACAAACCAGATTGAAGAGTATTAAGGGCAATTGTAACAGTCAAAGGGTGGTGTACCTTGCCGTGTGTACCATCTGTTCTGCTTACTACGTAGGCAAAACAGAGAGGAAACTCAAGGCAAGGATATATGAACATCTATATAAAATAAAGAAAAAGGACACTAAAAATGCACTTAGTAGGCATGTTTTAGACAAAGGTGATGACCACACATTCAAGTTTACAATAATTGATCAGGTGGAATTGACTATGTACGGGGGCAACTGGAAAACTTTTTTATCATATAAGGAGAGTGAGTGGCAAATCATTTGTGATGCCACATCCCCTCCTGGTCTAAATGATTTTATCAGTATCAAACCTTTTTTACTTTTGGACCGGGAATGAGATTATTACAAGACTATTTTAAATTTATCCACACAAACACTAGGACTACAGTACATTATTATATATTATATATATATTTATTATATATATATTTTTATATATATTTTTTATATAAAATTTTTTATATATATTTTTTAAATTCTTATATTTCCTCTTTAATAATTAGGGTAGTATTTAGTTCATATGAATATGGAAAGGATTTATAATACACCAATGTTTGTATACATTGGTATTATAGGGTACATGTCCCAGTATTTAGATGCATTGGTTAGGATTTGACAATTTATTTTGTTTTAGAAATATATTAAAAAATGATTCTTCAAAAAATGGTTTTAAAATGTTTTTAAGATACATTACCTATTTACTGTTGTTTTGGCGCCAAATTAAGTATAAAAGGGGTGTGCCAAGTGTTAATGGTGGTTCTGATGAAATCTGAGAGAGTCAGATGAAAGCGCTTAACCACTAAGATCTATGTCTATGTCTATGGAGTGTTCTGTGATTTTACAATAAACCTGAGTTTTGTACGGACAACGGAGTTTCTTCTTGACACAGGAGTGTGACTGCAGTTGGAAGATTTTAATAACATTTGTTTCCTGTTCGAGCTGTGGACCCGAGTTCTGCTTTTTCGATTTTGGTGAAATTTATACCTTCATTTTACGTTGCTTTATCTGTACAAGCTACTGCATTTACTCATAGTACTACATTACAGTTTTTAAGAATTTTCTGCTCTGCTTACAAGACTTGGTTAACTGTGTTTTCTAAAAGTTGCTTTATCTGTACAAGCTACTGCATTTACTCCTAGTACTACATTACAGTTTTTAAGAAATGTCTTCTACTCTGCTTACAGGGCTTAGTTGACTTTGTTCACTAAAAGTTGCTTTATCTGTATAAACTATTGCATTTATTCCTAGTGCTTCATTAGTTTTTTTAAGAATGTTTTCAGCTCTGCTTACAGGGCTTAGTTAACTGTGTTTGCTAATATTTGCTATTTCTGTGCAAACTACTGCATTTACATTTAGTGCTACATTAGTTGTATAAAAAGTAGTATCTGCTCTGCTTTCAGGGCTTAGTCAACGGGGAATACTGTTATTGCTGCACTGGTTATTTCTTGTCTGAATTATGCCCCACTTATCCTTCTGATTCTCTAGGGTGTCTCTAGGTCTGGTATCTCATATGTCTTTTTTTACTTTCTTGGTATAACCTTTTATATGTATTCCCCCTTATCTCTTGCAGTTTCTCCCGACAGGTTAAACTCTCTGCGGTCATCCCCTGCCCAACAGACTCGCCCAGCAAAATACCTTGTGCAAGAGTTATAAATCTGCTTAAGGTACCTGCCTGAAGCAACTCCAAAACAAATTAAAACATACAGTTTTCTAGCTCAACTGTAGGTGTTCCTTCTACTGTAATTTATCCACACTTTGAAAGTGTTTTTAAGACTATCGGCTTTTTCATCAAATCCTCTAAAGCTAGCTATGAAAACAGAATTGCAGCAGATAGTAAAGGCAACCACAAAGCCTTCTATGGTTATGTAAAGAATCTTCATGGCAATACCCAGATTTGTTCTGAGCTACATCACAATGGTACCTCCTATAGTGAGCCAACAGATATTGCTAATATACTGGCCAACAGATTCAGTGCCAACTTTACCCCTCTCTCCCCTCCTAAAGGACCAATCACAATACCAGTAGATTGAGAGGCACCCAGTATTACTGCTGCAGAGGTTAAACAGCACTGTCCAAGGCCAAGAATAAAGCTTCTATGGGAGAAGAAAATAATTACCTGCTAAAGTAAGACTAATTAATATTGTTATTTCTGCGCACACATTATTCCACTCTTCATGTGAATTTCTTGGTATATACAGCTCAGCCAAATAATCTGATTATGATGAAAGGCTTTCTCAAGTCTCTATATGGTTAACCAACTATATTTCCCAGCATATTGCATTATTCCTTTTAAGACTAGATGCATTTTTGCTGAATGAAAACAAAGACTAACTTAGAGGCATCTTTAAGTGCAAACAAGAAAATGGAAACTTTCTAAATGCTTAGATTGTATTTGCCTTCCTGGAAGGGAACAGCCTTGTATATCATCAGTGGAAAAAGAATTATTGATGATTATGACTAGTATTTTCTGTTCACCTACTGTGCTCTTCCTCGGGTAAAATGAGTCTCAAAGTAATGACACATATGAACAAGCTTCTGTTTTCATTTTTAAAACCCATATTGGCTAACAGACTTCTGAAAGCATAAGGTAGACTGCACCTTTCAAACCTACACTACATTTTGAATTCACTATATATAATACAAAAGGGACAGAGAATACCAAATTAGTGGATTATTGAATTCTGTTATCCACATGGATTCAAATTAATGCTCAGATGCATTAGCACAATGTTTTGGAACTACAGCACATCTAACTGTCTCTTTTCTTATATTAATCTGTCTGCTTTCAGTTTAATGACAAATTCAGAATTCATTGACCAAAATATTCCTAGATGAGCTAATAATGGCTGCAGTAAAAATAGTTTCTTTCACTTTCTTTTCTTTCCATCCCCTCCCCCAGACTCTTTAACTTTCCCTTCCTTCCTGTGGTGCCATCTTTAAAATCCTTTCTAGCTTTCTGTGCAGTCCACATGGAAGCTTCTACCCCTCACCCCGCCTCTGTGGTCTCTGGCTTTAGAAGCTATTGTGCAAGACATACTGTTTTATTTTTTGCTGTTTACACTGCTACTATGCACTGTCAGTGCAGAGTTAACTGTGTTTGCTAAAAGTTGCTTTATCTGTACAAGCTACTGCATTTACTCATAGTACTACATTACAGTTTTTAAGAATTTTCTGCTCTGCTTACAAGACTTGGTTAACTGTGTTTTCTAAAAGTTGCTTTATCTGTACAAGCTACTGCATTTACTCCTAGTACTACATTACAGTTTTTAAGAACTGTCTTCTACTCTGCTTACAGGGCTTAGTTGACTTTGTTCACTAAAAGTTGCTTTATCTGTATAAACTATTGCATTTATTCCTAGTGCTTCATTAGTTTTTTTAAGAATGTTTTCTGCTCTGCTTACAGGGCTTAGTTAACTGTGTTTGCTAATATTTGCTATTTCTGTGCAAACTACTGCATTTACATTTAGTGCTACATTAGTTGTATAAAAAGTAGTATCTGCTCTGCTTTCAGGGCTTCTGATGAAGCCTGTGATGTGTACAGGTGAAAGCGCTTAACTTTTTCATGTTGTTCGTGTTTGTTTTTGTGTTCGATTAAAGTTTGGAAATATTTGATGACTGCTGCATTTATTGGATGGTACCTTGGATACATTTGTTTAGAAGGAGTTACAAGTTACTGGTTTCCCAAGATTCTGCTTTCAGGGCTTAGTCAACGGGGAATACTGTTATTGCTGCACTGGTTATTTCTTGTCTGAATTATGCCCCACTTATCCTTCTGATTCTCTAGGGTTTCTCTAGTTCTGGTATCTCATATGTCTTTTCTTACTTTCTTGGTATAACCTTTTATATGTGTTCCCCCTTATCTCTTGCAGTTTCTCCCGACAGGTTAAACGCTCTGTGGTCATCCCCTGCCCAACAGACTCACTCAGCAAAATACCTTGTGCAAGAGTTATAAATCTGCTTAATGTACCTGCCTGAAGCAACTCCAAAACAAACTGAAAAATACAGTTTTCTAGCTCAGTTGTAGGTGTTCCTTCTACTGTAATTTATCCACACTTTGAAAGTGTTTTTAAGACTATCAGCTTTTTCATCAAATCCTCTAAAGCTAGCTATGAAAACAGAATTGCAGCAGATAGTAAAGGCAACCACAAAGCCTTCTATGGTTATGTAAAGAATCTCCATGGCAATGCCCAGATTTGCTCTGAGCTACATCACAATGGTACCTCCTATAGTGAGCCAACAGATATTGCTAATATACTGGCCAACAGATTCAGTGCCAACTTTACCCCTCTCTCCCCTCCTAAAGGACCAATCACAATACCAGTAGATTGAGAGGCACCCAGTATTACTGCTGCAGAGGATAAACAGCACTGTCCAAGGCCAAGAATAAAGCTTCTATGGGACCTGACAATATCCCTGGCTGTGTTCTAAATGAACTATGGAGTGAATTGGCACCTCACTTGTGTGCCCTGTTCAATCACAGCCTCACCTCAGGCTTTGTCCCTACTAAATGACGCACTGCTACAGTCATCCCTCTCCACAAAAGAGGAGTGACTACAGACCCTGGGATCTAGTGCCCCATTAGCCTGATGAGTCTGATATGCAAAGCTATGGAATGCATCATCATGGACCTAATAAACAAGGATATAGGGAATCTCCAAACTCTGGATCCTATACAGTTTGGTTTTGTGAAGGGAAGATCATGCCTGCTCAACTTGGTTGACTTCTTTGAGTCAGTCACCAGAGCTGTGGATGAAGGCAAGGTGGTTCATACAGCCTACCTTGATCTGGCCAAGGCCTTTGATACCATTCCCCACTCAGAAATCACAGAAAAAACTCACTAAGCTTGGCATCAACCACTAGGGGGTTGCAAACTGTCTCACAGATAGAACCCACAGCGTGAAAGTAGCTGACTCCAAGCCAGACTGCAGACCAGTCATGAGTGGAGTCCCACAGGGTTTGGTCCTGGGTCCTCTCCTGTTTGGTATCTACTTCTCTGAAGTCCAGGCCAACACGAAGGTACTCTGACTGACAAAGTTTGTAGATGATTGCAAGTTGGGAGCTATTATTAACTCCTGAAGTGATGTTGAAATCCAACAGAAAGGCCTTACTGAGACCAATGGCTGGTGTCAGAACCATGGCCTTAATCTCAATGCCAAAAAATGTGGCATCATCCCCTTTGGTAAAACCCAGATTCCTTGAATTACCACATCAATGGTATTTTACTGAACACAGAAGGAGTTATAAGAGATCTGGGAAAACAGGTTGACAGCAACCTCTCTTTTGACCACCACATTGCCACTGCGGTCAGAAAGTCCTTATATGTGGCACATCTCATTACTAAGGGTTTTGCATCTAGGAAGAAAGAGGTCATTGTCTCCCTCCACTCTTCCCTCATTAGATCAGTCATTGAGTACAATGCCTCATTTGGCATATACCTCACTAGACACCTGCAAACACCTGGAGAGGCCACAAAAGTACCTCACAAAGAGGATACTAGGCCTTAAACACTTGTCCTATATGGACAGACTCAAAAAACTCCAACTATTCTCTGTCTCATATCACCTACTTAGAGGTGATCTCTGCTTGATTTACAAAGCAATATCTGGCCCAACTCCATTAGAAATGCTACATCTAAAGAAATCTCAATCCTGCCATACCACATGCTTCAGAGACCTCGACCTCATTACCACACTTAGAAAAACATGCTGGAGGGACAGGTTCATAACCCAGAGACTGCCCATGCTCCGGAATAGACATGTCGAGCAGAGCACCTCACTGGCCGTCTTCTAGAGAAATCGTAATGAGTGGATGGGAAATAGAAAATTCACCACGGTGATAACTCCAGTGGCTCTACTTGACAGAGGCACTGGGAACTAAGGTTGGGTGGCACAATGCCAGGGTAATCCTATGGGCTAGGCTTGTAAAGGCTCCAGGGCCATTAGCCTAGTTCACACCTATGAACCTATGAACCTATAAAAACTGAACTGTTCATTATTTATAGTATCACTACAGGTCAGGTGAGCATACATGCAGGTTATTTTTTCTGGCTGTAGTAACTTACTTTGGTCAACAGGAGGCAGTACATCAGCAGTCTACCATATACCTTGCTGTTTTAACTAACAATAGTACCAATAGCTTTTAGTTTAATGTTATTTTTAACTCACAATAGTTCCAGTATATGTAGGTTTAATGTTGCCAGCCATATTCTAGAGTGTTATTTAACCCCTAGTACATCTTCTGTACCCTTTGTCTCCTGTTTTTAAATTTATATCTGCAACATTTCCATCTCTGGCTTTCTCTTTTTTTACCCCTTCAGCTCTGATTTTCACAGTTGCTTCCTTTCTGATTGTTATTTTCACTGTTGTTTCACACTGCTAACCTGGCTGTGTCAGTACTGATTCCAACCAGGTAGGCCACTGTAACATCCATCTCCATTCTCTCTCCAACTCCTCCCCCAGTTTCTTTCACTTTTTTTTCTTTCCAACCCATCCCCCAGACTCTTTAACTTCCCCTTCCTTCTTGTGGTGCCATCTTTAACCCTCTGAACCACTCTAATCCTTTCCCTATACTACTGCTAGAATGTCCCTTACCCCTTGCATAGTTTCCTCTGAACTTAGCTTCCACTCCACTGATTTTTTTGTTGTTGTTCTTTGACCTTGATTCTTCATTCTCTTGGCTCTACCTGCTCCGTTTGCTCTGCGGGCTCACTCTGCTTCCCCACCCTGCCCCCAAATCCCATCCGCCACAGTACCTCTACACTTATACTTAGCTAACCACTCCCACCACTTCCCACTATCCAGTCCAAACTACCCATCATACCCACAAAATCCTCTCCCACAGTTCACTTATTAAATAAGCCTACCCTTCAAAGTTTACTGCCAAACACTACTTATCCTGACAAACTACCAAACAATTAACGTAAACCGTAATCTCTTAATCAAATAAACTAACTTCCCAGCTTAACTCACACCTTACTACTATCCTAAAACTAACATCATGACCCTCAAGCATCTATCCCTACTTAGTCAAATAATACTTCTAATTACTTTAACTTACCTAAACTATATCACCCAACCTACTAATGCAAACCAGTCTCCCCATTTCACACAACTACCCCATCCTCAATGAAGTACACATTTACTATTACCCTTATATCTCCCAGTCTCTACTCCCTCAACACTAGCATGGTCTTCCTCTATAGACTCCTACATAACTCTAAAAACACTGTTCCCAACTACACTAGTCTAATGTCCACAAAACTCTCTACCTGTATACTACATCCCAAACAAACCAAATACCACACCCATCATCTTATCTCTATCCTTCTCTCGGGGGACATCCACCCAAACCCAGGTCCCTCTACCACACAGAATCCATTCCTCCAATCCCACCCCTTCCAAGCAACAGGCAAACCCCTCCACTTCTCAGCTCTAAATGCTCAGAGCCTATGTAACAAAATTCAAAACCTTCATGCCTAGCTTTTACATAACCAGCCCAATATTCTCTCCGTCTCAGAAACCTGGCTTAAGCCCTACATAAAAAATTCTGAAATAACTCCTCCCAACTACTGCATGTTAAGGAATGACAGAACGCAAACAAAGGGGTCTATATTATAGCATCAAAGTTTTTAAACATAGAATGTTATAATATTGAACCCGTAATGATGAACGCTGAAAACAGTGAAGGTGCAGGACACCAAATTCTTTCCCAGGGAAAGAATTCAGTGGCCTATTCTGTGGCTTCGCTGTTTTCAATGTTTGATATGTTGGAACATTACAGGTGGGTTCAGGTAAGTGTGCGATTTTGAGTAGGTTAGGGTTAGGGGGCGGGTTAGGTGAGTTAGGGTTAAGGAGCGGGTCAGGTAAGTGTGCTGTTGTGTGGACATTAGGGTTAGGGGTTGGGTTAGGTGAGTTAGGGTTAGGGTGTGGGTCAGGTAAGTGTGTGATTGTGTAGGTTAAGGTTAGGGGTGGGTTAGGTGAGTTAGGGTTAGGGCGCTGGTCAGGTAAGTGTGCGGTTGTATGTAATTTAGGGTTAGGGGGCAGGTTAGGTGAGTTAGGGTTAGGGCATGGGTGAGGTGAGTGTGCGATAGTGACGGACCTTAGGGTTAGGGTTGGGTTAAGTTAAGTGAATATCTAGTAGTGTATGTAAAGCTTAGTTTAGGTTTAGGTATAGGATTTTAAGTGCATGTGTGTGGATTGCTGTTTTTTGTGTGTGCTTGTGTTGTGTGTATGTTTCTCGGAATAGCAATTTTTTTCCCTGGGAAAAAATTTGCTATTCTGACTGTTTGATGTTTTCAGATTTTGGAGTTTAGGGTTCGATATTATAACATTTGATGTTTAAATACGTCAATGTTATAATATAGACCCCAAAAAAGGGGGTGTAGCACTCCTTTACTCAGCATCCCTCTTAGTCCCCCCTGTACCAAACCCTTTCCCAAATTTGGAAAGGCAGAAATGATACCAGCCCTACTCCACCTAAACAAGCATGAACTCATATTTGTTCTCTCCCTCTATATTCCCCCTTGAGACAATATCTCATCCCTTGAAGATATTCTCTCCTGGGGCTCCACCAACATTACTCAGAAAACCATAATCCTGGGGGATATGAATATAAACTGGGCCACAATCCAATCTCCCACTAACTCACTCAATATTAACTTATATAACTTTACACAACTAATCAGTTCCACTACTAGACCTTCCAAGAAGTCCATTAGTGGAAGTACAATAAGCTGGATTCTAGTATCCCATCCTCACTATATCTCTGATAGTGGTATTCTCCCAGACCCACTAGCTGACTACTTTCCTTCTTTTCCCAACCGTCTCCCCTCTTCCATACAACTAACTCACACCTACATATCCACTTGCTGCCTAAAGAACTTCAATTCTGAAACCTCCTCAAATGCATTAAAAAGCACAAACTGGAACCCATTAAAAACTCTTCCCCTAGATAGCACTGTCTCCTACTTTAACTCTACTTTCACAAAACTGCTCAACTCCTTTGCCCCCCTAAAAACAAAATGTACAAAAAGTAACTCTGTACCCTGGTTAATCAAAAACACCTTAGCTACTTTGTGACTCCATGACAAAGTCTGGACAGATTACCATAAAAATAAAACCACTATCACCCTTAACAAATATAAAACACTAAAAAATAAAGTCAAAAAATGTATTACCTCAGACCGCAAAGCCTATTTCTTCACTCTCCAAACCAACCACAACCAATCCCAAACTATTTTGGAAAAGAATCTCATCTCTCCTCAACCCAGGAAAAAAAGAAAATCCTTGCCCTAAACCATATGCCTCTGACATGGACTTAGCCACCCAGTTTAACTCTTTCTTCATAGTGTCCATAAGGAAGCTAACATCGTCCTTCACCAACACCTCTACAACCTCACCTCAGCCTGCACCCATCCCTTCCTCCCTTAGCATCCCTTACCCCCAACCTCCACCCTTCTGTATCAACCATAAAAAAGCTTCTCCTAAAATTAAAACCTGGTTTCAATGCCCCTGATGAAATTCCCTCCTACTTCCTAAAAGTAGCAGCAGAAGCCATTGCTTTCCCTATCAGCATACTAATTAATTGGTCTATCTCAGAAAGCCAGGTCTGCCAGCTCTGGAAAAAAGCCTTCATTATTCCTCTACATAAATGAGGCAATAATAATGATATTACAAACTTCCACCCTATTGCTATCTTATCCCCTATTTCTAATCTTCTTGAAAAAGTATCCACCAACAACTCTTACCTTATCTCATCAAGTACCAGCTTCTTACCCCACACAGCATGGATTCAGACCTGGTCATAGCACCTCCACTGCCCTCCTCTCCTTCCTTGAAACAATTAACAAAGCCTGTTATTCCGGCCATTTCATGTCCACCTTTCTTCTCAACCTCTCCAAGGCGTTTGACACTATTTCCCACAATCTTCTTCTTAAACTCTCCAAACTAAGCCTATCCCCCTCCTGTACAAAATGGTTCTCCAGCTACCTCACAACCAGACAACTAGCAGTCAAATGGAATAAAGACACTTCACCCTTCCTTAATACTATCACAGGTGTCCCCCAGGGTTCCATTTTAGGCCCCCTATTATTCAATGTATTCATTAACGACTTCAACCAAGCTATTCCAAACTCTAGCCTCATCAAATATGCCGACGATTCTACCATTATCTGCTCCTCCCCTTCTATCCCCACTCTAAATAAGCTTACCCAAAGCACCTTCTCCTCTACTGAGCAGTGGATGCTAGACAACTATCTGGCTCTTAATACAACCAAAACTAAACTTATGTTATTCACCACCTCCAAAACCTCTCCCCAGATAAGCACTCATTCATAATCACCAGCAAAAACAATACTCCCCTAGAAATAGTCTCTGACACTAAATTACTAGGAGTACTCATAGATGATCAACTAAAATTCGACAAACATTTACAAGTAAATATAAAAAAAAAAAACTCACAAAAAACTTGGTATGCTCTAACAACATAGTTGTTATATCTCTCCTTCCACTAGGCTCATACTGCCAATTCTTATCTCATCTCATCCCTCCTATATGGTGCATCTATCCTCACCAACCTGTAATCCTCCCTCAAAACAAAACTCTCCTCTTGCTATAACACGATATCAAAATTTGTGGCACATCACAGAGCCATTTCTCACTGTTGTAATTCTCTTCACCAACTAAACTGGCTTGAGCTACCTAACCTACTCACTTATACCCAACTCATCCAAATACACAAACCCATTTACAACCCCTCCCTAGCCACTACCTTTAAAATGCATGAACCAGAGTGACTTCTAAGACCTAATTCTCAAAAATTAATTAAATTGCACAAACCTACATGTCCAGCTGGGAATCAGCTAATGTCCTTCTCTCTTGCACACCTCTGGAATTCTCTACCATCTCCTATCCACATCACCAGCAGTCTCTCCTCATTTAAAACCTTGCTGCACTCACACCTAACTTCACAATGGAAGTGCCCCTGTTCCCATTCTACCTAATTCTTCTAATGCCACTTCCTACTCTCCTAGAACTAAATACACCATCACTGGCTCCTATAGTTCCACTGCTCTATTGAACTATTTGACCAACTACTTAACAGTTACCCTATGCTGCTATGCTTGTAAAAAATGTTTTTTATTGCTGTTTGATGAACTATACTGATGTATTCTATCATTGTTAACCTTTTTTATCATATTTACTTTGTATTCCTATGAGATAATCTGCAATGTATATATGCAATGTGTACAATGTATTTGTTTTTTTTCTGGAACTTTTCTCCCTAGGAGTCCATTGAAATTGGGCTCCTCATGGCCCAATGGACTATCCTGGCAAACAAACTGCAAATAAATAATAAAATAAATAAATAAAATGACAAGAAATAAGCAATTACTCCTTTTAAAAGAAAATTGAATGTAATCAGACTGTTCATTGCACATTTCTCAGATCATTGGGAGAGGGAATTAAATGAACTGCCAGTGTTATTTACAAAACAGCTGAAGAACTATGGAGCTGACAAACAAATGGGACTGACAGATTAATTCCAGTAACATATGAAAATATATAACACTATAGTACAAATCAGGAAATGTCTTGGAAGGCTATACAGATGTATGCCACTTGACTTGGGTAGACTGCATGGTCATTGTAACTCACAAAGGCACCATACATCTATTAGCACAGGAATGCCTATTTACTATTAAGAAGGTGGTTCCACAGTATATTTCCTGTACAAGATATTTCAGACCTGATGTTTGGATGACTAGATCAATTTATAGACCGCTATGGAGAGAAGACACATCTATGGTGCCCAGAAATGACCAACATGTATATGCTGCTATCTTCTGGTGTTCACCATTATAGTTAATTGGAACATTTAAAAAACTAGAGCATAGAGAACTTATGCAGCTTTTCACATACATACACACACACACACACACATATATATATATATATATATATATATATATATATATATGTATACACACACACACACATATATATATATATATATATATATATACACACACACACACATACACACACACACACACACACACACACACACACACACACACACACACACACACACACAAACACATTTACTATTATGGTACTTTGGTTTATCTTCATTATGAAGCTTGCACATTTGTAAATTTGGATACTACTAAGTATGCAGGTCAATGAATCCTGCTAATGCAAGTCAACCTTCTAATAGGAGCTAATACGTGTACATTTGGGCTATCGCTAAACCCCAGCCAATGACTACAATACTTGAAAGATAACAATGCAAAAAATGTGGGAATAATAATAAAATGTTATCTATTTCTTCAACATAAGCCATTTCAATATTGTTGCAAATAAATACATACATAAATACATAAATATAAACTGGTGTAAGTGTACAAGCTAAGATTGAAAGCTATGGTTGAAAAATCTGCCAGTGACAACCAAAATAAGTTAAATTCTTCATAATACTGGAAAACATATATATATATATATAGCTATAGATATGTATGAGAATATATCCACTAGAGAACCAGTAATATGAGAAATCTGAGTTAAGATATGAAAACAGTTTAAAAAAGTAGGGGAATGGCAACCGTATGAAAATACGAGCCATAATCAAATACGATTCTTTGTGTGCACCACATGGCATATAAGAATGTGGGCTTCCAGGAAAACAAATGAAAGCTAATACATAACAGATAGTGTATTCAGAGTAAAGTGCTGAAATGATCAGAGATATGCATGTAATGAGGAATTTTAGGCAATTTGTATATTACATTTTAATAATTAGATACTAACATAAAACTTTAAGAAACTTCCTGCACATTTTTAACTGCAGTGGAGTATTGGGTTCATAAGTCAATTTGTTTTTTGAGACAAGCACATAATGGCAGCCCTCAGTGGACATGGGGAGGCTGAAAATTTGGCTACATCATACATCAGGTACCTTATAATTTTATTTTATAAAATATGTGAGTATTTTGTCTTAAAGCTACAGTAGAATTTTGGGGTACCGAATTCGATATGTGACTTAAATTTTACAAAATGCTATATTTCAAAAACTTTTGGTTTTAAAATATTGTTAATGTTATTGCTTGATATGAATATTGTAATAGCCACAGTATGTTAATGCAATGTATTATTTTCTGTAGAAATTACCTCATAAGGGGTTAATGGGTCATTATAAAAAACATTTCATGATTTAGTGTTGCATAAAATGAGGACTATTTTAAGCTCAGCAAATTTGCTAAATATCAGGGGAGAAGGTGGTTGCCCTCAACTCGAGATTAAGTTGAGACTGTCTCTATGTATCTGTGAGAAGTGGGTTCTCATGCTTGTTAAGGCATGCCCAGGAAGGAAAATTGTCTTCAACTGCCAAAGTAGGAAGCTTTAGAGAAAGTATTAATTACAGGCCAAGACTGCGGTGCTCTAGATGTTAAACAGTCTGCAACTTTTGATAAATGTGTATTAGCTAGATCAGTAGTTTTTTCTTTTCTTTATAAGTTTGGACTTTTGACTTGAAATGTGGAAAAAATTTGTTCATAGACATTTTCTTTTCATTATTTTTTTTCTCATATACTTCAAAGCCTTGATTAAAGCAACAGAAGAGGTGAATAAAATATATAGTTTCAGTTACTTATGTCTTCATCAGAATACCACATCTGGCATGAACAGTTGGCAAAAGCAATTGTATTCTGTGTAAACTAACTAGATTTTGTACTTACACTGCAAGAAAGTGCTTTGCTGTCTTTGTCTATCCTTTTGCCTATCACAATACCTGAGGAATGCCAAGTCCCATGGCTACAAAGGTAAAAACCACACTGTCCAAAGCCAAGAATACAGCTTCCATGGGACCTGATAATATCCCTGGCTATGTTCTACATGAATTACAAAGTGAACTGGTGCCACACCTGAGTACCCTGTTCAATCACAGCCTCATATAAGGCTTTGTTCCTACTGAATGGCGCACTGCTACTGTCATCCCACTCCACAAAGGGGGTGTGACTACAGACCCTCGGAACTACCGCCCCACTAGCCTGACATTCTGATATGTAAGGCTATGGAGCGCAACATCATGGACCTTATAAACAAGGGCATAGTCAATCTCCAAACTCTGGACCCCACTCAGTATGGGTTTGTGAAAAGCAGATCATGCCTGCTCAACCTGATAGACGTCTTTGACTCTGTCACCAGAGCTGTGGATGACAGCAAGGTTGTTCACACAGCCTACCTAGATCTTGCCAAGACCTTTGACACCATTCCTCACTCAGGAATCATAGACAGACTCACTAAACTAGGTATAAACTGCTATGTAATAAGATGGGTTGCCAACTAGCTCACTAATAGAACCCACACTGTGAAAGTAGCAGACTCCAAATCTGACTACTGACCAGTTGCAAGTGGTGTCCCACAGGCATTGGTCCTAGGTCCTCTCCTGTTTGGCATCTACTTCTTTGAAGTTCAAGCCAACACAAAGGAATTCTCGCTGACCAAGTTTACAGATGATTGCAAACTTGGAGCCATTATTAATTCTCCAACTGATGTAGACATTCTAGAAAAAGGCCTCACTGTCACCAATGACTGGTGCCAAAACCATGGCCTTAAGCTCAATGCCAAAAAGTGCATTATTATTCCCTTTGGGAAAATTTCTGTGCCCCATGAACTACCACATAGGCAGTAGTCCACTAAACACTGAAGGTGTGATAAGAGCCCTAGGGACACAGGTTGACAGCAACATCTTCTTTGATAATCACATTGCCTCTGTAGTCAGAAAGTCCTTATATGTGGCACATCTCATTACAAAAGGTTTCTCATCCAGGAAGAAAGAGGTCATAATCCCACTCTACTCGTCCCTCATTAGACCTATTATAGAATACAATGCCCCATTTAGTATGTACCTCACTAGACACCTACAACAACTGGAAAGGCCACAAACATACCTCACTAAGAGGATCTTAAGCCTTAGACACATGCCCTATATGGACAGACTAAAAAAACTCCAGCTATACTCTGTCTCTTATCGCCTACTTAGAGGTAATCTCTGCTTGACCTACAAAGCTATGTCTGACCCAGAGCTGCTAGATATGCAACACCTAAAGAAATCCCAATCCCTCCATGCCACATGCTCCAGGGACCCTAACCTCATTACCACAATAAACAGAACATACTGGAGGGGCAGCTTCCTAACCTAGAGACTTCCCATACTCTGGAACAAACTTCCCATTTACATCGAGCAGAGTACTTCACCTGCCCTCTTTAAAAGAAATCTTGACGAGTGGGTGGGCAATAGGAAGTTCACCCCAGGGACCACTTCAGTGGCCTTCATTGACAAAAGCACTGGGAACTAACTTTGGCTGGCATGATGCCAGGGAATCTTCTTTGGCAAGTCTTATATAGGTTCCAGGGCTGTTAGCCTAGTAAACACCAATGAACCTATGCTAATAACTTACAACAGAGAGGTAATTGTGCTAAAATTCTACAACAAACTGGCATGTTTTCCATTACATTTAAAAGTTACTGTTTTCACTGTAGTACAACTAAAGCTAAAAAGTCTTGAAATTAAATTAGAAATTTTCTGTGGCTGTTGTTTTCCCTGTACTAAGAAATTAAATCCAAATAGCACTGTTACATTCCTGGCTAGTGAATGAAATGCAGTAACCCTGAAGTGAACAGTGCAGATCAGCTTCTGTTAGCATACAGAAAACTGTGTCTGTGTGCTACCAAATTGTTTCGTGAATGAAGGGAATCATGGGAAATTCACTGAAACTATCATGGAGAGAGAGACAGCCACAGACTGGCATCCAGTGTGTTAACAATGACACGTGAAACTTAATACCAGTGTATTATTAAAATTACACCACTCTTAAAGAAACTGTCCAAGAAAGGTGTTGCAGAGTCATACTAGACTGCTTGTTAACAATATGTGGCTCAAGAAACCTGGAACAACTATGAATAGACAAAATATCTCTCATCAAAACTCACTAGAGATACTTTAAAGATCTAGATAGAAATGGAAGTTGCATAATTTTGAACTGTGATAAAATGAAAGACATTTTATCTAAAGCATGAAGAAGCAAGGAGGCACATCCAGAAGTACACAGAGTGGAAGCTGAGTGCTTAAGAATTCTGTATATGCGGTATGTAACCCCCATGAGATTGGTAATGGAAGGAGGATAGTAGATAATGGAGGTGTTAAGAAGAAGAAAAGGCAGGAATGATGTGCATGTTCTTCAACTATGAGTGGGTAAAAAAGTCTGAGATCAGGCACAGAAAAATTGTGGACACATATTTCAGAAGGAATCGGAGTATGGTTGCGAATTTCTTCTATGAGGCATAGAGAAAAAGGGCAGCATCTGGAAAGAAAGAGAAATTAACATTATCAGATGACTGAGTACCAAAGCTGGGCAGCACAGTGGTGTACCGGTTAGCATTGTTGCCTCACAGGAAGAGGTCCACTGGCTCAATTCTTGACTGGGGTGCCTTCTGTGTGGAGTCTGCATGTCCTCCCTGCATTCCTGTGGGTTTCCTCTGTGTGCTCTGGTTTTCTCCCACATTCCAAAGACATGCACTTGGTGGATTGGACACTATACATTTGGTGCATGAATGGGAAAGAGAGAGTGCCAAAGTTAAAACCTTCATATCTTAAAGGTGAATGGGGAGAAAAAACAGCATGGAATAACAGGTTTCTAGACACTGAAGATGGTAGGAACTGAAAGCAGGGGATGACAAATGAAATAGCAATGGTAAGAGGTTTTGGAATACTACAAGAGTGAAAGCAATACCACGAGGAAGAAGAAGAAGAACACAAAAGCAAATCATGGAGAAAAGAATAGGAACACAAAAGGAAATAGAGCCAGCAAGTGATACAATATGATGCACAATGTACAAGGAGTGTGTGTGGATGTAATAAAATGCATGGAGTTAATTAAAATATGTATATATCAAACTACATTTTGTAGCAATAGTACCTCAGCTATCCCATGTTACTATTGTCAGGTAGGACTTTCCCAGTTTAATGTCATATGAAACAAACTGACAGAATTAAATGATTTGAGACAAAAAGACAATAGAAACAAAGCAGAAATCAACCAACAAAGTGTAATGCAATCCCTGCACAAAATGGGGATAGGTGGAGACCTGAACCATGCTTCTGACACATATTTAGAAAAATCTGATTAGAACAAGGGAAACTTAGTTATCCTAGAAGCTTCTAAGAAACTATCTGGTAATGAAAAAGTACACTATGTGCTATCAGAATCCTGAAATAAGAACACATCAGAGCCCTCCATGTATTAAGATAAAGATTCAACATTAGTACTAAAGAAAACATAACAGAAGATACTACCCTAAGGACAAAGAGATGAAGCTCAAGAAACAAGGAAAGACTGATTTTGAATGCAGATCTTTAAGGAGAATAACAATAATCATACAGAATATTATATTCATAAAGTAGCAGAAAGTATTCTAAGGACTAAGCTAACACGGGAATGGAGAAAGGAGATTCCGCTAATAGGGATGACTGCAATTGGGGATACAGACAGTAGGGCAAGAGGGGGCTGGAATTTATTGGAGAAAACTGGCAAAGAAACCAAGGTACTGGGAGCAAATAACCAGAGAGGAAAAGGTAATAGAATGGTCAGATGCCAAGAATTTATTTAGATTGCAGGTTAGAGATTGCAGCACAACACAATGAGAAATCCAAAACGCGAATAAAACCACCAGCAAAATAGTTTAATAAAACACTCTGACATCTCTGCTCTTACAAGCCTTCAAGAAGTATAACATTCTCAAATCACAACCTGCCTAAATACATACATCAATCAAATAATTAAACAATTTACTCTAATTACATCACAATTCAATTAATTCATAAAATTAAATAAAACATCTCCAGTTGAGTTCATTATTCAACCCTTTGAGTGACATAGTATCAAATTTTAAAATATAAATTGATTATTTTGTTAATAATTTGTTTTTAAGATCAATTTCATCATTATATACTTTAATTTGTTCTAAAACAGTGCCTTTAAGGCCATCACTATTGCTTGCATGTCTCACATTGAAATGGTGCGCTATAGCACTTTCTTTTTTATTTTTAGCTATATCCCTAATATGTTCCAACAATCTAGTCTTGAAAGATCTTTTAGTTTCACCTATGTAGTATTTTTACATGGACATCTGAGGGCATAAACAATGCCCTCAGAACGACAGCAAAAACTATTCTTCACTTCAAAAATATGTCCATTAATATGTCTGAAACGTTGAGAAATAAAACTGTATGCTTTGCATTTACCACAAGCACTTGTACCTAAGCTTTTTAAACTTCTCTGTATACTCTGCACTGGAAATATTATTTTTGACTTCACCAAAAAGTCTTTTAGATTTCTTCCTCTTCTATATGACATCACAGGGACCCCCAATTTTTGCACAAACATGTCACTCAAATTCTCAATATATGTTCAGTAACCAACCAAAACTTTTTTAAGTATGGTACTAAAACTACTATATGTTGTAGTGAAATACATATAATTTCAATGTCCACACACTTTTTTTAAACATAAATTTCTCCCTTTACCTCTAGTATCACAAATATAGTCCTTTAAGAATTTTGTCCAACAACTTTCAGCATTTCTTGATCAAAACCTCTACTTTTAAACATATTAATAGTGTTCTTCATTTCCCTTACATAATCAGCTTCATTATTATATATTCTGTATATGCGTACAAATTCTCCAAAGGGAATGGAGCTAATAGTATGAAGGGAATGACAACTTTCTGCCCTCACAAATTGTGTTCCATTTTCAAATTTTCTATGTACTTTAGTGCAAACTTTTATATTGTTACTACCATCTAAGACTACATCCAAAAAAAGGCAATTTAACCCACCTTCAAACCATCAAATGATAGTCCAAATCTATTATTACCCAACATTCTAATAAATTCTTCTATTTCTTCACCCCCCTTTACACAAGAAAATCAAATTGTCTATTTAAGATACAGGGGTACAATGAAGCAATGATAGAAAAAGAGAAATGGAATGTGATGTGTGCACGTATTACAAGAGGTAAACCTTATTTGTTTGGTCCTTTGGATAAAGAAGGTAGTGCTAATAGTAACAAGGAACACAGTTTACGATATATAACTAAATATAATAGATATACTAATATAGTTAGGAATATTATTAAGAAAAACTGGACACTTTTGCAATCCAGTAGCAATATTGTCGATATTGTGGGGGTACAACCAAGCTTTACTTATAAGAGAGAGAACATTTTGAAACAGATATTATGTTACAAGGAAATGGCTAAGAGAAGGAATCTTAACATTAAGAAAAAAGGTACTACACCTTGTCATAACTGTGTTTTCTGAAAGGAAATTAACACTGATTTAATTTTCATACATCCTATTACAAAGGCTGAGTTTGTTTTTAGGACTTATGCTATATGTTTCGCAGATAATATTATACATCTTGCTAACTGTGAAGCCTGTGATAATTTTTATATAGGGAAAACTAACCAAAAACTTAGAGTGTATTAGTTCACATCTTTCTGATATACGTAGATGTGTTAATGAAAATGCCCTATATAAGCATATTGCTACTAAAGGTACTAATCATAAATTTAAGTTTAGGGTATTGCAAAATACTTTTCTTGATTGTTAACTACCACTGTGTCATTGGCTAGCTGATGCGGAGGATAGTATTTCATGTTTTTATGGCATTTTATTGTTTTTAAGCATTGAAAAAGTGTGCACCTCGAAAGCTTTGCATGTGATTTTGCCTGCAATAAAATTGTACAAATAAAAATAAATTGTGCTGTGGTGAATCGGTGTTTTTCCAGATTTTATTGGAAGTTTTGATTTTTATCTTGGACACTAGCTTCCTTGAAGTTTTGTTTTTGGACTATTAAAAAGATCACAGAAAACAAATGAACATGTTAACTCATTCCCTCCACCCAGTGGGTGTGGCTTGAGCCTTCAAAAAAATGAAATTATCACCTTACAAGTCTAACAAATATTCATTGAGAGAGGTCAGATATCAGAACAGTTGTGTTTGCCATCATGCATGCTTCAAGATACAATTTTCTGATACCCTGTATGTAGCATGGTTTTGGAATTGTTAATGCAAATATGAACAAGCAATATTTGACACCTAGAGGTGCAGTAGTAGGCAGCTGGAGAAATACCTGTTGGTGCATTTGGCTGTAATAAGTTGAAGTTTTAAAACAACAGTCTACACATATCTCAGATGATGAAATAAATGATTTGGATGGAAGAATGGCAGAAAATGAAATCATATTGAATTCATCTAAAAACAGAATGCTTTGCTTTTGGAGAAAGTAGAAGATCTAGAAAACAGATCTAGGAGAAACAATGTCAGAATATATGGAATTCAGAGAAGGAAAAAGGGATGACATGCTACAGTTTTTGAATAACTGTTTACCTAAACCTCTTAACCTGACAGAAGGTCTCTTTTTTTGGTATTGAGAGAGCTCACAGATCTCTTTCAACTTCTTCATTAAAAAACCTCTGATTCCAAGCTCTATCATTGTTAAGTTTCTTTCCAGTCAAGATAAGGAATTGGTGCTGAAGTCTGCTTGGGCTATTTCTCCAATAAAAATAAAATAAAATACTTTCAGTTTTCATAATGTCTATACTTTACAAGGCACGACTGAAAGAAAAGCCTATATCCCTTTTATAAAAAGTTTAAAGAATCTTAATATAAAAGCTGAATTACTTCTCTTGCCAGAATTAAGATTTCTCTTTCTGATGGTCAAAACACTTTTAATACACAAGAAGATGCCTTGAAATTTGCTCAAAAGAAGAACTTGTTAGATAAAACTGAACACATGAACTGGTATCTTACGAGTTTAACATGGCAGACAACAAGAAATGGTTGGACATCTAAAGAAAAAAATAGCAAAAAACTGAAATAAATTTAATGGTATTGCTATTTAATTAAAAGTGTTTATCTTCATACATACAATGTTGTCATCTTTATAAGTACTTTGCAAAGTAATTCTCCTTTTTGTATTTCTTCTTTTTCCTATTATTATACCTATTTTTCTTATAATAGCTATACTTTATTATCATTGAATTACTGCATACACACTATTTGCTTTAACATAAGTAAAATTCAAATAGAAAGATATATGTTATATTAATATTATAATAGTGTAAGATGATTTTGCATTACTTTTTTCTTTAATACATTTAATTTACATACTCCATATTTGATACATTATACTTACAGGCATTTTAAAACTAACAGTTATTCACTTTGAAATATTTTATTAATGATAGGATTAGTTGTTTGTACAGTAATTTGTAACACTGATCAGTTTAAATTAACTATTTGTTATAATACAGTATTCATCTCTTGTCAGTCTACTTTTAATACATTTTAAGTGTTTAAATGTGGTGCTTTTATTGTTGAAATAATCTTAGGTTATTTGGAAGCCTTTGTTTTTGATAGTTGAAATGCTCATTGATTTTAAAAAGAGAGCTTAACTGTCATTTTTATCATTCTCTGTTGTTAAAAACAATCGTGATCATATATTAAACAAATTAGTCTCCCTTCTTAACTAATTTTTCCCACTTAGTGCACATTTTCCTTTGTAAAAAGGGAGTTTTATCAGCACAAATTTTGTATCTCAAATGCAGCGGCAGATTGGACTTTTTTCAAAATATAGAAGTAACAGGAAGATGGACGTTGAACTTTGACCCCAGTTAACAGGAAATGAGCAAATAGAATGTTAAAATGGACACTAAAAAATGTAAAAATCAAGTTTCAAGGGTACAAACCACATATAAAACTAGTAACAACAAAACAAAAAAAAGGACTGCCTTATTTAGCAAGTTTAATTTGAATGTTTGATTTTAAACTTAATTTATTTGTCCATAACAAAACTTTTCATTATTTGGGTTTCATTTTTTACATTAAGCCATCATATATTAGTTTTAAAGTTGTTTTTCATACATGTCAGTTTATAATTGTCTCTCATTAAACATTAATGGACTTAATAGTCCTATGAAGAGGAGTCGTTTAAATAAAGACTTAAATTTACATAAAGCCAACATAATCTTCTTACAGGAAATACATTTATTAATTGAAGATGTGGACAAATTGTTAAAAGATTATTCCATTCTGGTGAGCTCTCATTCTAAATCAAAAAGAAGAGGCACTTTGAATGTTTGTAGAAACTCATTACCTGTGCCCAAAGTAGTAAATACCTTTCCAGATAAAAAGAACATGTTGAGTTTAGTGACAGCAAAAAAAAAAAAACAACATTATACTTTTGTGAATACTTATAGAATACCTGGAATCAGAGGTAAAGCTGCTAAGAAACTTTTAGACAACATAGCTTTATACGCAAAGGGTGAATTGATAATTACAGGATATTGTAATTGCATTTTGTCTAGTAAGGACACTACAAATGGTAAAAAACTCAGATCATCCTCAGTTGATAAACACTTGGAACAATTTGTTACAGATTTAGATATGCATAATACATATAACCTTACCCTTGTCCACAGCTCTGGAGACTGATTTGAAGAAGTCAATTAGATTCAGGAGACAAGATTGGCCCTTCACAAACCCAAACTGGGTGGGGTCCAGTGTTTGAAGGTTGCCAATGTCTTTGTTTATAAGTTCCATGATAATGTGTTCCATGCCCTTGCAGATAAGGCTTGTCAGACTGATGGGATGGTAGTTTCTGGGATCCAAGGTGGATCCTCCCTTGTGGAGCGGGATAACTGTAGCTGTGCGCCACTCAGTGGGCACAAAGCCTGAGGTGAGGGTATGATTAAACATGACACTTAGGTGAGGTGCCAGTTCATTTTGTAGTTCATGTAGTACACAGCCTGGGATGTCATCTGGCCCCATGGATGCTGTATTCTTAGTTTTGGAGAGTGTGGTTTCTACCTGTGTGGCCATGATTATCAGAATTTGGCAATCTTTTGGTATTGAGATGGGCCCTTTAGGGGGTGAGAGGAGGGTGAAGTTGGCACTAAATCGATCTGCCAGGATATTGGCAATATCCTTGGGATCAGTATATTTAATGCCATTCTGTTGTAGCTCAGAGCAGATCTGAGCATTGCCATTTAGATTCTTGACATAACTATAGAATGCCTTGAGGTTGTCTTTGGAATCTTTGGCAATTTTATTTTAGTAACTAGCTTTTGAGGATTTTATGAGGGATTTCAGCTTCTTACTGAGGCTGGTGAGGGAGTTTTTTGCATTCTGGAATTTTCCTCTTTTCTGCAACAGTTTCTTCCTTCTGTTGTATAGTTTGTTTATAGCAGGGGACCACAAGATTGGCTTCCTTTTTTTGGAGAAGAGCATCTTGGTTCTATTTGGGATGGCACGATTCATGCATGAGTGGATGTGCTCGTACAGTGCCTTAGTGTAGGATTCTGCAGTCGAACTTCCAGATCCCGTCTGCATGGGTGTTGTGAAGTTTGTCACTTCTGACTTCAGTAGCATGAAGTTGGCTTTGGAGAATTTTTTTAAGGAGGTTTCCTTACTGGGGGGTGGGATGGGGATGTCAAAGGTGATTTGCTTATGGTCAGACCTGACCAATGAGGGGTGACCACTGGTGTGGAGCATCTATCTCCCATGTTGGTAATAACCAGGTCTAGGATATTGGCTCCCCTGGTGGGACAATGGATTAGTTGATTCAGGGCGCTGGAATTTATGAATTCCAAGAACCGTTGGGTAAAGGAGTTGGTACCTGAGTAGTTTTCCCAATTAATGGCAGGGTAGTTTAAATCACCCAGTATTAGGGTGTTTGGTTGTATCTTAATATTTTCCTGTATGTTTAGAAAGGTGTATTGAGAATCTTGGGGCATGATGGGGGATCTGTAGCAAGCTACAATTTGGATTGCAGTCTTACCTAGTGTTAGTTGCACCTGGAGAATTTCAGATGCATTGTGTTGGGCAACTATCCTGGAGGTGTGAATATCCTTGGTGAATATGGACACTCCTCCACATTTAATGTTTCAGTCTTGGTTTTGTAGCCGAAAAGTGTGGTAAGAATTGTAGCCTGGTATTGCAGGGGTGCTCTCTGGAGCCTTGAACCAGGTCTCAGTTACTGCACAGATATCAATGTTCTCCATTTTTAGGAGTGCCTCAAGAGAGTGCATTTTGAGCTTTAGACTTCTGGCATTGAGTAGCATTACCTTCAGATTTTGCATGCTTGTATCTGTTACGGTGGTGGTTTTATCCTTTGAACCTTGCCTAAAAAAGGCACTATAGGGGTGGCAAGAGCTTTAGCCAGTAACCTGAATCCCAGGGGTGACAGGTGCAGACCATCTCTGGCAAAGCATAGTGGTTTGTCGATCATGTCTTCCCAGGCAGACAAATACTGGATCCCCTTTGAATGACACCAGAAGCTTAGCCAATTGTTGAAGTCAATCATTTTGTCCTTATACTGTGGTATCACTCTGGGCGAAGGCAGGATGCTACTCAGGGCTAGGGTCATACCTGCCTGGGTCACATGATCCAAGAGGTCTTCCATGTCTCTTTTCATGTAGTCCAGGGAGGTACGTCTCAAGTCATTCACTCCAGCATGGACAATGACAGAGTCGTATTTGTACTTGTTGTGGAGTGACTTGAGTGCATGCGTTATGTGGTGGGTCCTGGCACCTGACAGGCAACTGACTGTAATTTTCTCCTTGTTCAGCCTGGTGAGTTTGACATCAGTGTGTCTGACTATAGAGTCACCTATGACTAAAGTGTTGGGTACATTGTCTTGCCTTAGGGGCTGTTGTTGGGTGGCACACTGGTGTTGTGAGCTATGTGTCACTTTGGTTGTGACTGGTGTTTGTTTGCATTTCGGCTTTGGAGGTCCTTGTTGCTTGGCCAGGTTAATGTTAAGGGCCTCTGCATATGTGGGTTTAGTGTTGCAATGTGTGGGTGTTGATGGTGTGGGTTTTGAAGGGCTATGAGTTGCTTGAGGTGTAATGCAGGTGTTAACCTTCTCCTCTTGACTGTCTAGCACAATCTTGGCCGGAGAGAGCTTAGCTTCCAGTTTGGCTATGTAAGTGCATCTCTCGCAGGTTGTAGTGTTGGGTGGTAGGAGGAGAGGATTGTCTGTGTACATGAGGCAATTGCCGCACTGCCCCAGTATGCCCAGATTCACCAGGTGGACAGGAGAAATCACCAAAAAAAAGTTTAATTCTGAAGTCTGGAGGGACAACTGCATCTCCTCTTCATTGGAAGATTTATACTTGGAAATTTCTTCACAGAGTTTTTTTGTACTCATAAAATTGAATTAATATATAAAACTGGGAAAACAATTGCTGGGGGTGTAACAAAGATTCTAATGCTAGTTGGCTCTATATGACATTGGGATATACAACAGTTGCACCATTCTGAAATGAATTTAGAAATTTTACTCAAGCATTGTGGACAGATAACTGCAACATAATTAATCCATTGATCTTGTTTAATGCTCCAGTTTTAGAATATATCCTTAAACTACAGCAGCCTCTTCTTTGGTCCATTTTAGCCATTGCAAGAAAAAATATTTACAGAAAATTGGAAAAGTAAAACAACTATATTTTTCAACAAATTTATATGTTTTGCACATAATGTTTGCTAAAAAGAACTGTCAAATATAAAAATGAAAACAAGTAGTATCACACATCAGTATAGATATTAGTTAAAAATTAAACAATTTACTAGATAAATAATCATGGTTTATTTTATTTTATCATATTTTGTTATGGACTTCTGTAAATAGTTATGATTATGTTAAGTTTTTCCTTATATAGATTATATTTGTTTAAAAAAAAAAACAGAAGATCGGGTATGATGTGAGTGGTGGAAGTAAACCATCACTGTATTCATTTATACAAACATCAAATAAAAGCTCAATAGAAAATGAGTTAAGAACAACAAAGTTAGTAAATAATACTGTCCAGTGAATGCCACAAAGCCTATAGTACAAATACTAACATTCAAGCTGGTATTACAACCTCCTTTAGAATGGATGGTGATGGTAGAGGGAAGTAATTACTTTTTATATTCCAGCAACAGCAGCAGCTGCAACTTTTTACATATTGTGACTACATATCATAAGCACCAGTAAGGTATACATTACAGACATGACTAATAAGAACTCTTCAACTCTGATGTTTTACACTCTTATTTATCTTCCCAAAAATATATAATTATGACATGCATGATAATGATAGATTTGAAATTGTGAACCTTTCAAGTTTTAAATTGTCTTGGGGAAAAAATATTGTAATTTTAAAGACTGAAGTTTTTACCTTTAAACTTGATGAACTGGCACAAATTACATATTGAATTAAAATATCTATAAACTTTATTTAAAATATTATTTTTTACAAAAAATACTGCAACTTTTAATATTTAATTACTGACTCTAGCACTTTTTCTGATTTAGAGTTTTGTTTTTTAATGGATAATATGACATGATATAATGTATACAGCCCACTGTACATTACATTTTTTCTTTGAAAAAAATGTGTTTACTCCAACGTTTAACCACATTAACATTAATAATTGTTATACAATATAACATAAATATATTCTCACAAAACCCTAACTGTTTAAAATACAAATATAATACAAAATAAATCAGATAGCTTACAAGAAGTTAACAGTTTAACAAATACAGGCTTTCATGTACACAATATACTTCTTCAACTAATTAATTTGAATTATAATAATAATCATGATGAAGTCCCCATTTTGGGGATGAAAGCACTCAATCTGTGTTTTTGTACATTGGAAGAATAAAAGCAGCTAGAACTGAAGAGTTTGGCTGACTGAAAGTGTTTCCTACTGCTTCACAGTATATGTTTTGGACTTTCTTTAGTTATATTTTACACTGTGGTTACTTCTGTTTTTTTTTTTTATTTGTAATAATTACATTTTAAACAAGAAATGGTACCCTTACATACATTTATATTATCATCCATTTTTAATCATCCTGTAACTAAATATAGATTTGAGTTTTCCTGTCAGGCAGTAAAGATAATAAACATCCCTGTGTGCTCCATGAGTAGCAATTAAAGTAATGCAAAAAGGGGATTTTCCACCTGTGAAAGAGAATTCCTAAAATTGAATAGTACAAAGAAATAATATACATGGTAAGTCCTGAAGCAACCCTCCTTTCAGGAGGAACAACACTTCTTAAAAAAATATTTATTTATGTATGTACATATTTATTTATTTATTTTTATTTATTCATTCCCTGATGGATTGACATCCTCATTAAAAAAACTTTTCCAAATAAGGATTATATGCCCCTGAGACCTCAAGCATTCTAAGTGGATAATCTCATAGTGACTATATGAATTTGGTACATCAAGCTTGGTGTAGAGAAAGAACATGACTTCAGCTTGAACAAATGAGAAGCAAGATTAAAAATGAATATTTCAGATTAAAAATGTACTTAGATACTTTTTTTATGTATTAAACAATTTTCAAATGAAACTAAGCTCAGCTTTCCACTTGAAATGATTTATTATGACTGAATGGGTTTAAACCATATGACAAGATCCAAGAAAGCTGATTTGGGCAGTAGTGCAGTGGTTCAAAGTCCAAGAAACATTGGTAGAATTAGTGCAGGCTATGTACAAGGACCCAATGACTTAAGTACAAATAGTGTTCAGTCTCACAGTGCGGTATCCAGTGGGAGTGGTTGTGCACCAGGGTTCAGCTCTGTCCACTGCTGTTCATAATGGTGATGGACTACATTACAAACAGGTTGGATGGGACAGATCAACAATGTTGCTGTGTCATTAAAGGCAGACTCTGAGCAAGAACTTCAGCAAAGGATAGGCACGTGGGATGAAACTAAGTACAGATAAGACAGTGGTAATGGCAGCAAATTGGGGAAATCAGAAAAAGCTGAGCATTGAGATAGAAGGGAAGGGTCTATATTAGAACATCGAAATTTCACAATTTCGAATGTTTTAATATCAACCCCCACTGACAACATCGAACATTCAGAACAGTGAATTTTTTTCCTAGGGAAAATATTTGCTGTTCGGAAACACATACATACAACACAAGCACACCAAACAAACAGCAATTTACACACATACACCTAAAATCTTACAGCTAACCCTGCACTAAACTGTACAAACACCACTAACTATCCACTTACCTTAACGCAAACCCTAACCCTAAGGTCCATCACTATCACACACTCACCTCACCCGCGCCCTAACCCTAACTCAGCTAACCCGCCCTAACCCTCATGTCCACACAATTGCACACATACCTAACCTGTGCCCTAACCCTATCTCACCTAACCCATGCCCACTCACACATTTACCTGAACCCGACCTGTAACTTTCCACCACAGCGCAGAAAATAGCAAAACAACAGAAATGGACAATCAAATTCTTTCTCTATGTAAAAATGTGTTTTTTCTGTCATTTTGCTATTTTTGGTGTTTGCTGAATAGGGGTCGATATTAGAACATTCAAACTTGTGAAATTTCGATTTTCTAATATAGACCCGAAGGGAAGATTGTGGAACAGGCTACTAGCTTCAAGTATCTGAGAGGGGTGGCTGAGGAGAAGGAAAGTCTGAATGAAGAGGTCAAAGCTTGAATCAGAAGGCCTGTAGCCAACTGACATACAGTGTCAGCTGTAGTATATGACAGGAAAATACCAAAAAAGTTGAAAAGTAAGGTGTACAAAACAGTGGTGCAACCAGTACTACTGTATGGTAAATAAACCTGGCCAATAAAGGCAGATTAGATGAGAAAGCTAGAGGTAATGAAAATGAAGTGGCTGAGAAGGGTGGTAGGATGCACAATGTGGGACAAATGAAGAAATGAGGACATAAGATCAGAAGCCAAAGGAGATCCAATTGCAGAAAAGATCAAAGAGAAAAGATTATTGTGGTTCGGACACATGAAGAAAAGCAGAAGACAATATGGTGAATAATATTTGGGACAGACAGGAAGAAGGTAAGGGAAAACAAGGGCATCCACCAAAGAGGTGGATGGACTGTGTGAGAAAAGATCTGTGACAGTCAGGTGTGCGTGTTGAAGAAGGCAGGATTGTGTCACTGAATCGAGAGAGATGGCAGCAGTTAACACAACACCCCGACCTCATGTAGAAATGAGAAAAAGATGGTTGATGATGATTGAATGGTTTAAAAAGATCAGCTCACATACACATAAATGCTTACATCTGATATACACTTATAATCTCAGGGTACTTATATTTGCTGCCAAAAAACAGTGTATCCAAAGACCAAATATCTAAGCATTCTGAGAAAGGCATGGACAACTTTGAGACTAAACATTTTATATGCTGCATTACCTAGACTAAACACATTTTTCATAATAATAGTCAAGCCTAGCTTGCACAAAGTCCTGATTTATACAGAAAATGACCTTACCATGTCATTCATTTAGGGACTAGCAGAAAGAGAACAAAGTTAATATTTCTGCATACAGGGACAGCAGTAGCAAACTGTAAAAAATGCTGCCCCTAAGGAAAATATTACTGAAAGAAAAAAGTGTGGGTGGATTGAATAGATCACAACTATACATACAATGACTTTCTGCAGAAGACATGAATTATTCATGATTTGAATCATGAATGGTTAAGAAAAGATGTATTTACAAATATACAAAATGATATTGTGAGCAATTGTTGCTAGAAGCTGTAAATGTGATTTTTGATAACTGGACATAACTAAAAAGAACAAAATGTTAAATTATCATTTTTTTATTATATTTGCATTTCATTTTATTGGTATTAGTTTGTGGTATTTAATAGTATGCTCAAGTTTGATTTGATTAAATGTGCAGTCTTTCATAAATAAGAGGCAAATACAAATATGAGGTCAAAGACACTGTGTATACTACTGAGATGAGCACACTGATATAGAGATGCCAGGTAAATGAACAAAAACAAACTCATACAGAAAGATATAAGATGCATTATGCATCATTCTCGGTAATTCGACAGGTAGCATACTCACCTTTGGCACAGAAGAGTATCAGTACATACCAGGTAGTTGGAATAATTTTCCAATACTAACACTGAAGTTCAGCATACAGGCGTACTACACTCCAGAGTGTGTTGTCCTTTGGATAAGATGTTAAACCATTGGTCTATTGGGATTAACTCGGTCAACAAAGTGTAAGTAAATAAATACAACAAAAAGTAAAATAAATATAACAAAATCTGCAAACTTAAAAAGTAATATATCTTTTACTGCACATATATAATTCACTCTGAATACATACCTCATGGAGTATAGCTTATTCCCAACTTTTGTGTAGTATTATAATAGTTACAAGGCAGGTAAGTTAACTGATGACTTTTTCTTTGTAATATCCACCCTCAAGATATACCTGCCATTTTTAATTGTCATTCCAGAGATGATTTTGTGGCTACACTTCTGATCATCCGGATACTTCTTGGAAGATGCAAGTGGTCATTCTGCTTAACAAAGAAAAGGAGTTATTACAGAGATGAGGTAACCACTAGCTAATAAATCTATCCCTCCATGTTTTATTTGTGTATTTAGATCCTTAGTTCAAGTGTTTATGAAGCTGATTATCTTATGCTGGTATAAGAGATCATGTAGAGTACCATCTCTGATGGCATGGAATACAATACATAGATCTCCTTGCAAGAGTGAGTATAGGAATAAAGCATCAAGCCTGTCTTGGTACATAAAGGTTTTTATACTAATAATTTTTCAAGTTAGGAATATCTGTGGCCATTCCAGCTACATATGTATCTAGCAGGAAACAGACTAAAAGGGACATTGCACTCTATAACTGACTTAATAATGTATGAGTACAGAGGAAAGATCATTTTTGACCTAGACTAGAGGACATGAAAATTATTTTTCTAGACAGCAGGATTTCCTGACTGCTTCTGCTAAATAGTGGTTGAAGGATAGGGAATTATCAACTCAGGTGCCAAGGACTATGGCTAAAGTATTCTTTGAAGTGGGGTACTAGCTATACTGTAAGGGGTAAATGATGTGTGCTTGCTATAAGTTACAACAATGCACTTCACTACATTGTTTAAGCCCTTTTCTGTAAACCATTGGTTTGTAAGGATTAATTATTGCTATGGCAACTTTAAATTTAAAGGAGAGTGATTGATAACACCCATTTTATAGTGACAAATAAATTTGATTTGTAGGCTCTTACTAAGTCTACAGATGAGGAGATCATCAAGAAGCTTGGCAACACCATCTAATACTGATGGGAAACAAACAATTACCCCCCATTAAGTAGATTTTCCTCACATATCCCAGGTGATTTTTTTAATCATCCATCCAGTAGTCCAGACTGGTTTTATGAAATTCTAGGGAAGCTCTCAACTTAATATGTAAGGGCAGCCTGATCCACAAATGGGAGTTGTTAGCCATAGGCTGGGTTCAAGGTACAGAAGTCAGAAAAATATGTCTGCCAAAAAGGAGGGGTTGAAGCACTGAGACTTAGTGTACACTGTAACTACTTATTTTTATTTTGTTTGTTGACCTGGTAGGTGATCTGGTCCAAAGATGCTTTTAAGTATACCTGCTTTTAAAGGCAGGTATACAGAGACTCATTTTGATAAAAATAGTATTGCATTTGCATAGGTAGTTAATGCAATTATGGGTTAGATCAATTGTTAGATAAACAGCATAACAAAAAATAGGAACAGCATCACAGTAGCATAGTACAAACATCATCAAATTCTTAGGAAAACTGTAACCAGTGACAATTAAACAATAATGAATTAAATATGGACAAATCATTAATAGATAAAATAGTTCTCAATGATAGTAGGATAAAACTAGTTAACAGCTTTAACACTAATTACATAAGCAAATAGTATGACATGCCACACTATATACGACATATATAATGTCTAAATTCATGTCTAGGTATGTGTCAACTGAAAGTTTTGCATAGGCACAGTTGTCTAGATACAATATGTACAATGCATAATCCAATACCTGGGTATACATCACTTTAAATTATTGATTACAGGGCAGGTTGTGGATTTAGTTGTGTATCAGGATAACCACATTCCCCATAACCTCTGAAACAATTGCAAGCTATTTTACTTTGGAGATGCTCCACTAGGGATGATTTGAATCAATGGATGGTATTTTGGCTTTTATCTCTGTTGGGAGTGTTGCATGTTCTCCAGTCGCTGTTTTGAAATGAGGTCTGTTCAGTGAGATATCATTTCCTTGGCTGTTTCTTAAACTGTATAAATGATCTCTGAAAATGAGTTTTCTTCTTAAGGGTGGACAGAACACTCATGCAGAACTTTGTAAATTAGTGTACTTTCAAGATTGGTAGCCAATTGACTTTCTTGGGTAGGCTATAATGGTAGGTGCATGGGTCTGCAGGCAAAGCAAATTGTGTTCTCAGAAGTCTGAATCCTGTGAGTTTTGTAGGCAGAATGAGAGACTGGTAGTGGAAGTTCATAGTCAACATAAGAAGAACACTTTTGGACAGGTAGCAGGCAGTAGGTTACTTTATAGCATAATTTTAGTAGTGTTAGTACTTTATTAACTATACTGTCAGTATGAATGCTGAAGGTTAGGGAAGGATCAAGAGTAATGCCAGAGTATTTGTACTGTGAGACAATGAGAATAGTGTTACTATGGTTAACTATTACTGTGCAGTGAGGCAGTTCTTGCACTTATGGGGGGGTGGAGAAAAACATCACATTAGTCTTTCTATGGCTAAGGAGGATATTGTTAGCCTCTGCCCAGGTGCAGAGAGTAGAGAATGATTGCTGGAAAGGAGTTTGTAGGCAATTGGAGGATTTATGAGATTCTAGTAGTAATATGTCATCAACATATAATGTCGAATTCTTACTTTCTGAAGAGGCAGCTTACCTTACTTATGCAAATTATATGATGTATTGTTTTTCAGTTTCTGATTCATATCTATGATCACTTTCAAAGTGATGTGATACCCAGTGAACACAACTCTCCTAAATATTGATTTCTCAAAATAAACCGTACCACAGAAGAATGGAATCAAAAGATGCATTTTATTGTGAGGTCACTGGACATCCTGCTGGGGAGGTTGGATCCCCCACACTGTCTGCTAGCTATTGTGGACTTCTCTGTGTCCACATCAGCTTAGTTAAATGTATAAATCTCAGTACTGATAGTTCTGAAATTGCCACACATTTCAGGAATGTATGCTTTCGGGAAGATTTTTATATTGCCATATAATTATTTCTGTTTGTTGGTAAAATAGCCATGTATCACTGAAGATTGTTTGGACTAGATATACACAGCTTTACATTCTGTCATTAAGAAAGTGCTTATAACTTACAAACAAACCTTTCCAATCATTAATTGATGTAATAGGGGCTGAGTTCCAAATAGTGATGAGAAATGTATCGTATGGTTGGAAAGGTAGCCATGATAAGTAACAATAGCAAACAGCAGCAATTAAGACTGGGTCAGTACTAAGTAAATGAACAACAAACAATCACATATCAGTCAGTCTATCAAATTCAAGCAGTGGGATATATAATCACAGACACTTTTACACAAGATATTATTTGATTGTATGTGGTTTATGCCATTGTTTTTATTTAACTGACTGGTTCATAGGCTTACAAAATATTCCTTTCACTGTTAAAATAACCTAAATATAAATGTAATACACACACACACACACACACATATATATCTATACATATATATATATATATATATATATATATATATATATATATACATATATATATAAAAACACAAAAAGAGTGCTTGAGGCAAAGCTGAAACCGAGGTATATCCAAGCCGTTTATTGAATTACACACAAAGCAGCTGAAGCAAACATAAACGCCTTTACACATTCACTTGCGTTTTCGTCTCAATAGAAAAGACTTCATCAGATGACCAGTGTAGGAACAATTAATCATTTATATTGAAGTTAATTAATGCTGGGCCAATGAATTTGTACACAGTACATTTAAAAAAAAACAATGACATTTAAACATAAAACACCATATTATAATGCGATTAATATTTCATTAAAAAACATTTTCATGTATTATTACACTTCTCATGAACTAAAACAAATTCATAAATAAATCTCATTAAAAATAGATTGAGTAACTAATTAAAATAAGTGTCATATTTAAAAAAAAATAAATGAATTAAAAAGTTTCACTATTCCTTTTGTGTGGTTGTGTACCTATTTGAATTGAGGGAGCATTGCCATCTCCTGACAGAAAATATAATTACATCCCATGCCATTCAAAGTTTTGCAGATCTTAATTTCAATAATGGCAATATAGAGACATAATCATTCAACCCAGGGAAATTTCCTGCTTCGAGGGTGACTTGCCACCACAATTCCCTGATTTCTATCATTTCTTTCTATGGGCCTCCCCTAATATCATTTTTAATTTGTTCCAATATGAAGAAGGAAAATTCAGGTTTTACACATGACTTTGTGTGCTCAAACAAAGCACTGGTTTCTTTCCCTACTGCCATGTCATAAATATGTTCGTAGATCCTTCTTTTTAACATTCTTTCAGTTTTACCGACAGGAGGATTTACAAACCAAGCAAGTAGCCAAGCAGACTATTCCTTTTGTTTCACAGTTATAGCAGTCAGTACTATTAATCCATCTTTTCCGACTCTCCAAATAAATCTTATCTGTGTTCATAATATACGTGCATTGGGAACAGTGTCCACATTTGTATGTCCGAAGCCTCCTTCTATTGTGAAGGGGTTTATTGTCCCTGTTTTCAATAATATTTTAATACTCTGTGAATTTTTATATACCACTTTAAAAGAAAATTTAGAAATATTTTCCAGGTCCGAGAGAGATACAAATCTATTCCATTCTTTATTAAAAATTTTTTGGTATTGTCATTCAAAGTTTTGTATTCTAAAATAATTGCCTGTTGATAAGTATTATTTATATTGTTTTTGTCCTTGTATGCATCGACATCAATAATTTGTTCCCTATGGCCTTGAATGGGTTTAAATCTACTACTTCTTCCTTTTTTGACCTCAATTCTAATGTTGTTAATAAATTCCTGGGGATACCCCCTCTCAATAAACATCTTTTCAAGCAAATTACACTCTGACCGAAAATCAGTATCCAGGCTAGTCATACAACTCCCCTTTACAAACTGACCCTTTACTATGTTTTTTTTTTTTTTACAATGTAAGGGGTGTGCACTCTGATAGTGAAGAAAGGAATTACAAAAGGAAGATTTTCTGTATATCCTAGTTTCAAACTTATTGTCTATCTTATATACCTCTAAATCTAGGTATTGTAAACTTTTATTGGATATTTTATAGGTAAAATTTAGAAAATCAGTAGTTTCTTCCATATATTTCATAAAATCTGCAAACTTTTCTTTACCTCCTATCCAAAAAATAACTATATCATTCAAAAACCTCCAGTAGAGGCTCCAACAGGACCTACATTCAGAGTTTAAAATGTGCTTTTCTTCCCATTTTGCCAAAACTAAATTGGCATAAGTGGGGGCGCATGCTGCACCCATTGCCACCCCTTGAATTTGCTGAAAGAATTCTCCATTAAAACATATAAAATTATACTTCAAAACCATGTCCATTAAAAGCACATTCAATAATTTCTCATTGTGGGTTAACACCTGGTCCTCAAAAACAATTTCCTCAAATATTTCCTTACCAGTAGTGTAGGGTATACAAGAAAACAAATCTATAATATCGATAGTTACAAAAAGAAGGTCTTTATGATATAAATCATTAAAATTTTCTCTCAATAGGCCCCATGAATCTTTTAAAATGTCTTTCCTTCTGACCCATAAATGCTTTAATTTGGTGTCCACATATTTGGCTAGAGGGTAGGTTTTAGACCCTTTGATCGAAACTATGGGCCTCAAAGGTGGGTCCCTCTCATTTTTGTGGGTCTTAGGAATTCCAAAGATAGTGGGTACCCTAGGTTTATCCACTTTCAAATATGTATACATTTTTTTGATCAATAAGACCTTCATGTAGCATATCGTTAAGGCCTATATCAATTTTATTGTAGGCTATATTCACTTCATTCCTGGAAACATAAGAATATCTTGAATCATCCCTTAATATTGAATTAATTTTACCCTCATATTGTATACTATCCATTATAACAACACCACCCCCTTTATCTGGTTTCATCACTCAGTTATTAGAATTGGATTTCAATTCATCAAGTATCTCTTTCTCTTTTTTACTTAGGTTAGCCTTATATTTAACTTTATTTTGTGCATTCCTAAGTTCCTTCTCAATAATCTTCTCCAGATTTTTTAACTGTGGGTGCAGGGGGGGTTGTAAATAGTCCTTCGTTTTAATCCTTGATCAATGTTCGTATTGTCATTAGGGAACATTATACATAAGTTAACTTTCCTTAGAAATAATTTAACGTCAAGCAATGACTTTGTTAGATCTCCTTTTCTGTACAGAATAAACTTTAAGCCTTTTGACAATAGGTCAAAATGTTCTCTCTCTAATATTATATTACTAAAATTATATATAGAAAAATCTTTATATGTGTTCTTAACCCAGTCAACTAAAATATCATTTAGATCCGTAAAGGTAGGATGGATATGATCTAATATCTCCCTCTCCCCCTCCCCCTTCTCCCCGCCTCCAGTAAAAATTTGATTGTTGGTACCCTGGTTTGTTCATCAGTCTTTCCGATCTACGTAAAGGTGGAAAAGCATGATCAAAATCAGAGTCATCCTCTTCCTGATGAGAGTTACTGTTTAAACCATTGTCATGGTTAGAAAAATCATTAACTTGTTTATTATCAGTCACATTCTTCTTATGCCCATAACATGGTTTAGGGTAACTGGTATTACTTTCATATTCATTAACATCTCATTCCAGTTTTTTTAATTTTCGATGCACCATTTCACCACATTTATTATCAGTCTCACTTCTTATATTAAAGTATTTTTCCATTTCTTCACTAATAGTGAATATTAAATCATCCTTAATACACTGGTCAAGCTCATCAATACTTTTTGTAAATCATCCTGACATCTTGTATTTTCCTTGATAATAAGTCTTAAAATATCCAAACCACAGTTATTAAATACTTCTTTTAGTTCATTATGAAATACAAAACCAATTTGCACATTGTTGGCGAATTTACAAACACGTAGTCCCTTAGGGACTATTCCCCTTGAAATCATCATCATCATCTTCTTTCGGCTGTTCCCATTAGGGGTAGCCACAGCAGATCACCTGTTTCAATTTCTTCCTATCCTCTGCATCTTGTTCTGTCACGCCAACCACCTGCATGTCCTCTCTCACCACATCCATAAACCTTATCTTAGGCATTCCTCTTTTGTTGTTACCTGGTAGATTCATCCTTAGCATATTTTTCCTAATATACTCAGCATCCCTCCTCAGCACATCCAAACCAAAGTAATCTTGTCTCTCTTGCTTTGTCTCCAAACCTTCCAACCTGGGCTGACCCTCTAATATACTTATTGCTAATCCTGTCCACACTAGTCACACCCAGTGCAAATCTTAACATCTTTAATTCTGCCACATCCAGCTCAAACTCCTGCCTTTTTGTCAATGCCACTGTCTCCAACCTATATAACATAGCTGGTCTCACTACCCTCTTGTAGACCTTTCCTTTCACTCTTACAGGTACTCGTTTGTCACAAATCACTCCTGACACTCTTCTCCACCCACTCCATCCTGCTTGTACTCTCTTCTTCACCTCTCTTCCATACCCACCATTACTCTGAACTATAGACCCCATGTATTTAAACTCATCCACCTTCGCCACCTCTACTCCTTGCATCCTCACCATTCCTCTATCCTCCCTCTCATTCACACACATATATTCTGTCTTAGTCCTGCTGACCTTCATTCCTCTTCTCTCTAGAGCATCTCTCCATCTCTCCAGGGTCTCCTCCACCTGTTCCCTACTCTCACTACAGATCACAATGTCATCTGCAAACATCATAGTCATTTAAATAGTCGTTCACAATGTCCAAAGTTCTGTATTTTAACATGAGCTTAGCCAGATTATCCAGCTTAATGTGGTAAGAATCAGTGATTGGTGGTTGTTTGTTATTAGTTTCATTTAGTTTAAAAAAATACTTGGTACGTAACCATTCTCTTGTTTCCTTTAAATTATTTACTTTAAAAGTACCTGCTGCCGCTTTAGAAACAGTCGGCAGTTTTTGTCCCAGTGCTATGTATAAGGAATCTCCATTCGTAGAGCTGGTAGCAGCTTCTCCATTTCTCAATGCATTGGGTGTAGATTCTGGATTAAAAGTCCCTCCGATTACTTCTTTAGGGTTGCCAGCATTTTTATAAGCACCACTAAGCTCCCTTTCTCCATTAGTTTCACAAGGTCTCAGCTGTTTAAACCCTTCAGTTCCTTGTGAGCACTGGTTCAGGAGGTTTCCACATAGCCCTACTAGGGACTGGCTGAGTGGTGTCAGCAAGTCTATCAATTCTGTTAACTGGCCAATCAACTTGTGTGATTGACCTACCTTGTCCTGCCCTTTACCTTCAGGAAGGGCTTGCTTCTCCATCGCAAATCCATGAAATAAACCAAAGAAAACTGAAAAGTGGAAAAAGCAGTCAATAATTATACCACTAAAACACAAAAGGAGTGCTTGAGGCGAAGCTGAAACCAACTAAGTATATCCAAACCATTTATTGAATTACACACAAAGCAGCCAAAGCAAACATATATATATATATATATATATATATATATATATATATATATACACGAGATGATCAACTCTACATAAACTTGAAATTCATACAGTCTAGACCATATGATCAAGATTCTGAAAACTCGAACATAAAAAAAAAAAAAAAAAATCTAGCTTTCTATACATTTTTGCAGGGAGGCAAATATCCCTACACTCCATGTGGGGGGCTGTGACCCCCACATCCCCTGCAATTTATACCAACTCAGAGATCACACTACAGGGAGAAAAAGGATGAATTCCCTGATCAGCACTGTACTGCAATCTCCATTCAAAAGGTTTGGGTTTTCAAAAACTCAGTCATATGATTTCAACCATATGAATTTTATGTTTCTGAAAACACAATCAACTGATAGTGACCCATATACATATATATATATATATATATATATATATATATATATATAGAGAGAGAGAGAGAGAGAGAGAGAGTTAAATAGGTATAGATATATATATTTGACAAGTCTGTGTGATTTGCAATTACAGTATGATCAGCAGCTCTCTCTCTTTCTCTCTCTCTCTCTATATATATATATATATATATATATAAGAGAGAGAGAGTATGTTGCAATTATGGGTATAAAAAATTCCTACGAAAATTGTAGGCAGAGAAAATTAAACAATGATGAATTAAATATTGCAGACTTGTGAACATGTTTATTAATTGTACTCTTATGAGCATTCGGTAGGGACATAATCATGAAGTTGTGGTTGGGGATTTTTACAAGAGAGGGAGGGATGGAGGGAGGGAGGAGGAGAGAGATAAAGAGTTAACACCAGCACAGGGCACCCTGCAGGCAATGCTGTTTGGAATATGTTGATGGCTTTTGTGTGTTTGTTTCATTAATATGATCACCTCACTAGAGCTTATGGACATATCATGGTTAGAGATCTAGAGGATGTCTGTGGCACATCAGCTAGAAAGTGTAGGGCAGAGGTTGTCTTATTTAACTAATTCACTCTAAAATGTATCTTGTCGAGGCATGACGTAGCGGAATATCCTGCCAGCTTCTTACCATTATTAGTTACATAGCATGGCAAAGGGGTTGGGAACTTGGGAAAATAACAGAACTAGCAAAGTTGATCATTCTTTATGTCTTATGTGGTACCATTGTATGACTGAACCTATTTGTTTTACTAGTCCTCCTTGTTATATGAGCAGCTGCATTAGCCTTTCTTTTAAATCCAGCAATCTACTTAAGAAGAAATGCTACCTTCTTGAAAGCTAATACTAACTGATGTGTCATAATGATAGAAAATCTCTAATTGCTGCCATATCTACCAACATTTTTCTTTTTATTTCAGTGAGCTCTGATTGCTGAATTCAAATATGGCCCAGGGTCTACAGATACTGTTTTACACTTCTTTCAACATTTTTCTACCTAGAAGTTAGCACCACCCATTAACTGAAGAACAGTTCATTATTTTTGACAACAGCAGTCACTCAGTGTCTTGTGATAATTTTCATAGAAGACATACAAACAAAAAAATGAAAGAACTTCAGTCTACATTACTTTGACTCTATAAGGATCAAAAATTGGAAGACTCGAAAAAAGGATACCTGCAAGAAATTAATAAGGACATTGCCTGCTACGAAGACTCTGAATGACAATACGATCCTTTAAACGTATGCTAACAAAGGGATAGAAGTTCAGTGTCAAACAAGCCACTGACATATTCTCATACTAAATATGTAGAAGGTCATATTATATTATTGATTAAATACTCTGTGTGCATGTTTCAAGGATGAAAAAAAAAGACAGCAGCCCCTTCCAAGCACACAGTTACACACCGAAACAGTTAACTATATAACTAAATATTCAACTCTAGATATCCATTTTCCTAAAGTGAATAATCAAATACTTCACTAAAGTATCTACATACTCATGGGATCTGCAAATTAATTCATTTATATCTTGGTACAATTACCCTAGCAATCCAATGCAGCCAGATTCTGTTACTATTATACATTATTTACAGTATGTATTTTGAAGTAAGTATTATGGCTGGATTGTACTTCCTTTCATATTAAAATAACCAGTACCCATTTACAGTTTGCTATCTCAGTATATCCATGCATTATATTTAGTGGGATCTTTGCATATTCTGTCTTTAATTTAATTATCATATTAAAGAATATTAAATATTCAGGTGTATGCCTTATTATTGAAATAAATTAAGCTGCTTTAAAGAAGAAAAAAATTGATCTATATATTGCCACTGAAATTATCTGCACTTCACATTCATGTACAGCCTATCAGTATACATAGCCACTGATGTTTTAATATACAAATAAATTATCACACATTTATGAAACATCCAGCACACATATTGAGGTACACAGACATTTATTTAAACCCATAAGCAGAAAGTTTACTTCACACTTATTTCTAGAACTAAGCATTTCTAAAACTAAGCTTATTCGCCTTTCTTCTTGCACATCTGCCAGCAGTTGGACTAGTTTTGTAACTTCATGTGATTACAGTCTCTGCATGCTGACTCTGCAACATTAATCATCACAGTACCAAATGAAGTTTTCTCCCCAGGGCCCTATTACATTGCAGTTGTTACAAAAGGCAGACAGAACAGTAAAATGGATCCTTTAAATCAGTTACAAAGATCTTGAATAAAATTCACTCAGAAATAGACAACTATTAATTGCTAAGGAAAGAGCCACTTTGTGTTCTGAGCCTTTTTAATAAATAAGTCTGAGAAATAAAAAAAGTCATGCCAAATATTATTACATAAAACACATTATCTTGACATGTGAAGTAGAAAAAACATTGTTCATATAAAAACATGTAAGAGGAGACAAGTAGTGTCTACATCAGATAATTTATTCTTTTAATCAGCCCTGGAAATGTACTATTTATATACTATCTTAATGTCCATAGGAACCTGTATGCTTTCCACTATGTATATCAGTTTATGCTGTTTTCTAAAGTGCTAAGAATGCAAGCTGAGACTAACTGAGGCCTCAAGTTTGGCAGTCGTAAAACTAAATGTTCATAGTTTGTATTCTGCTGATTATTTTACAATCATTTCAGAAGACTGCCAAAACTGTATACCCTTTGCAATAAAAAAAAAAAACGATTTTCTTTTCTGAGTTAAAAGCCACAAACAGGATTTTAAGAGCTATAGGAAGCAGCATGTATGAACAGCTGGCAATCATGTTACCTAAGTGGGCAGAACTGATGGGATTAGCTACTTTACTCATACTGTCGCCAGCCTTGGCTGGTCAATCCTTGGACTCTTTTCATGTCAGTCCCTTTCCGTAACTTCTTTCTACAGACCAGTAACCTTCTCTTTCCAAATACCTAAATCATCAGATGCAAATTTCATAGCATCTAAAGACTGCTAATGTACTAGCTTCCTGCAATTCTATAATGACGTTTCAAAATTCATCTATAACTGTAACCCCCAAATGTTGACATGGCTATCAGTAGTTATGCAAATAATGTTTATGTACAACTAGATAAATATATTAACCTGATAGTCTCTACCAGAACTAAACAAAATGAGAATTTTAAGAGCAAACCAGTCTGGTGTTCCACAAGCAGAACTAAGCAATATAATAAAATAATAAAAATAAATAGTGGAGTACCTCATGATCTGTGCTAGGACTCCTGCTCTTCTGCATATGCTTTTCTGATCTCCAAATCAAAAATGAAGATCTCTGGTTAATGTAGTGGGCAGATGATTGTAAATAAGGTATCATCCTGAAATCCTCTTATGATATGCAAAAGCTACAACTCAAACTTACACATGTTAATAGTTGGTACATAAAAGACATGCTAAAATTAAATCTGAAAAAAAACTAATATTGTCACATTTGGTAAAAATCTCTCCATGCAGCTTATATAGATAGTACCTCACTCCAAAATGAAGATGTTGTGAAAGTCTTCGGGACAAAGGGAAATCACTCCCTCTGCAGTCACATTAGGTAAAAAGTTCTCCACGCAGCTTATATAGATAGTACCGCACTCCAAAATGAAGATATTGTGAAAGTCTTCGGGACAAAGGGAGATCACTCCATCTGCTGCTATATTTGATAAAAAGCTCTCCATGCAGCTTATACAGTCCAAAATAAAGATGTTGTGAAAGTTGTTAGGACAAAGGGAGATCACGCCATCTGCTTCGATCGTCATGCTGCAACAGCAGTTAGAAAATAATTCTGTCTACTGAAACTGATTGCAACGGAGATCAGCAGTAGATCCAAAGAAGTCCTTACCTCTCATGATTCTACACTGATCATGGCATCATGGAACACAAGGTCCCCTTTGGGATGGATCTTGCCAGATATATAGTTGGAGAGATCCCAAAGATTCCTTAAAGAAAAGATCATGGGCCTAAAAGACCTGACCCCCCCCCCCAGCAGAGATTGAAGTCTTGGTTCCTTTCTTCAGTGCTCTGTAGAATTCTTATGGGTGATCTATGACATGCTTTTTTGTCCATATCTCCACAAATCAAACAGTTAAGCAAACAATAGTACCAGAGAACTGAACATGCTTCAGCAAATGAACAAATCACAATGGAGAGACAGATTTGTCATGTAATGACAACCCCTTCTTTCTAACAGACTGCCGCCCATATTAAACAAAGTGGCACACTATCTTCCTTCAAAAAGGACTTATACAAATGGATAGGTATTCACAATTCACCCCCTAGCATGACTGACACATCAATCATTGAAAAGGGAGATAAGGCCCAAGGGTGAGTAAAACTAGGCATAAGTGACTACACTGGCCCAGTTGCCTTGTATTTTCTATGAGCCACTCATTCACTGTATTCATTCTGTAGTACTTTAGTACTGTTCATGAGGCCTAGTGAGTCATATAATCATGAAATAAACAGGTGAAACCAGTTTTAGATACCCGAGAGTTGAATAGTATATGATATCTGAGCTCCTCATCATTATATTAATCTCTGACACTAGATCAACTCTAGTGTAAATTAATCACATGCAGAATGTTATGCTTGGGCATTAATTATTGTACACAATTTAAGCAACCTAGCTTTACTTTAGCAGACAAACCACTTTTTTGTAAAGTTTTATAAAATACATTTCACATAAAATAAAATAAAAAATGGTATAATGTCACATTTGATGTCCACAGTGCTCCATTAATACTGAATTAATTCTCTGGCATTATCTAAAACTTCTAAATACTTCATGCAAAACTGTAACAAGGCCAAATAACTCAATAGATAATGTCCAGAGTGATACTTGCCATGACACAGGAGTTGAAAAACAAACAGCAACCACAGGGAGGACATGCATACTCCGCACAGAAGGCACCCCAGCTGAGGATCGAACCAGAGAACCTCTTGCTGTGAGGCAACAATTCTCTGGCATTGTCTAAAACTTCTAAATACTTCATGAAAAACTGTAACAAGGCCACATAACTCAATAGATAATGTCTAGAGTGATACTTGCCATGACACAGGAGTTGAAAAACAAACAGCTATCATTCAACTTAGCTGAACCACTGCTGCATTGACACTTTAATGACTGCTATTATTGACTGACTATTGCAGAATTATAATGTTTAATCATCAGTGATTTTCTAGAAATGAGAGGACACCTTTGCAAAGCAAAATGAGTTCATGGTGAACATGTTTCAAGAGCAAAAAGCAATTTTGTAGTCATGTTTCCAGCTACAAGCATTCAGGGATATACATGCACACTCTACAGTAATACTAATATTAATTTTGACACTTCTGGAAATTAATCTGCTTAGACTATGACCCTGCACCGGCAATGAAGCCACCATTCAAAGAAATGCTTCTGCTCCAAAGTGAATCTACCTGCTTGCTGTTAAATGTGTTAAAAAGAAAACACGTGGAGATCACTCTGATTTCAGCTTTTGAATGTCTCTCTTATATCCTTAAATGCTTTACATCTGAGCTAATGAAAAAGACTGGAGGTGTCACACAGGGAGCAGCCAAGCAAAACAGTAAACTGAGGTATAAAGATTTGGACTTTTCTTTAAGTTTTATAGCCTGGTCCCCAGTCAGCATCGGGTCCAGCACATCTGCCTAGGTCACCTTGTTCTGAATCCTGCCCTGGTGCTGATCACTGCCCTACAACTTTGCTTACGGAACACTCACCCCTTTTTTGCTTTACCTCAACCTACTTTTGGTACTGATCTAATGCAATAATGCCCAGTGAAAGTAATTCCAAACAGCATCTGACTGTATCAGTAGACATTTCTAAGTGGACAGTGGTTTCATACAATGAATGTGCCACTTATCAGATCAAGGTGAAACTTTAATTACCAAATGATCTTCTGACATATTAAAATCTTATTCATCAAACCACAAAAAACATTTGAAAACCCTACAACACATAAGAACAGCTAACATATAATGTTAAAAAAGGCATGTGCAGCTTTAGTATCCATTATCACGTGCTATACTTAATTCTCTGACTGAAATAGCCATAACCTTGTAGTAATTCTGAAAGTCCCCTTCTCTATTTTCACACTGCTTTTGACAGTTGGACTGCTGTAAAAATTGTGTCAGAAACTGTCAACTCTTATATGGCACCTGTTCTTTTTTTTTTTTTTTGACTTTATAGTTTCAGTGCTAGGGCAGCCTTTACACAGATCACTTCAGTTAACTATGTTTAGCTATGAATTATGCATTTATTTTAAGCTGCTATCTTGCTTTATGTCTCTGCTACCCTTAACAGAGCTACAAAAAAAAAACAATATATATTTTTTATATGTTACTTCTTCATTAATATAAATTGAAGTTCTAAATATCATACCTCTACTTGTCCCATCATGTTATAGTTCCAGTTAAAGTACTATAGATCATGCATTGTACACTTCCAATTATAACCACTGAATAGCGGTTATATTTTTAAAATGTATTTTCAATGTCAAAAAAATGCTGAATAGAATGCTACAGCTCCAAATCAGTCAGAAAATTAATATAATGCTAAGTAAATATATAAAGAATTATTTTAAAAGATATTCCCCTAGATTTAATGAACGCCATGTAGGAATAGTGCAGGCTCTACATAGAGTGTATAGTGGCCGTGTCTGCAGCTCCCCCTCAGCAGTGCACCTTGCATATTCATGAAGGCGCGCTACTCTGGGACAGCCATGTACATGGTTATTGAATCAGTGCTAGGGGGTGGTTTACAGTGCCTGCAGATGTGTAACACAGCTCCTGCACTGTCAAAGTGCTGTACAGCACTAAATGATTCAATTAAAGTGTCCTCAGTCACTTATTCATAATTATTTTTATTTATGTCACACAGTGGGTGTCTTACAGTGTCAGTAACACACCCCCTGCATTGTCAAAATGCTGTATGGCACTAAAAGATTAAATAAACTGTCCTCAGACACTCATTAATAACGGTTAAATTTATGTCAAACAGGGGGTGTGTTATAGTGCCTGTAACACACACGCCTAGGCTGACAAAGTGCCGTACGGCACTAAAATGTTACATAAAGTGTGTCCTTGGCCAGTATGAAAATGGAGCTGTAGGGGGTGTGTTACAGTGTCTGTCAGAGTACTGTACAGCACAGAAATTAAATGTGCAAATGTGAGTTTTCCTTTTATGTTTATTTATTTATTTTTTTAGTATATCTTTTTTTGTCTAGTTTAAGTATAGTTGAGCAGGTTTGCATGGTGCGTTGCTCAGCAGTGCTTAAAGATAATGAAAAACTGTAAAGAAATGTATAGCTGAAGTCTTCGCAGCCAAATTAGCTGAAAAAGAGTCAAGGCTTTGTGTGTACTAGGTGCATGGTTTGAATACCAGAACAGGCCATTTAGCTTTCACATTGGAAAGAATTTATATTTATATCCTTAATTTATTTTATTGCTGCAATTATTGATATTTGTCAACCAGGTTAGTGCAGCTGGTCCATAATCCCAGTGTCAGTGGAGATATGAGGTGAAAACCTCCAGTTAAATATAACTATCCAATACAGTTCAGTCACACACCAACGTAATGTAATTAAAGTACATAACATGAGGTTATGTAAAGTAAAATACATGCACATAATAACAAAATGTCAATAATGAGCAATTAATGTCAATATATATTTTTATTATTTAAAACTCTTGCTTGCCCTTAGCTAAATTTTGCTAAGCACTGCTAAGCCAAGCTAAGCAATGCTTAAATAGGACCTGTCTGAGTACTACTTTACAACCCCACAGGGTCAGAGTTGCTGGCGCCATGTCAGACTCAATGCCTGTCACAAGTGGTGTCCCACAGGGCTCAGTCCTGGGCCCACTCTTGTTCGGCATCTACTTCTCCGAAGTACAAGCAAACACAGGAGGGTTATGGCTGACCAAGTTTGCAGATGACTGCAAACTGGGCGCCATAGTCGAAAACACATCTGACACAGATATCCTTCAGAAGGGCCTTACAGAAACGGATAACTGGTGCCAGAGCCATGGCCTAAAGTTAAATGCCAAAAAATGCATAGTCATACCCTTCGGGAAAATCAAGGTTACCCCTAGCTACCATATAAGAGGCAATCCACTGAGCACAGAAGAAGTTATCAGGGACCTGGGGACCCAGGTTGACAGTAACCCTTCATTCGACACTCATGTTGCTAAAATAGTTAGGAAGACCTTCTACATTGCCCACCTGATCATGAAGGGATTCACATCTAGATCAAGGGAGGTCATAGTCTCCCTGTACTCATCACTCATCAGACCAATGATTGAGTACAATGCCCCATTCGGAATGTATCTGACCCGACACTTGCAGCAGCTGGAGAGGCCCCAAAAGTTCCTCACCAAAAGGATAAAAGGTCTCAAAGATATGTCTTATGCTGCCCGGCTGAAAGAACTCCAGCTCTATTCAGTCGCTTACTGCCTGCTCAGAGGTGACCTGTGCCTGACATACAAGGCCATGTCAAACCCAGATTTGATGAACATGCTTCACCTCAAAAAATCGAAATCTCTTAGAGCCACAAGGGCAGGAGACCTAAACCTAGACACAGCTATTAATAGGACGTGCTGGAGGGATAGATTCATCACCCAAAGACTCCCTATGCTGTGGAACAAAATCCCAGTATATGTGAGGCAGAGCACCTCGCTGGCTTTGTTCAAGAGGAATCTTGACCAATGGATGGGAGATCGCAGATATACCCCAGGGATTACCTCAGTGTCTCTGCTCAACAGAGGCACTGCAAAATAATGGCCATAGTTTCTCCAAACTAAAGGGGTGGCGTAAGCCACAAAACTATGGGCTAGGCTTGTAAATGCCCTCGGGCAGATAGCCTAGTATAAACCTATGAACCTATGAACCTATGCTTAACCTGATTGAGCATTGCTAAGCTGTCCCATTCTAAGCAGTCCTCAGCTGAGCTAAGCAGATTTGCACACCCCTAAGCACTACTAAGCATTTTCCACTTTAAGCACTGCTCAACTAAACTTAGTGGATTTGCACACTCCTAAGCAGAGCTTATCATTTTTAAAAATGGTCCAATGATGGCAAAGAGTGGGAAAATAGCCTTATTTAAGCTGCACAGGTGGGAATACAGCCAGAACCTGTTGGAGTTTTATCACTGCAGGAGCTATGGCTGGTGTCAGAGCGTGAGCACACTTTTGGGCACAGTGCTGGGGCATGTTGGAGTCCAGGGTCATGGCTGGGCTCCTTGTTAAATACTATGACAACAGACTGCTGCAGGGCCAGCACCAGGGCTCTGAATACAAGTTCGAGACCTGGGACCATCTGGCACATGACCTCACCAATGCCACTGGAATCCCCCACACTGGTGAGCAGGTGAAACATTATTATGATGACCAGAAGTGGAGGAAGGGGGCACTCTTGGCCCAATGGATCCAACATACTTGGGACAGGAATGTCCCAGAAGTTTGCAAGTATAGGGACCATTGTTTTATGAAATTCTGGCATGAATATGTGATAGACAGGTATGCATAATGGTGTGTATCCCTTCCCACAGCTACAGAGGAGAGGACTCACAACTTTGAGCCCAAGCAGGGCGCCTAGTGAGGATGTGCCGAGATTGTGGTGAGTACAGATATATCTTGCAATATATAGTAATATTAATAAGAAAGAGTACAGTAGTAACTTCCAGTAGGTATATTCTGTTCTGACTGTACTGCAATAACAGTAATAATGTGTAGGAATGACGTGTATATGATATTAATACTAATTATCCAGTAATAAATCATACTGACATTCTAAATGTAAAGAGAATAAATAGCATCCATTCATGATCTACAGGAAATACAGTTCAACTGCAGTCAGAAATGTGAAGGTAAAAGTGTTAGTATTGCATAGGTTCTGTAATAACAGCACACCATCAATGCATGCATTATTAAACTAGATAAAGTTTGTCAAATTTATACCAATGACTATGTCATGTCACTCTCAATAAAGCTGTCTTCTGGCAATTGTGTGTATTCTGTTTTGTTGTTGAAGATGTCCAAGTTAACAGGTGTTGCAAAGAAAATATGGGTATAACACAATGAAGTGACTGACGTTTGGCTGCAAAAGAACTGTTATGCTAAAGTGTAGATGTGGAGATGTACCAAAAGATAGAATGCAATTTGATATATGTTATGCACTAACATGTGAATCTTGAATAGTAATGTATAAGGTATTATAGTGTTTTCCCATCAGGATTTATTGGTGATAACCTTTGCATTTCAGCTGTATGCATTTCTGATTGTAGGTATGTTGATGCAGTCAAGTATGACACAATAGTAGCTGTAGACTGCAAATGTAGCATCTGCAAGTGTATATGGGTCAGGTAGGCATCCCAGAACCCTGATATGGTCTGTACAGATCACACATATACCCATCCATTAGGGGTTAATTGTCTACACCTGGATTCCAAGTATTAAAACACATTTCACCTACTATCCCTGTCATGTGTGAATCTCATGCATGTATGTTCAGCTATCACTGCAGTCTGCTGTGTCACTCTACTGATGTTACCAGGTCAGACTTTGTCAGCAGATGAGCTCTAGGCACATATCAGTCAACAAACACACAGCAGTGGCCCAGTAGCTCAGTGTGATAAGGAATACATATGTTGTTATTTTTCCACACACAGAGCAGGGTTTGAATCCAGGTACTGGTAGTAAAATTTATTTATAGTAGCAGACAAGTAGCACTGACAATTTATAGAAACAGTCACATACTATTAACAGATATTTCCCACACAGGACATACAGGTAAAGAAATGTCTGTATTAGCTGTATGAAGGGTATACAAATGTCTACCATGCCTATGAATGACAGCAGGAAGAGGTATATACATGTCTCTTGATCAGTCAGTGTGATAAGGAATACATGTTATTTTTCCACACACAGAACAGGGTTTGAATCCAGGGACCGGTAGTAAGATTTATTTATAGTAGCAGACAAGTAGCACTGACAATTTATAGTAATAGTCACATACTATTAACAGATATTTCCCACACAGGACATACAGGTAAAGAAATGTCTGTATTAGCTGTATGAAGGGTATACAAATGTCTACCATGCCTATGAATGACAGCAGGAAGAGGTATATACATGTCTCTTGAATGTCACCCTGTCAAGCATGTGATCACTGTTGCCAATAACCTTGGACACAGATATAAATCCAGTTGAAGTATGCCAATAGAACACTCATACAACATAAGTGCAGGGTACACCTTGTTATTCATATATCTTATACATCTATATCTTACCCTGACATGTATGAGTCCCCTGTAGTTATGCACCTATAGTTCTTACAGCTTTGCCCATATCATGCCATGTCAACAGCTTGAAAGGTATGTGCATGCTACAGAAGCTATAAGGCACATGTAGATGTAAAGTAAGGGCAGACATGTAGAGTGTTCAGCAGTACTGTTGCAAAATATATAGCCTATACAGTTGTTAATAGAATGTTTTTCTCTCCTCTTACCCCTTATCTGCATCACATATTATTATTCATATACTGCGGGTATGGTTTCATTTCCACATATGTTGTTCTCAAAACTGAATGTTGGGCCTTGTGTTGTATTATTGGTTATATATTTCAATGGTTGCATACTAACATATCTTGTTGAAATTCCACCGTTGTTGGCATTTTGCCATAACTGTTACTGGCATGCTGTTAAAATAATGACTGTTATTCCATTTATGCCTGTGTTCTGCATGCTATGCAATTCTATTGCTCTGTGTTACTTGGAATACCCATGCATGCTGCTATAACTGACATTGAAATGTTTTGTTCATGACTAACCAATACACCTTGTCAAACCTCTACACCATAGCATGATTGGGTAGGCCGTGTTCTGGATGATCTGCCTATCCCACATCATCTGATCATGGCACCAGGTCCCAGCATGTCTGGGACCCAACCTGGAGCTGCTCCTTCTACTTGTCCTGCACCACCCTTGGGTGGAACTGCTTCAGGGAATGGGGCTCACCCCCCCTGTGCACAGGTGCAGACAGGAGTCTGTCACCCAGAATCAAGTTTCAGGTATGATGCACAGGGTCATCCAATGTTACCTGGATTATAGATTATGCCAGATTGAGGGCAGACTGGCACACCGTGAGGTGCAGGCTGGCCCTGATACCCAGCACCCAGCACAGCCACTTTTGGGGCCATGAAGGGGCAGTGGTGACTGCCCATTGGTGGGGAACTCAATCCCACTGTTGCCATCTGGGTTCACTTGGTCCTCTGATCTCCAACCACTTTCCCCACCCAAGGTGTTTACCCTCCCTAATATGTCATACACTGCTCCTGTCCACTGTCTTGTCTGTCTTGTTTGGCTGTAAAAGCAAAACTTACCTACCCAACTTACCTCCCTAAATGTACCTAAAACCCTTCCCCAGTATCCCACTCTCACCTTAAAAAAGGGCACCTGTCCCCAAAAACAATTTCGACCCATACATAGCTCTCCATTTCTCCACCACATACACTGCCATTAATCAATTATCTCCTCAATTAATCAACAAAGTTATGTCACCCACACCTCTTCCTGTGGGGTGCAAGGCTCCAAATTCCAAATTGTCCACATCATGCACAACTGTTGCTGCACAAGAAATGGAGAGCTATACATACATACATACATACATACAAATGTTTCAAGCATGGGCATTAAAGCCCTTCTAGCTTGCCAATATGCCAAAACACTTGTTCCCATAACAACTGTCCAGGCTGTTCTTAAAAATATCTAAACTAGTACTTGCTTTAATGTAATTTGGTAGTCTGTTCCAAGCATCAACTACTCTGTCAGAGAACCAATTAGTACACTTCTCATTCCTATAGAATCTTCTACATATGTTATCTGATGATTCTCTAGTACTTTTTGATAACACCAAACATTCCCAGAGGTAGTTGTCCCTAAATGCCCTATATACCTGAATAAGATCTCCTCTTAAATATCTATAAGAGACACCGTACAATTTCAGATATTTTAGTATTTCATAATAACTTATATTTTTACATCCATGGATGCTATTAGTATATTTCCATTGTACTCTTTCAAGTTTATTCATGCTTGTTTTCCTATAGGGTTTCCATATTGTTATTCCATATTCAAGTTTGGGTCTAATGTAACTAACAAACAATGACTTCATTATGTTTGATTTCCTAGACTTTATAAATATTTTTATACAACCTATAGTTCTATAACTATCATTAACCAATTGGTCGATATGATTAGAAAAACTCATAGCTGAATCTACTCATATACCCAGGTCCTTAAATGAGTCTGCAGTTTCAATCACTGTGTGCTGTATTAAATATTCACCTTTCAGTTTATGTCTCCCAAATCTCATATGCTTAGTTTTTGATGTAGTTAGCAACATATTATTCTCCTGTGCCCAAATGGTCAATTTAGTCAAATTATTTTGCAGACATGCCTTATCTGTAACACTTGTAATCAGTTTACCCAATTTCAGGTCATCAGCATATAGACTGTTGATCACCTCAGATAAAAAAAGTAAGGTCTAAAAGATACAATCTAAACAAGTAAGGGCGTAGTACAGAGCCATGTGGGACACCTTGACTGTAACCAAGGATTTCACCTGTCCAGCTATGGGGTCCTTTCCAGCTATGGGGTCCTTTCATACACCCATCCTGCACATCCCTAGCTACCTTTCATATTGTTTTCCCCCTTGCTTGCCCCTATTTCACTGCTTTTCTATCTCCCCTTTTTTCTTTTCTTTTTTGGGGTTAAGCAGGGATGAGTGGCACTTGCCATTGCAGAGTGGCTCGCAAACTCGCTTAAAACTGATTTACTCACCCTATCTGATTCAGACATGGTTCTACCCAGCAACAAAATAACAAGGCCTAGCAAGTCTTACACACCCAGGACCCTCTACACTACAGTTGGTGCAAATACCACTAGGCCAACTCAGCTCAGGGGAATTGCTGTTTTTTACTAAATATATCATGCAGTCAGGGGCGGCTCATGCTATAGGATTGCAGGACTGCAGACCCCCCCCCACCTGTAGACAGAAAGAAGAAAATAAAACAAAACTAAAATTGTGAGTCCCAGAACTACACGCATGCATGCTTGCAGTTCCTGGTACTCACAGAACTCCAGACTGCTGTGTTAGGCAGTCTAGATAGGGGAGAAAGGCATCTCTGCCCTGCAGCCCAGAAGTCTGTGTGGTGATGACCGCATAGAACAGAAGGACACCAGACTGCATTGTCTGCAGGCTGGAGCCTCCATCCTACTCTCGTGGGGAAAACCAGCCAGCCAGGTGAACCAGAAACCCAGAAACCAGCCATTAGCTTGCGCAGGCTGAGGAGACTGCTTTTACTGTGTAGCAGGACCAAGGAGACTGGAACTAATTCAGGACTGCTGCTCCTGCTCTCACCCTTCATAACCTACTATTTCATCTAGTAACTCTTTCAGTTCTGACTATATGAACACCAGGCAGCATTACCCTTGGCCTACCTGTATACTACACTAACTCTCTCTCTCTCTCTATATATATATATATATATATATATATATATATATATATATAAAAAAAAAATTGTTTTTATAAATTTGGTGTAACTCTTATCGCCTTGTTTCAGCTGTCTCTGCATGTTTAATTACATAAATTGTACTATGTTTTACCCCATCAAATGTATATGTATTTCCTCTGTATTTGGTACTTTTCTCATGTTGAACCCCATGTAATGTCTATGTATATCCTCATTCTCTGTTAAATATGTATGTGGAGCTTTTCTCCCCAGGACTCCATTGAAAACGGGTTCTTGAGCCCAATGGACTATCCTGGTTAAACAAATGCAAATAAAATAAAATAAAATAAATAAATAAAATTTTAGCCATTCTGCGACCAAGGAGACTGTGGTTTAGCCACTATGGGACTTTCAGGTAGGGTGTGTGTGTGTGTGTGTGTGTGTGTGTGTGTGTGTGTGTGTGTGTGTGTGTGTGTGTGTGTGTGTGTGTGTGTGTGTGTGTGTGTGTGTGTATACGTGTTGTCAGAGGATGCTTTGTGTTGTGGAACTTTGAGAGCTAGAAGACTGCAGAATTTGCTCATACTGATTTTTACTAGAATATTTTATAGGATGATATGTTGCCTTAAATAAAGAAAACAAGTTGCAAATCTTTTATAACCAAAGCAGTGATAACTGTGTAGCATTCTAATAAGTCACATTTGTTGGATTTTGTCCCAAAGCTGTAATTTAAACCTGTCACATTGATTCCCTTGGGAGGTCACCTCTAGATTCAGTAGATTTGACAGGCTCATGAATCTAAGAAATTCATCCTGTGAAACCTAGCAGGCCTTAGCCTCTAATGTTTCAGTCTAGCTTCATAGTTTCTGAGTTCTTCAGTTCTACCACAAAATGACTATTCTTTGGATCAGCTAAAAAAAAAAAAACTCTCACCTGTCTAATTTGAAAATATCTACACATGAAATGTCTGACATGCTTTTTAATCATCATGTTGTATTGCATATGTTGTAGTTTAAACATCATATTACTAAATTGTCAGTACCTTTGCAATACAAATACTTGTTAAACAAAGACTTAGCTCATCCATCAGTTAAGCAACTGTTCAAGCTCTGCAGCCCAAGTGTTTGTTAACTGCTCTCAACATATGCATTTTGTCTCATCATTTTTTTCTTGGACTAACTCAGCTTTAGTACAATATTTACAATTATAACTTTGAAAGGGGACAGTCATATGTTCTCTGAGAAGCTTGGTATCTTTTGTAAATATTGTAGTGCAGTAAAGAGACTGATCCAATGCCTCCTTGAAGACCTACAAATCCACTTGAAAGGCCAGGGATAGTCATTGCACTACTTCAGAAACTGATTACTTCACCAGACTCAAACCTAGACTACATAGTTAAGCATGGTTCATTCAGAAGAAATAGTGTAACCAGCTGAGTATATGAGGCAGTTTAAATACATAAATAATACATATATATTGTTATATTAAATAAAAAAGGTTATTACTCTTGTCCTTAATATTCATTGACTTTATCAGTTTGTGAATACTAAGGATGGAAGCACTTAACCTTTTTTTATTAAAGTACATAAAATATTATTGCTTTTTTCCCATGATTTTGTATTGCTTTCATCACGGGAAGACTGGTGACTGTTTTAATTATCTGGTCTCCCTTACACTTTAAAAATAATTTAATTTATAACTCTTCTCCATGAAAAATTTATTTGCATGATACTCCACTGGAGGTTGTATACAGTAAATGGAAGCTTTACAGAAGAAGTATAAAAATTTACAACATTACAAACACATGCATCTGGAGCATTTCTCCACGGGCCTCCACTGAAAAATGTCTCATTCCAAGTCAGACTTTCCTAGAAAACAAATGTTAAATAAATAAATAAATAAAAAGCACAAACTGCAATTCACCAACTGTAAACTCAAATCAAAGGAATGTCACTAGATCATCAAGAGGAAACCAATCCACAAGTTTATTGTCTGGCGCTAGCAGATGATGACATTCTGGTGCTAATCATGGTGCTAGTGGATTGCTTTACTCTTGACAATCTAGTGGCATTTCTTTGAAAGGAGTACAAAAAAGAAATTTTGGCAAAGAATTAAGAATAAATTAAATAAATAATTGGGGTGCAAAAATTAAAAAGGGTTTAACAAAATGTTGTTAAAAAACAAACAATACGATCTTTCTCATGTCAAAGTAACATAAATTTCAGGTATTATTGTCAGCTTTAATCTGTCTGGTATCAACTAAAAGTAGAAAAAAGTAGAAAAGGTTCTGTGGGGAAAGTACAGTTGTGTACACTTACCATAAATGTAGATGTTCGAGTGTCTTCACTGTTGCAGTCATGACTGTAGGGTTCTCCCCTGCCGGCAGGCAGTCCTCGGTCGGCCAGAATCCCAAAGTCTGGGTCCGGCATCAGCTGCTCAGCCATGCTCCCTGACGTCAGAGCACCAGGAGTACAAAGCTGACAGCCGACACCATGTTCTCCAGTTTTTCTTGCCCCAGAAGTCAGGTGTTCCAAAATGAGTAATATCCCATACCCTTTGCAAATACACCTCAGAAGAAGGGTGAAGAAGGGAACCACACAAAGGAAAAAATAAGAGGGGACAGGAGGGAGGGTAACCCATACTGCAACAGTGAAGACACTCGAACATCTTTATTTATGGTAAGTGTACACAACTGTACTATGTTCATCGTGTTTCACTGTTGCAGTCATGACTGTAGGGTTGAATCCCAAAGCAGAATAAAAGGGAGGTGGTCATAAAGTAGAGGGGGCGGCTAAAAGGCCCTGCAAGACTGCAGAAGCAAAGTCTCCAAGTTGCAGCTTCCAAAATGTCTTTGGTAGGAACTCCCCTGAGGAAGGCAGCTGAAGTGGCAGCAGCTCTGGTAAAGTGAGTCCTTATACTCCCTGAGATTTGCTTTCCATGGTGTGAATAGCAAAATCTGATTCCATGAGCAATCCATTTAGAAATGGTCTGGTTTGAAATGGCTTTACCTTGAGAACTTGAAGCATAAGAAACAAACAATTGCTCTGATTTCCTGATGTTCTTGGTTCTGTCCAGGTAAAAACATAGTTGTCTGTGTACATGCAAGAAATGCAAGATCCTTTCCCCTTTATTTTGAGGAGCGGGGAAAAAAGTTGGCAAGTGAATAGTTTGATTTAAAGCCACTTTGGAAACCACCTTAGGCATGAAAGTAGGATTAGTCCTTAAAGACACCCTGTCTTGATGAAAAATAATATAAGGTTCCACAGCCATAAGAGCTTGCAACTCTGAAACCCTCCTGGCAGAGGTCAGAGCTAACAGGATGGCTGTCTTCCAAGATAAAAACTTGATGTCAGATGAGGCAGCAGGTTCAAAGGGAGGTAAGGTGAGCTTTTCCTAAACATAGTTGAGATCCCAAGCAGGAATGGGTGGAGATCTAGGGGACCTTAAGTTCTTAGCTCCTCTGAGAAACTGTCTCATGAGCTGGTGGGAAAAGATTGGAGGGTCTGTATTATAATGAGCAGAAATAGCAGAGGCATGTATTTTTATGGAAGAGAAAAAGAGACCCTTATGTAAGAGGTCTGTCAGGTAAAGTAAAATCAGAGGAATGTTAGGAATAAGAGGATCTGAATCCAGAACCTGCATCCAGGAGCAAAATCTTTTCCATATTCCTGCATAAGATTTTCTAGTGCTAGGACATCTGGCTTCTAAAATGACATCCATAACCTGCTTGGGTAGGAGAGAATGAATCATAGACCCTGGATTACCCTTCCGCCAGGCTGAGAGTTTTGACATGGGAGTGCAGAACCTGACCCTGGTGTTGGAACAGAAGGTTCGGAGTCTGTGGTAAAACCCAAGGGGGCTCCAGACAAAGGTTTTTCAGTGTTGGGTACCAAAACTGTCGAGGCCAATTTGGGGCCAGCAAGATTATCATCTTGGGCTTGTCCTGTTTGATCTTTAATAACACCCGTGGAAGAAAAGGTAGAGGCGGGAAGGCATACCCCGAGAGGTTTCTCCAACTGAATGATAGTGCATCCACTTTCCAAGCTAGTTCGTGGAATATCCTGGTGTAAATAAATCTGTAGTTGATGATTGAGGTGGGATGCATAGAGATCTATGTGAGGACATCCCCAGACTGCTGTAATCATCTTGAATATTTCGGTGTCCAGCATCCATTCGTGTAGGTCTGACAGGTTCCTGCTCAGACTGTCTGCCAGGAAGTTTTGCTTCCCTGGTAGAAACTGAGGTTGAAGGTCCAGTTTGCAAGCTAGAGCTGTGTTCCATAGATTCATGGCTAGTCTGCAAAGGGGATAGGAATGAGATCCCATTTGCTTGTTTATGTACCACATAACTGTGGTGTTGTCTGTTCGTATCAGTAGTTGTCCTGGATGTAGAAGAGTCCTGAAGGCCAATAGAGCCTTCTGAATGGCTAACATTTCTTTTAAATTGATATGCAGGAGCTTCTGATCCTTTGTGCAAAGGCCCTGCAGACAGTTTCCCTGAAAATGGGCTCCCCGTGCATAATCTGAGGCATCCGTGGTTAGTATCTGAGTGGCTGGAGGCAGACTGAAGGGTTTCCTTTGTTTAGAGTACATGCCTTGGACCACCAAAGGAATTCCATTTGAAGACATGGCAGGACGGTAATCTGTATGTCTAAACTGTGGCAATGCTGAGACCATACACTTTTTAGGTACCACTGTATTTTCCTCATATGTAGTCTTGCATATGGTATGAGAAGGATGCAGGAGGCCATGTAACCCAAAGCCTGCAGGAATTTCCTTGCAGATAGCTGAGTTAATGTTGCCAAGGTTTTGAAAGTTGAAGCCAGCTGTAATTGTTTTTCGTATGTCAGAAATGCCATCTGGGTTGTTGTGTTGAGAAGAGCACCCAGAAAAGTTATCTGTTGAGAGGGTGTCAAATTTGACTTTTTTATGTTTACAGTGAATCCCAAGAACTTGAGAAGATTCTGAACAAATTCTAGATGCTGGAGTAAGACATCCTTGCTGTCTGCCTGAATAAGACAGTCATCCAGATAAGGGTAAATTTGATTTCCCTTGAGTCTGCAATAAGCTACTACTGGAGCCAGGCATTTGGTGAAGACCCTGGGCGCAGTAGACAATCCAAAGGGCAGAGCAGAGAATTGATAGGGCCTCGATCCGGCCTTGAACCTGAGGTATTTTCTGCATTCCTGCCTGATGGGAATGTGTAAATATGCCTCCTTTAAATCCAAAGTTACCATCCATGCATTCTTGGTCAGCATTGGAAGTAGCTGCTGTAGAGTAAGCATCTTGAATTTTGGTATCTCAAGAAAAGTGTTCAGGACTGACAGATCCAGAATGGGTCTCCATGAATTTTGCTTTCTGGGGACTAAAAAGAGCCTTGAGTAAAAACCTTGTCCCATCTCTGAAAGTGGAACCAGTTCTATGACTTTCATAGCCAAGAGAGCTTCCACCTGGTTTAAGGCCTCTAACCATTAATGTTTTGGAAGATCCGGCCATCTGTTTGGTCTTGGTAGGGTATGAAAATGGAATTTGTAACCTCTTGAAACCACATCCAGAACCCATTTGTCTTGGGTTATATGAGTCCAATTTAGGTGAAAAAGAGAAAGTTTTCCTCCGAGAGGGACTTCCAGGCAAGAAGTTCCTGCAGCCCAACAGAGGGAGTCATTGAGTCTGTTTTCTATGAGCTTGCGACCTGTCCTCTCCTCCCCTAGCGGTTGAAGCAGTCCACTGTCTTGGTCTATAAGAGGCTTGCGTTTGAGGCCTTCCTTGGGAGCGTCTATACCTATCCCTCTGAGGCCTGTCAGAATTGGGAAAGGACCAATGTTTAGTAGGCCAATTCCTACTAAATCTGGGTGGCTGTACTTGTAAGAAATCTTTGCATGGATTTTGCCTTGTCCTCCATCTCCTTTATCACCTCTTCAGCTTTAGATCCAAACAAAACATTATGCTGAACAGGAGCATCCAATAATTTAGCTTTTACTTGATCTGGCAAGTTTTGTTCCTTTAACCATGCATGCCTTCTAATGACTGTGCCAGAGGCAGCAGTCCTACAAGAAGCCTCCAAGGCATCAAATCCACAGTGTAAACCATGCTTCCCAACTTGTTCAGTGGCATGCATTAAGTCATTTAATTCCTTATCATCTGCACAGGCGGAAATGGAAGTTAACTTTTGTTTAAGAACAGACAGAAGAAATTGCTGGCATTTCAGCATATGAAACTGACAGTTTAAAGCCCTAATAGATAAAGTAGCAGAAGTGTACACTTTTTTGCCCCATCTTTCTAAAGATCTGGAATCCTTCTCAGTGGGAATGGGGTTTTTAGCAGAAGCAGCCTTAACCCCTTTAGGACCCTGAGAAATGGTTTCAGGATCAGCAGTAGGATTCTTGTATAAAAACTGGTGGGAATCAGGAACCCTATAATATCTGTCTGGCTTAACAGGAGCTGGAGGAAAAGAGTCAGGAGTTAAGTTAGCCTCCGAAAAAGCATCATCCACAATATCCAAAATAGGAGGAATAGCCAGGGGTCTATGTTGAGGAAGAAGAAGAAAATCCCTTAGTCTTTTCTTAGATTCCGAGTACTCCTGTCCTTCCCAGTGAAAATGTTCCCTCATTTCATGCAAAGTTTCCCCAAAAGAGAAATCCTCAGGGGGAGAAGCTGAAGGAATGGATTCCTCAGCATCAGAATCCTCATAAGGAGGGAAAGAATATTCCTTGTCAGAAGAAGAAACTGAAGAAACAGAAGCCTGATCAGAGGAGTCATAATACACTTCCTGCCTTGGCCTTTTATCTGGAGGGGGATGTGAACCCCTAATCATAGTAAGTAAGTCTTCAGCCATCTTGAGTAACTGTTTCTGAGACATGGGTGCCGGATCAGAAGACGCCTGGGCTGCAGTCTTTGATTTGGAAGGAGTCTTTGCCTTTGTCTTTGGCTTTACCTTTATTAGAAGTTGAGTAGGCCTGAAAACCCCTTCGGAAGCTGGTACCTGCACAGTGGCTCTGGACCCATCCGAAGGAGCATTGTCCGAAGGTCCTGCAACAGAAATATTCAAAGACCTAGTTGGCTCCTCGTGGGAGTCCGTTTCAGTCATCGGTTCCGAAATGGCCGACAACAGGGGCTGCAAAAGCGCTTCATCGACGACGGCTGAACCTGAAGCTGGCTCTGCTTGTATGATATCGTCTGATTTGGACCTCGGAGGCCTGTCTTTGTCCTTGCATCATTTGTGAACTCCGGTAGCCGGAACCATATCCGACGACATTTTGTAATTAAAACGCCTACCGAAGTAATGAAATGCAAAATCATACCTTCGTTTAATTGTACGTTGATTGAATCTAGCACAAAACCGACAACTAGCTACGTCGTGGTCATAGCCTAAGCAAGGAATACAGTAAGAATGAAAATCCTTATCTTTATCCTTTTTCTGACATCAGACTGGAGCAAGAAAAAAGTTTCCCCAACGGGGTACTTAAGTAGGAGAAGAAAGTTTTCGGACTGAAGTACGTTTAGAAAAAATTGTCAGGAGTCAGCTGACCGGCACTTGCGAACTGCTATCACTGCACAGCAAGAAAGACTGGAGAACATGGCATTAGCTGTCAGCTTTGTACTCCTGGCGCTCTGACGTCAGGGAGCATGGCTGAGCAGCTGACGCTGGACCCAGACTTTGGGATTCTGGCCGACCGAGGACTGCCTGCCGGCAGGGGAGAACCCTACAGTCATGACTGCAACAGTGAAACACGATGAACATCTGGAATTTACTTCAGACAAATAGGATTGTGATTAACATCATGGGAGAAGTGCTGTGGTTTGCCTAATGGAATTATTCAGTCATAAAGCAGCAGGTCAGTGTAACTAGATTCTGAAGGAGAGGATGACACATTTAAGGTGTAAAAGATATGAGTATAGAAATGGCAGCACTAAGTTCATAAATTTTGGCACTAGATATACCTGCAGTAAATGTAAAAGACATTTCATGTTTAATGGAAAGTGCTCTTCATCTAGGTAAATATCAGTGTGGAACTTTTTACATGGGAAGACTATGCTTTGCATACTCAGATAAAAAATCACATGTAATTTGAATAGCACACTTACTGAATTTCATAACAAATGTTTGCATGATGCAACATTTTCTTTTCAGGTGTTAGCACAAGTTAGAATTTAAGACAGGATGATTTTTAAAAATGTTTTGCTGTTAGAGGAATGTAAATAGCAACCAAGATTAGATGTTATAAGGAGGCATGGATGAAAAGCATCAGGTTAAACCACATGCTCGGAAAAAGACAATTTCTGACATTCTCAAGGCAATCATTTGTGATGATGTTATGATGGTTTTCTTGTTTTTTTTTTATCCTTTTATAATTTTTAGTTACTGGCATACTCAGAAATAAAGTAAGTGTCAGCATATGTTAAACTGACCAGTGTATCTAACAGCTGCTGCATGCAATATTTTCGTAACAGTGATCCAGGAAGAGCAGAAGTATGTGGATGGTATTAAAATGCATAAGACAGTATTTGTAATAAATGACAGATTTACAGTATTTTCAGAAGCTCATTATATTTGTTGGAGACTTGCAGCCATCTTTGCAGGGTTTACCCATAAACTAAACAGAATGCCAGTCTGTCATGTGTGGTCCATAACCTGTGCAGTAATCCTTTAAGCAATTTATCTTGAGCTTGTTTCTTGTTTGCTGTTCATTTTTCACTTTGATCATGTTTTCCCCAAGGAACAAGTAGATAGTTGTTGTTGTCAGGCAACAGGTCTTTTTTGGATAACAAACATTTTTGCAAGTGGAGGTATCACAGAGATTGCTACTTTCACCATGTTACTTGGTACTTTTATAAAACTGAATATAAATTAGAATTAGAACTGCAGTGCAAAGAAAAGTGTTTTGAGATGAGTGCTGCTTGTTTCTTTTTTATACTTGATTTTGACTGGCATTACAGTAATGTATTTAAAAAGTAATTTATTTGTTCATGCCTCGCAACCTTTTTGTTTCCATCTAGATATTAAGTAAGCTGTCATGTAGCTAATGCACTGAAATATTTTTTTTCTTCTATACTTTATTTTATCTTGATTGGACTCTGGTAATGATGGTTTGGCACCCAGGGCAGCATATTTAATTAAAGTTCCAGTTGTTGTGGTTTTGAGCATAGCTCTGCCCCTTTCTAGTTGGCCACACCCCTTCCCATTGGCCCCACTCATTCAGCTGTCTCCTGCAGCCCCCCTTTAATTTGAAGTCACCAGCTGCCACTGCATGCAGTACAGTGATGTAACATTAGGGAAAAAAGACACCCCTGCCAACTATTGAATCCAAGACTTTCTGAACTATAGTCAGAGCAATAGACCACTAGACCAAGTAAGCTGTGGGGAATTACTGTTGTTATCTAAATATATCATGCAGTACAGTCATGTAACATTAGGAAAGAAAGACACCCCTGCCAAGTATTGGCCCTAGTACCCTCTGAACTACAGTTCACTGCAATACCCCCGTAGGCCAACTCAATCTTGGGAATTACTGGTGTTGTTATGAAAATTGACAGCGTACTTGGGCCTGTGATGCAGACACCAAACCAGTACAGAGCCAGAGACATGTTGATGGATTGAAGTGAAGCCTCGGGTATCAGGTATAGCTGACAACTGCACATACTGTTGCAGAATGTCCACATTTGTGTCACCTACGAATGGCATGGTTGTCATCAAAGCTATTCTGTGTGCTGATGTAATGGCAAGGCAGTGCGGATTGATTTTACAAATACATGACAGACAGGTCAGTGTCACATGTCATAGCCATGCAAACACACATGCTCATGCCAATCCTGTGTAACACACTGTATGGATGCACATATGTCTTGCAATTACACCTCCCATAATAATTACTCCGCAGCTCTATCTGTAACATTGCTAGCATGTCTGACATCTGGACACCCACAGTTCAGGGCCACAGTCCAGTCTGTTGCATGACAACTACATGCTCAGCAATAAAACTTAGAAATAACTAAGCCCTGCAATGTCCAGCAGACCTGGTTGCTGCTACCACAGCCACTGTCATCCACAGTAGCATGTCAAAGGCCTGGAAGGTGGGACACATGTCAAAAAAATCAATATATGTCCCAAACCTCCCCTACCACTCACTGGATTGTACTACTTATTAATGTACAAATGTAAAAGAGGCACATGCCTCACCTGGACTGTAGTGGCTACCCTCACCCTGGCCAGTCACTAGATGCAGTCAATACAGGTGTTTTTATTGATGATTTTAAAAGTCTACTTGGATGTAGAGAGAGCAAATGGCAAATAAAACTTAGTGCCGAACAAAGTCCAGGGCTTAATGAAACTATCAATATAAAATGTTTTTTGCATTTGCAAAAATTATGATGTTCAAAATACACAGGACATTTGCAATTTTTTTAATATAAAATTTATTGTTTTTAATCTATATATATATATATATATATATATATATATATATATATATATATATATATATATATATATATATGGGTCCACTCTGTAATTTCGAAATACTGAAATCCCGAATTTCAGTGTTCTGAAACCACAAAGCCGAAAACCCAACCAAAACTCAGAAACTCGAAAACACACAACCAGAAAATTCAAAATCCCGCACTCACACTACACATACAGCACACATATAAACATATACAAAACTCCCCCCCACAATCAAACAAACTAATCTAAACTACATATAAGTGGGGGGACAAGCCCCCTACCTATATATTCTAACTCCGAGATCGCACAAACAGTAACACAAACAAAACTCACACACACACATCTTACAGTCCCTCAAACACACACCACAGTCACAACACACACTTACACACACTAAACCTCTAACCAGCACACTAACACACACAAACTTACCAAAATAAAACCTAAACATCCACATTCCATACCACCGGAAGCCGAAATTCGAAATATCGGTACTTCGGTATTTTGAATTCCGCACTTCTGCCGGTTTCAGAAATGTGAATGTTCGACTTTGTAAGTTCGAAACACTGAAATTTGGGATTTCAGTATTTCGAAATTACAAAATGGACCCATATATATATATATATATATATATATATATATATATATATATATATATATATATATATGCATGTATATATATATATATATATATATATATATATATATATATATATATATATATATATTTTTTTTAAACATTATTATCCATTGTCTTCCTTTTCAGGAATATAAGCTGTTTAACTTTATTGTTTAAGCACATTTTACTTGACTAATGAAGGTGTGGCATTACATAAGTACTGTAGTAGTGTTTCTTTAACCTGTCCAAATAAAATGTTTTTAAAATGAATAGTTTTATTATGTAATAATGATTCCCATTAGTCAAAACATTGAGTAGACTTAAATTATTCTGATGAAGTTTGAGTGTCTTATTAAAAGGCAAACAAAAGCACTAATATTGTGTTTGGCTTCCACTTTCTTGGACTTGTGCTATTTTTTTTTTTTTACTTTGTTTTGTGGACATGTGTCACAGTCTCCCCCTACAAACATAGACAGCTGATATACCAGCATTAATTGCAACAGCATGCACATTCAGATAGAAAAGATGTATGACACTCACATCTGCCTGTCTCCTTACTGAGCCCAATACACATTGTTAAACAGTAACCTGCCACAGAATCACAAATGCTTTTAACAATGGCCAAGCACAGCATGCAAAACTGTGGAAATAACACATCAGTCCAAACAGTTAACAGTATTTTTACATACCCTCTGTGCTGCTCTACCCCCCACACTTCAATAATGTCCTCCTCACATGCCAGAAAAAGCGCCAAGGCCTACATGAAGGCCTTGATTATAGGACTGTGTTCTCATGCCATTTTCTAATGGCAATGCAACCCAGCTGTTCTGGATGCAATTAGCTAGTGGGAGTCACACATAGCTGCACAGGCAATCACCTGTTCATGATCATTTCCTACAAAAGGCAAGCTGCTGCCTATGGTAAACAGGTCTGACACTTTCTTCATGAAGACAGACTGCGATTCTCTAGGAGACTACAACTGGATTTCTTCTCACAAAGGAGTACAGCAATATACCAAGTATGTCATAGAATTAAGCAGGTAATGGAATGCAGATGTGAGGATGCAGTTATGGGAAACAGGAATTTACACGGTAGAGCTCAACCACATTTCTTGGACTGACATGTTGCTGTTAGTCTGCTGCCCAGCACCTATGGTCATTCCTTATGGCACTGTCTATAGTGACATAGATCACAGCTCTGGCCCCTGACTCAACCCAGCAATGGTCAGCTCAAAGCCCCTCTCAGTCTATGAATGTCATACAGGCTTAGTTCAAAGACTGTCCAGGTGTCCCTGACAGTTCCTGACATACTCTGGCTAGGTGACTGTGTACTCCACACCTGTATCTCATTGCTTGACACCTATGGATAGCATACCTGTTGACCCCCTGCAGGAGTGGTGGGACACTGGCTCTGCCTCAGCAGCAGTCTGTACATATTGAGCATACAATGTAAGGGAATGAGTACATTACCAGATATTAGTGTACCATTACTGTGTTCCCAATGGTCTGGCATGTCACAGACACAGCCCCCAAACTCTGGGGACAACCATTATGTATTGTCCAACTGGTGTCTGGAAATCCACATTTGTCTGGCAGGAGGTCTACATCTATCTGGCACATGTACACATTCCACAAACATATGGGTACTGCAGATGTCAGACACCTACAGGGAGGACACCCTACACCACATATGCACTGCTCTCAGTTATTTTGTAGCACAGGTGTTGCTGGAATGTCCATATGCACTTGTACTACCACTCACCTATTTGTTGGATGTAAGCTGGATGACATGGTACTATAACGTTGCCCATAGGGGACACCCAACAGTCGATGGCAGTGATGCGTGTGGGCACATAACAATACAGTCTGTTACAGCACTCAGTCCATATCTGGTATTCTTAGTACCATATGACATTACTAGGCTATGGGCCCTGAGGAGCCATAAGCCTAGGCCAGATGTTAGTCGATGTGTATGCAAGGCAGCACCTGATGCCCCAGTCCAACAGGGGCACAGGTGGTGTCCTAAGGCTGTATGTGCAGTTAACCATCCAGTTATCTAGGTTACATCTGCAAAGGTGTAAATAGCTACCCTGCCTGATGTGGACAGGGGGCTAATTTCACCACAGGGTGATTATGTGGGACACACATCTGAGCTGCCAATATGCCCAGTTCATGTCACATGCCAGGCTGAGGGTGTGTGTGCGTGTGTGTGTGTGTGTGTGTGTGTGTGTGTGTGTGTGTGTGTGTGTGTGTGTGTGTGTTAACAGACTAGACCATAAGTTGCACTTGTGCAGCAGTCCCAGCCATGTGGAGTCCAAGATTGCCTTATATGCCACACTGAAGTCACCCCTAGGAGTATCTTTGAAACCAGTTAGAGGGTTGCCCTTATAGCCTATCGGTGCATGGTAGATGTTTGATGCCCTGGTATTCCCTGATGGGGAACCTCTGTGATATCCTCAGCTGCTGCATGTGCTGTATGATGTCAATGACATAACAGGGAATTAGACACAATAATGGACCTCACTGGGGGGAATATGGTGATGTTTATACCCCATGTCCCTTGATGACATGGGCCATGAACCAGGTTTGCCTTACAATGGGAGCAACATTGTGTTGAAATGCCATGTTGCCAAAGACCTGTGTCCACAGCTCCCTCACAACTGATTGCGTGCCTAGGATCTTGTTGGTGCTGTGATACTATGTGGGGACATCACATTCCTCAAAGGGGTTGACACTGCATGTCCTGCTATGTGGCCTGAGACCATGTGTCTGGCAAGAGTTATGTACCTGTGTGAGACCCTTCTAGGCAGATGTCAACAACACTAGGGCATCTGGTGACATAACACAGCATGCAGTCATCTGCAGACATTGTCGGACATAGGTTAATGGCTGTTACATGCACCTCAGAAGTGTACATCACACATAGCAGATGACCAAATACAGAACAACAGGTTACACACCTATTTATGGGTCAAATGCTTGAGGGGGATTCCCCTATGTGTAATAGGTAGGTCATGTCACCGCACTTGTGTGCTACCCCTATGGTAACATATGGTGTGATGCATACTAGGGGGTGTTATATCTATAATGGTCATGTGGGTTATACTGTCACAGAGTTTGTCCAGGTCAAGGTAGGCAATTTGCACTGTCACCCTCTGTCCATGGCTTTGGTGACTGTGTCATAGAGGTCAACCAAGTGTAACAGACATGAATCCTTCCTTGGCAAAGCCTTAGTGTGCGTGATGGAGTGTGTGCAGGTCGACAATCTACTTGTTAATGGGGTCACTTTAAACTGTGCTATGGCCTTGCAGAACAGCCTAGTTAGGCTGCAGGGTCTATCATGTGACTGAGTGGGAGACGTCCCAGCTTAGTCTAAAGGGATAACAGTGGTCATCCATGAAATGGCTGAGACAAAGGCAATAGTCACCCCCCCTTTGAATATGGTTCTTTATGGTGTTTCAAAGTTATGCTTGGGGTCATGTATGATGCATCCTGTGATGTGATCGTCTTCCATGACACATGTATATCATGACTTTCACATGACAGTGGTGACCTATTCCCTACATATAGAGACAGAGAAGGTACTGTGGCTATCCTGATGTACTGATGGGGAAGACAAGGGGTGAAGCCTACACCAACTCTCTCAGGCATCCAGTATGCTATAGCAACAGCACTGGTATAGCCGGTGTCTTTGAGCACCACAAGTGAGCAGCTGCAGGTGCTTTCTGTGCTGTTGCAGACATATGTGCAGTAGGGGAGATGAATGTCTGTAGTGGATGTAGACAATATAAGCTCTGTGTTTGTTGTGCAGATTTGCAGGACTGATCCCATTCTCATGTACACACTAAGGAGACATTGATCCAAATTGGGCACCTGCCCCTACTTTGTCTAGGACAGCAGTATGTTATCCCTGTTATGGACAGTATGTATTGCAGATGTCCACCAGACAGGTGCACATATCCTAGCAGAGGATGATATAGGCCTGTCAGGTATATCTGACTACATGCATCTATACAAATGCACATATATTGCTTGTTTGTATGTGTGGATATTGGTACCAGACCTTAATGAGAGGTTGGGGGCTGTGAGGCTGTGTATACTCCCCCAGGAGGGTGTATTCCATGTTGGAGGTATATGTATGGCTGACCCTAGCTAGACGAGTATTGTGGGTGATGGTGACTGTAAATTTGACCGCATGATGGTTGCTTTGCCACAGAGGATGACACTGTAAATATACTGCATTGGTAACCTGTATTGTGTAATGTCAGCTGCATTACACCTTCACCTCATGTGGAGGTATCCCCTGGCCACACCAAGGTGTTTGTACTTCCACTGTTGCTTGCTCTCTGGCCATTTGTGTGCTAGCATGTGTAGTCTTACAATGTATGTTAGGGTTGTTCAACTGACCCAGGATCAGGATACAGATGCGACTCCTAATACAATTGATGAGGTTGATATAGACCGAATGGGCTTCCTGGTCACATGTGGTGGCCAGTAGCTAGCTGTGATTTGAATAGATGTGTGCTGGCAATGGTGAACTGCCCCTGCAGTGTCCCCTGTGCATCTTACTACCTGTACAGTGTGGAGGTGTATATCTGTCTCATATATACAGAAACCACATGTCCCATGGCATTAATGGCAACACTCTGGCTACTGAATATATGATGAGATGTTTGACCATGTCAGCTGGGGTGCTCTCTGCAGCTTTGAACCATGGTCTGTGTGAATGCACAGATGACTGCAGTTCCTACGGTTAGGACTACTTGCAATTAGGGCAAAGTCATGTGTACACCTCTACCATTTAGCAGCATGGCCTTCAATGTGTGCTGCACTGACACTTGTATGTTGGTAGTGTTAACTTCACCACTTTTAATTATGGAGTCACTATGGGGCTGGAGGGAACCAGTGCCAGATGCATGAAGACCAGTGAAGACAGATGTAGGCCATCTCTCGCAGAACATCATGGTCTGTTTACCATATCATCCCAGATTCACAAGTAATGGAACCCCTGGAATATCACAGGATAAATGTGCACATGTTAAGGGCAAGGCAATCATTCCCTGATTGTATTGTGGCTTCAGTCTTGGTGACAGTATAATGCTGAATAAATCTAGGGGCATACCTGCATGAGGACACATAACCAGTCTGCTCACAAATGTCTCACTGCATATAGTCCACGGATGTAAATGTCAGGTCAGGCACGCCAACATGTACTGTGACAGACCCATGACAGTACCTGTTGATGAGAGACAGCAGTGCATATGCAATATGGTGGAGTCTGTCAGGTGACACACAAGTAACTATGACCATCCACATACACAGCCTGGTCAGAGGCACACCAGTGTGTCTCCACTCAAGTCCCCTATGTGTAACATGTTTGACATGGGCTGACCCCTGTGTGGCTGTGATACACAGGTGTGTAGCCATGTGTGGTATGTGCTGTGTATGGCTGTGGTGTTCATGTGTGACTTTGCCTTGGAGATCCACTTTATTTGTGGATGTGTATGCTAAGGACCACTGCAGATGTTTGTGTGTGTTGTGTAGGAGTGGGTGAAGTGTGAGGTGAACTGATTGTGTTGACAACATTTTTGGGGAGAGATAAGTGGCATTGACAGGAAGAGAACATGGACTGCAGGTTCCTACTGTCATTGCATTTCTCATACACTGTGTTCCTTCTTGGTGGTGTCTATACATGAGGCAGGTGTTACACAGTGCCAGGACTCCCATATCAACCACACTGGCTGGGGAAACTGTAGTGCATTGTCCAGCTATATAGTCCAGAATCTGAGGGAGGAAGGCTAGGGAGACCTGAGAGGTGGGCCTACAGAACAGGTGATTACTAATACAGTAGGAGGCTGACACCACAGCAGACCATGTAGACAGGCTATGAACAAGCAGTAATAGGTACAACAGGTACATGCATTGCAACACCTCATAGCACATGCATCAAGTAGCATGAAACATCAGGATCGAAGGGCAATGCATGCTGTATTGCCACTATGTTGCTGATACCCACAGACATATTATGCTGATAGATGCCAGGGTTATGATGTGGGGCTTAGCAGTGGATAGTGCTGGCAAAAGTGGATGTGTAGGGTCTGTACATAATGATGAGCAATGTATGGAGCCATGTGACATGTTCCCCTGTTCATGTCTTTCAGGTGGGATGTACAGACTTTGCAAACCACCCTTCTCAGAAGCTGAAACCACAGGAATTATTGATGGCCTGAGACTCCATCACCAGGTGCTTTTGTCAAGGAGTCACCACAACCAGCAACAACGCACTGCACTGTGGGCAGACCTGGCAGCAACAGTAAGTGATGTGGGCCACCGGGACAGGAGCTATGAACAGGTCCAGCTGATCTCATACACTATGTATGGCAAAGGGCTGCAGCTGTGGCCAGGGACCATGCTGGCACAGGGGGAGGGCCTGCTACACAACCATAACTCTCAGCCACAGAGGTGTTCCTGGCACACCTGGGTTCAACTACCAGCTCACAGGAAACCATCAGTGCATATGTCATGGAGGTGGTTGGCACAGATTCCACAGCTGAGGAGTGTCCAGGTAAGCCTCCAGTGGTCATCATATTAATACTGTAGCATTCATAGTGGCAGCGTCTGCATACCTGTATGCATATGTGTGGTCAATCTACATTTGTGGGTGGGGTTTTGTAATGCACACATGTGCACACATATGGTGAATGTCAGCAATTTGGGTAGTATCGCAACTTGTACTGTACATGTTGATAAATGCACATATTATCCTGTACCAATGCCACATGTGTATGTGCTGGCAATACCTCTCCCCCCACAAATCCATAGGTACCTCTTTTGTGGCTGTGGAACATCAACCAGTAGCCAGTGAGTGTGGAACTGTCATGTAATGGCTCACCTATACCCTAGGCATGTTAAGGGATGCCAGTTTGCCATGCACACGACTGTTACGCTTAGCCATGTTGCAATACTTGCATGTTCACTTGTGGTGATGTTCACTGCAGTGCATCACACTGGTAATCACAGTAGCACATTTGCAAGAGCTGTAACATATTTGCACATAGTTTTATATAGGTGTTGCCAGTCTGCTATACAGGAGTGCATTACTATTGTGTAAATGGGTGCACTGTGTGTTAAGTGAAGGTCCATCACATACTCCAACTTGTCACATATCTCACAGGTGTATAGTACTAGCAACATTAACTGCACATAGCTGCACTGCATGTTGTTCAGGGCCTGTCCAGAGTGTGTCTGTTGTGGTCTGATTTTGTGTTGTGCAAGTTATCAGTCAGAAGGTGTGGTGTGTATAATGGCTTTGTGGCACTTTAACTGTGTGTGTGTGTGTGTGTGTGTGTGTGTGTGTGTGTGTGTGTGTGTGTGTGTGTGTGTGTGTGTGTGTGTGTGTGTGTGTGTGTGTGTGTGTATCAGCAAACATTATAGTGCAGGTATTCATGTAGTCATGTTGTCCTCCCCTCACAAGTGACCATGGGGGATTGGAGTGTGTCCCACTCACAACCTGATATCAGTGTCTCTTCAGATTCTGATGATGATGGTGGCCATTGTGAGGCAAAGCTGGGGTTGTTGGGGGCTGATTCTGTTCCATTGATTGACACCCCAATTCCACCTTCACTTTCCCCACACATAGTCAGTATGCCCACACATACCCAGTCCGCAGCAGCTACAGATATTGGGCAGTCAGAGGGTGTGGCATCAAACAGGGGAGTGTGGGGACTATGGCATCTGTGACTGTAGACACTAGTCATAGCTAGAGAGCTGGAGAGGTCCCACACAGGCAGATTGACAGCAGTGCTCGAAGGAGGACTGCTGCTCATCCAACACCTGACAGAGGTGTCACAGCACGTGTCAGCCGAAGCATGTTTCAGTCTGTCATGGAGACACAGTCAGGTTGTGAATGGCACACCAGATGTATGCTCAGGGTCATGGATGTCACACTGCTTGGCATGCATGGCACCCTCCACAGCATTGGTGATGCCTTACATCATTCTGCTGATGTAGTGGATAGACAGTGGGGTGAGACATTGTCAGTCCTTAACTGTGCAATGTCTGTGCTTGAACATGTTGTAGGAGTAGGGCATTGGACATGTGGACATAGGTCAGCAACAACATCAGCTGAGAGCCCACATGGCCATGCACAGTCACACTCCCGTAGTGGCAATACCACCAGCACTACTGAAGGGAGGGTGCTGTCCAGACCACAACATGGCAGGCCATGGGCACGTGGTTCTGTGTGGTGCCATGAGAGACACAGATCCAGCAGACATCTGTCACCATCAAGAAGTAGTACTGCATCTGGCCTTGGGCATGGTGTTGCCAGTGCCACTCCTGGAAGAACCAATTCCCAGGTTCATGGCCAGAGATGATGAACTGTACATTCTGCCATGTACGGTCCACAGCTGTCCAACATACCCTGGTGTAGTGCTAGCACATGGCTTGACTGTGTGCATACACACACTCTAACATCACTTTCACATACAGGTCACTGACAGATGCACACAGCTCCCCTCCATTGCCCAGCTGACCAGCATCCCTCCAGACACACACACATGATGTCAACTGTATGGCACAGCCTATGCCTTTGGCAACCCCACACCATACCACACCCTGTGCATGTGATGATACCTGTGCCACATCCCTATTATTCATACCATCACTGCAGGGACATGCTAATAAGTGTCTGATGCACAGGGTGAATGTAGTACAAGTTATGGCAGTTTGTAGTGTAGTAGTGTTATGGCCTGTAAGGTGCTGTCTGCTGACAATTGTCATGCGTATACATCAAAATGTATGTACCTTTGTGCCATGGTGCTTTATTGCTGTTAGTACTGCTGACTGACTGTTGTCTCACAGACCTTTTTCTGTTTCTGTTCCAGGTGTCTGTGTGTCTAAGTCATGGTGGGCTGCTGTCATTACTGAAGCTCAGGATGGCAGAGTGGCAACACAGACCTTTTCATCACCAAGGTACAGCTGTATATGTGCATGTTTACCTAGGTGCATATGCATGAAACACTGTATGAGGGACAATGGGGCAGAAGGCATACCTTGCATTCATACCCCTTGACACAGCATGCTACTCTTAATACATGTCACCTGGGAGTTCCGTGGAATCACAGGTTCATAGGTACAGAGGAGGTTACTACAGTACTGACCCTGGGTCCCTTACAAGCCTAGCCAGTACTCTATCCTTAATAGAATCATCTATCAGCACCTGTTCCCCCTGGCATTGCTTGACACACTTTGGACCCCTGGGACAGATTTTTTTCACATCCACTAAGCCTTCATGCAGTTGATGAGGGTCTGCATGGTACTCTGACATTTTTGGTGAGTGCATTCCAAAGATTAGGCAGCCTCTAGGAGACAAACCTGCCTCTCTAGCTGTTTTTTTTTTTTTTTTTTTTTTTGCTGTCTCATATGTGATTCAAGTCTGTCATGTGGTTAATGTGCATAGAGTTATACTGACATATATAGGGCAGCTGTTGAAGGGCTGAGGAAAACATTGCCATCTAAGCATGCCACAGCCCACTTGTGGATGACCTGTCTAATGCCGAGTGGGTCAGTACTGATTTGAGGCTGTCTACATGGAACAGGTGTTGAAGGCCATGGATAACCTTTGTGGGTGTTAACATAGCCTTTCCATTTGATGCAGATGTCTGCATAAGTACATACCAGACCGGCCATGCTGGTCACGCATTGTTGTATTGACTGAGGACTATACAGAGTTAATGTCCACCTTTTATCTGGATGCAGTCCCTTTACCTATGTGGTGAACCACATCCAAGCCTATTCTGACCATTGTCACTACTGGATGGGTGAATGCAACAGGGTTATCAACCTGAGTACCCATGTCTGTCGATGCAGTTGGTGCATTTATGGGGTTGCCATTGATGTGGGAAATAGTGGGTCCATGTCCTCACCATATGGTACAATGGTACTGTTTTCTGCATTCAGTTGGAGGCCAGGACCTGGCCACCATTCCATACCCACTGTATGACCCCATTGCAGTGTGTAAACATCAATTTGTGGGCCAATGACAGACAGCACACTACTCATAGTTGCCACAGCTTTAGGCTGTGCCTACATATGTGGGAGGTGGCAGCATTCATACCTTCATACATGTAGGTCATTGTGGGCGGAAGCTACTTGCAGGGTGTACACATATCTACATATTGCCCACACATAGGCAACACAGATTAGGCTTGCCACCTTATCTGAGCTGAGTGGAGGAGGGACATTGACTACAACTCTGATCTGAGATATATAACAATAAGTATCCTTTTTTGGCTTTTTTATACTGGTTACTGCATCTTGCAATTTATATATAGCACTTTTTACTGCCTGCTGCATACTTTTACTGTATTTTATTGCTAGTAACTAATTTGCATGGTTAAACTAAAATTTTCTGCCTTACAGGGCCTGAGAAAGAAGTTTTTTACTGTCCCACTTTTTGTAATGCTTTATAGCTAGTTTCACTGTATGAAAGGTATTAACGGGAAATTTTCTGTACTTGTTAAGCACCTATTTGTTTGTTCTGATTTCCTGCCAAGGAGTGTATCATATAACTGATTTATTTGCAGTTAAATGAATTCTGTACAGTCTCCTTGCTCCTTTATCTGTTTAAAAACTTTCATTTGTGGTTCACTGCTGCAATAAACATTTTTGTAGTGGTTACTGTCTAAAACAATGTAGGCTACTAGCTTTAGTATGGTTACTTTCTGGCTTTGCAGTTGCCCTACCATACTGTAAATTTGATCTGGGACACTCCTCCCAGTCTAGTGTCATTAACTTGTTCTACCTAATAAAAAGAGAACATCTGAGAAGGCCAACCCACTTAGTTTCTTTCCTTCTGTTCCTCCTTTCTCCCTTTCTTACAAAAAGAATTGCCTGAATCTCCTTGTGTTCTGAATGTGCTTCTCAAACATTTTGTAAACATAGAGTATATTTTAGTGCATTTATTAAAACTGTACTTGCCTTAATATTGCTACAATTCAAGTGCTTTAGGCTGCACTGCATTTGAATTGTTTTAGTGTATTTTAGCTGCTTTTCTGTATATATAGACTTTTCTGTATATGTAAACTAGCTACTTATTCTACTGTATTACTGCCTCTTAAATCATTTTTCAGTTGTGCGCTTGCCTTGTTTCATTCAAAAAGTTTTAAATTGCTAATTTTGTAGAGTTTTAATTGCATTTACTGTTTAGGGCTACACAATCAAGTGTGTTAGCCTTTTCTGTGTTTATTTACTGTATTATTGCACTGTTTAGCCTGTTTTAACCAAAACAAAAAACAAAAAAAAAATACTATCTTGTTTGCATGTTTCCTGCCTTGCCTAGCTAGTATAGTCCAGATCCCAGACTTTGCTGGTTTCAGGGCTTTATTTTCTGTGTTCAGAGCTATCCAGACCTTGCTGTGGTAGAGGGAAGTCCTACTGCTTACCAATGGGGGTGGTGAGCATTGTACCGCCTAACACTAGAGGAGTGGTGATTTCCAGCTCTGAAATTGTAATTTTATTAGCCATTATGGGCTGGTTTCTATCCCTTTCAACTTTCTGGCTTAAAAATGCATGTGTTTGCACATTTTTCACATCATGCAGCACCGTGGGGCTATGGTTAAACTATTCCAAGTGCCAGAAAGTTTGCTCTTCAAATTTTCCCTTAGAACTAGCTGGTTTCTCAGTAGAAGCACTGAAATCTGAACCCCTGTGACTAGCACTTGCTCTAGAACCTGCTGCACTAAGAAGCTTTAAACTGATACAAGCACTCAACTTTCCTTGTTAATAAGGAGAAATTAATCGTAGGCACTAAACAGCCTATAATTGCAAAGTACCTTGCAAAGGTAAAGGAAAATAGCTCTTGTACTTTACAAAAAAAGCACCTAAACAGCCATGTCCAAGGGCCAGCTTCCGGTGATTTCTCCTGTCCACCGGGTGAATCTAGGCATACTGGGACAATGCAGCTACTGCCTCATGTGCAGAGACAACCCTCTCCTCCTGCCACCCAACACTACAACCTGTGAGAGATGCACTTACATAGCCAAACTGGAAGCAAAGCTCGCTCCAGTCAAGATTGTGCTAGGCAGTCAAGAGGAGAAGGTCAATACCTGCACTACACCTCAAGCAACACATAGCCCTTCAAAACCCACACCATCAACATCCACACATAGCAACACTAAACCCACATATGCGGAGGCCCTTAACATTAACCTGCCTAAGCAACAAGGACCTGCAAAGCTGAAACGCAAACAAACACAAGTCAAAACCAAATTAACACATAGCTCACAACACCAGTGTGCCACCCAACAACAGTCCCTCAGGCAAGACAACGTACCCATCACTTTAGTCATAGGTGACTCTATAGTCAGGCACTCTGATGTCCCACTCCCCAGGCAGAGCAAGGAGAAAATTACAGTCAGCTGCCTGTCGGGTGCCAGGATCTGCCACATAACGCATGACTTCAAGTCACTCCATAACAAGTACAAATATGACTCTGTCATTGTCCATGTTGGAGTGAATGACTTGAGATGTACCTCCCTGGACTACATGAAAAGAGACATGGAAAAGCTCTCAAATCATGTGGCCCAGGTAGGTATGACCCTAGTCCTGAGTAGCATCCTGCCTTCGCCCAGAACTATACCACAGTATAAGGACAAAATTATTGACTTCAACAATTGGCTAAGCTTCTGGTGTCATTCAATGGGGATCCAGTATCTGTCTGCCTGGGATGGCATAATCGACAAACCACAATGCTTTGCCAGAGATGGTATGCGCCTGTCATCGCTGGAATTCAGGTTACTGGCTAAAGCTCTTGCCACCCCTCTATTGCCTTTTTTAGGCAAGGTTCAAAGGACAAAACCACCACCATAACAGATACAAACATGCAAAATCTGAAGGTAATGCTACTCAATGTTAGAAGTCTAAACCTCAAAATGCACTCTCTCCAGACACTCCTAAAAATGAAGAACATCGATATCTGTGCAGTAACTGAGACCTGGTTCAAGACTCCAGAGAGCACCCCTGCAATACCAGGCTAGAACTCTTACCACACTTTTTGGCCACCAAACCAAGACTGAAACACTAGTGGAGGAGTGTCCATATTCACCAAGGATATTCACACTTCCATGCTAGTTGCCCAACACAATGCATCTGAAATTCTCCAGGTGCAACTAACACTAGGTAAGACTGCAATCCAAATTGTAGCTTCCTACAGATCCCCCACCATGCCCCAAGATTCTCACTACACCTTTCTAAACATACTGGAAAATATTAAGATAAAACCAAACACCCTAATACTGGGTGATTTCAACTACCCTGCCATTGACTAGGAAAACTACTTGGGTACCAACACCTTTTCCCAATGGTTCTTGGAATTCATAAATCCCAACAGCATGGATCAACTAATCCATTTTCCCACCAGGGGCTCCAATATCCTAGACCTGGTCATTACTAACATGGGAGATAGATATTCCACACCAGTTGTCACCCCCTCATTGGTCAGGTCTGACCATAAGCAAATCACCCTTGACATCCACATCCCACCCCCAGTAAGGAAACATCTGTAAAAAACTTCTCCAAAGCCAACTTCATGCTACTTAAATCAGAAGTGACAAACTTTATGGCACCCATGCAGATGAGAGCTGAAAGTTCGACTGCTGAATCCTACACTAAGGCACTGTACGAGCAAATCCACTCAAAAAATAAGCCAATCTGGTGGTTCCCTGCCATAAACAAACTATACAACAGAAGGAAGAAACTGTTGCAGAAAAGAAGAAAATCCCAGGATGCAAAAAATTCCCTTTCCAGCAAAGTAAAAAGCTGAGATCCCTCATAAGATTCTCCAAAGCTAGTTACTAAAATAAAATTGCCAAAGATTCCAAAGACAACCACAAGGCACTCTATACTTATGTCAAGAATCTAAATGGCAATGCTCAGATATGCTCTGAGCTACAACAGAATAGCATTAAATATACTGATCCCAAGGATATTGCAAATATCCTGGCAGATCGATTTAGTGCCAACTTCACCCCCCTCTCACTCCTAAATGGCCCATCTCAATACCAAAAAATGCCAAATTCTGGTAATCACGGCCACAGAGGTAGAAACCGCACACTCCAAAGCTAAGAATACAGCATCTATGGGACAAGGTGACATCCCAGGCTATGTACTACATGAACTACAAAATGAACTGGCACCTCACCTAAGTGTCATTTTAAGCATAGCCTCACCTCAGGCTTTGTGCCCACTGAGTGGTGCACAGCTACAGTTATCCCACTCCACAAGGGGGGATCCAGCTTGGATCCCGGGAACTACGATCCCATCAGTCTGGCAAGCCTGATCTGCAAGGGCATGGAACCCATTATCATGGAACTTATAAACAAAGACATTGGCAACCTTCAAACACTGGACCCCACCCAGTTTGGGTTCATGAAGGGCCGATATTTTCTCCTGAACCTGATTGATTTCTTTGAATCAGTCTCCAGAGCTGTGGATGAGGGTAAGGTGGTCCACTCAGCCTATCTGGACCTCGCCAAGGCCTTCAACACCATCCCCCACTCTGGAATCATAGATAAATATACTAAGCTGGAATAAATACCTATGTCACTCGATGGGTTGCCAACTGGCTTACTGACAGAACCCAGACTGTAAAAATGGCTGACTCCAAATCCCGCTCCAGACAAGTGACAAGTGGAGTACCTCAGGGTTCAGTCCTGCAACCGCTCTTGTTTTACATCTACTTCTCTGAAGTACAGGCCAACACTAAGGGACTCTGGCTAACAAACTTTGCAGATGACTGCAAACTGGGAGCCATTACTGAATCCCCAAATGATGTGGATATTCTACAAAAGGGCCTTACAGAAACAGATGCTTGGTGCCAGAGCCATGGGCTCAAGCTTAATGCCAAGAAATGTATAGTTATCCCCTTTGGGAAAAAAACATGTACCCATGAATTATCATATAGGTGGCAGTGCACTAAACACCGAATGTGTGATGACAGACTTGGAAACACAGGTGGACAGTGGTCTCACCTTCGATAACCACATCACCACAACAGTCAGTAAATCCTTCTATGTGACACACCTCATTACTAAGGGCTTTTCATCCAGAAAAAAAGGAGGTTATTGTCCCACTGTACTCATCACTCCTTAGACCCATTTTAGAGTACAACGCCCCATTTGGTATGTACTTCACAAGACATCTGCAACAACTGGAAAGGCCACAGAAATACCTCAATAAAAGAATCACAGGCCTAAAGCAGATGCCCTATGCTGACCATCTAAAAAAATGTCAGCTTTACTCTGTTGCATATTGTTTACTCAGAGGTGATCTTTGCTTAACATACAAGGCCATGTCAGATCCTGAGCTGTTGGACATGCTCCACTTAAAGAAATCCCAATCCCTCAGAGCCACATGCTCCAGGGATCTAAACCTTGTCATCACAATGAACAAAACATGCTGGAGGGATAGGTTCCTGACCCAGAGACTCCCCATACTCTGGATTAGACTGCCCATACATGTCAAGCAGAGCACCTCCTTGGCCCTCTTCAAAAGGAACCTTGACGATTGGATGAGAGATAGGAAATTCACCCTAGGGCTCACGTCAGTCACCTTGCTAAACAGGGGTCCAGGGAAGTAGATATTGTGGGAAGAAAAATCCGGGGAATTGTTTTGCTAAGCTTGTATAGGCCCTAGGGCCGATAGCCTAGTACCTACCTAGGAACCTATGAACCTATGTGGAACATGCCTTGCATTATTGTGACACTTGGCAGGACATGCCATAACCAATGGCAAGTGCAACAGACAAGATTTCCCATGGTTTGCCAATATGATAGCTTCTTTGTATCACATCACCATAGGTTATGCTATTTCTCATACCAGTAAAGTGCTTCTGATCTGAAATAACTGCTTTATGCAAGTAGTAGACAACCCTAGAAAATGTTTGTTGTCTTGCACTCTGGAGACCTCTGTATTGTTTGTGTCATTGTCACAGGTCACATCTAGCTAAACATGGGCTCCAACCTGCAGGATGAGACAGATGGTGGCCATAACTCTCACCTATACAGATATCTTCAGAATGTCCTGATGTTTGCCACATATTTTTGTTCTGTTTAGCATACCATTGTGGTTTTCTGGCAATGTAGTGGTAAATCATTAAAGATTGATGTTACACAATAATGACACATATTTTCCTGTCAGACTTCATACTCTTTAGAAAATGCATGTGAATACACAACCTGGTATGCTATTTACTTTGTATGTTTGTAAGAGCAATATTTAAAGATTGACCCTAATATTTGGGCTTTGCCCACTTTTCTGTTTGGGGTTCTCCAGGTGACTTTCTGTAAGGGGTTGAGAGGTATGTTTGTGGCCCTAACACAGATAGACTGCTGCAAGGATATATACATACATACAATTCTACACCCACTCATGAACTACCCTTGTTGACAGTAGAACCCCTACATGCCCAGTTATACATAAGATATCACAATATACATAGCACATGAACCACAGAGCTTATACAGTTTTGCAGTGTCTGCCACTACTATTCAGGTGGTTGACATCTGCAGGTGCTGTAAGTATTGCCACTGGGGGGTTAACAGGCACTTAAAATAGTATAACCATGTCACACACACACTGCTGCAGGGAAACATGCATTCCAACAGTCATGCAGAGAGAGTTGCCAGTTTTGGACTTGCAAGACATATCTGTCTAGTTATGTAGAGTATAGACAGCCATATGTTGAAATGTGTAACTCTGCATCTAAGGTGCATGACACCTGTAGGCCACGAATAGGTTGGTAATGGTGTAGTTAACAGGGTGGCACAGACACACAAAATAGTATAGGCATTGCACACACACAGGCAAGACAGCGACACTGATACAGACGATATGCATACAAAGACACATACACTCACATAGTTGCCAGTATTGAGATTACAATGCCGCCCTATCTAGTTGTATGCAGTATAGTGCAATAAGGACATAGCACTATACTGCATACACAGACACGCAGCTGCCAGTATTGAGATTACAACCCTTACCTATCTAGTTGTATGAAGTATAGTGCTATGTCCTTATTGCATATGCCATGGAGCTTATATCCCCAGGGCATACCTCTCAACCTGTTAGAACAATACATTTGAACACAGTCTTTAATAATGGCAGATACAGGCCCAAAAATAGGGACAGTTTTTACATACTGCTCTTACAAGTGTAGAAAACTGATAGAGTGACAGGTTTCATATTACCATTACTTCTGTGAATGGTATGAAGTCTGACATTCAGATCATCATCATCAACATCATCAGCCTCCTTTTTCCCATTTTTTCTACATGGGGTTGAGGTATTATGTTAACTGTTGCCAACTTTCTTGATTCAGTGCCACACTCCTGACTTCTTCCACACTCATGTCTGACTGCTGTAGATCTTCTTTCATGCAATCCAGCCACCTCTTTGCTGGATGTCCTTGCTTCCTCTTACCTTCTTCCTGTCTGTACCAAATCTTCCTCACCAGAATGTCTTCTGCTTTTCTACATATGTGCCCAAACCATTGTAATCTGTTCTCTTTGATTCTTTTCAGCAATTGGAGATACTTTGTCTTCTGCTCTCCTCATTTCTTCATCTGTCCCACAGTGTGCATCCTACCACCTTTCTTGGGTACTTCATTTCCATCGCATCTAGCTTCTTCAACTGTTCTGCCTTTACTGCCCAGGTTTCTGTACCATACAGTAGTACTGGTCGCACCAATGTCTTGTACACTTTACTTTTCAGCTTCTTTGGCATTATTCTGTCCTAGACTACACCTGATACTCTATGCCAGTTGATTGCAGCCCCTCTGATTATAGCTTTGACCTCTTCATTTAGAATACTCTTCTCCTCAACCACCCCTCCCAGATACTTGAAGCTGTTTACCTGTTCCACCATCTTCCCTTCTTTCTCTATTCTCAGCTTCTTCTGATTTCCCCAATTTGCTCCCATCACCACCGTCTTATTTGTGCTTAGTTTCATCCTATGTAACTTCAGATGTGCATTCCATTCTCCTATCCTTTGCTAAAGTTCTAGCTCAGAGTCTGCCTGCACTGCCATACTGTCTGCATACAGCAGCTTTGTTGATCTGTCCCTTCCAACCTGTTTGCTAATGTAGTCCATCACCAGTATGAGCAGCAGTGGGCTCAGAGCTGAACCATGGTGTACACCCACTCTGACTGGAAACCCTTCTGTGAGGCCGAACAATGTTCATACTTGAGTCACTGGTTCCTTGTACATAGCCTGCACTAACTCTACCAATGTTTCTTGGACTTCAAACCACCACATTACTGCCCAGATCAGCTTTCTTGGGATGTTGTCATATGCTTTCCCCAAGTCTAGGAATGCCCAGTTGGAATCTCTCCTTATCTCTAGCTTCTCCTCAAGTATGTGTCTCCATGCAAACATCAGGTCAATTGTGCTGCATCCTGATCTGAATCAGAACTGCTCATCTCCCATTTTCCATTCTACTACTCTGCATATCCATTTATCAATCACCCTCTCCAGAACTTTCATGCAATGTGGCAGGAGTTCGATTCCTCTGTACTGCCCACAGTTGTGGATGTCCCCTTTGTTCTTGTACACTGGAATGAGTATGCTTATTCTACAGTCATCTGGGATACTCCTTTCTCTCCACACTGCTATTAGTACCCTCAGGAGCCATTTCTCCCATATCTCACCCAGCATCTTTATCATATCGGTTGTCAAACTCATCTGAGTGTGCTGCTTTCCCTGACTGCAGTTTCCTTAGTGCTGTTCTTACTTCTTCTAAGGTGGGCTCCACTTCTTCTCTCATTGTAGGCTGTTTCTAGGACAGTACAGCTTCTGTGGGGTTTTCTTCATTCAGAAGCGGCTGGAAATACTCATTTCATCTGCCTTTGATGTCCAGTGGACTGGTGATCAGGTTGTTGCTGGCATCCATTATGAAGGGTGGCTGACTGTCTTCTTTATCTTTGTGTCTTTGTCTTGCAACCTGATACAGTTTCTTTGTGCCCTTTACTGAGTCACTTTCCAGAAGGTGGAAAAGTGCCTCCAATGCCCAATTATTTGCTATTGCAACTTCTTTCTTAGCTTCTTTGTTAGCCAGCCAGTAGTCCTTCCTAGCCTGATCAGTCTTTTCTATCTTCCACTACTTCCTGAACTCCTTCTTTCTTTTGATGACTTCCTGGACTTCTGCATTCCACCACCAGCTTTTCTTATATACCTTATTTCCATTCCTGGCTTGGCCACATATCTTTTCTGTAGTCCTAACACATGATGCTTTTAGACACTGCCACTCTTGTTCAACTCCACATATTTCCTCCTCTTCTCAGGGTGCTAGAGCCATGAGTAATTCCTTGAATTGCTGTATTTTCTCTCCAGTCGATGTCCACATCTTCAATCTGAAGTTTAACACTCAGATGTCTGTCATTATTTTCTGACTTCATGTCTTAATGCTTTGCCAGATATTGGCCAGGAAACCATAATTTTATGACACACATATGAAATATATGAGGCAATCATCTGGACATTCTCCAAAACTGTATACAGTTGAGAGGCATGGCCTGCAGAGTGTGAAACAGTGCATCTAAGGTGAGTGAAATCAACAGGACCTGCCAATTAATGTAATGAGGGGAGTCAGCAGGGTGGAACAGGCCTTGAAATGGTATAACCACCCCATGGGGGATTTGCTTCACACACACAGTTGGCAGTCTTGATATTAGAGCTCCTACCTATCTAGTTATATGTACTATAGCACTGGGTAGTTATCACATGCACCACAGAGCATATACCTGCAGAGTGTCCAATGCTGTATCTAAGGTGGATGACATCAAAAGGCCCTGTGAATTAATGCAATGGGGCGAGTCAGCAGGGCAGAACAGGCCTCAGAATGGTATCTCACACACACACAGACATGTACACACACACACACACACACACACACACACACACACACACACACACACACACACACACACACACACACTCACACACACACACACACACACACACACACACACACACACACACACACACACACACACACACACGCGCACACACACAAACTCAGTTAGCATTGTTGGGAATTGAACTTCTACCTATCTAACTGTCTACATTATAGTCGCACATACTTATCGCATGCACCATGGGAATTATGCATGTAGAGAGTGTCTGGCAGTGCTGTTGTGGTAGATGATATCAGTAGCTGCTGGCAGGGAGATCACTGTTGTGGAGGACAGTAGTCACAGGGCCAAAATATGGGTGGCTATTACACAGACATAGGCCTCTTGGGTGTGTGTATTCTGCTGCACATGTAATGCATACAAACTCTCACACACACACACACACACACACACACACACACACACACAAACACACACACACGCACACACACACACAGTGACTAATGTGAGAGTACAAACCCTCCCTACCTACTGTTGCACAATGTGCCTCACCATAGTATTTGCATGTGCCACTTGTTCAAATTGGTGTATATGTGGCTGTTGCAGTACATCACTGTATGCCTTTCAGGGTCTCTCTCTGTCTGTCTGTCTATCTGTCTCTCTCTCCTCCCACCCTCCGTCTCTGCCTCTCTGTAAATTATATATTTGTATATATTACCTATATATCTGTATGTACATCACAGTCAACTGATCCAAATAAATCTTATATGTACCACATACGGATAGATGGAGGTAAGCATGTCTAATGGGACTGGGGATAGACAGTTAAGGTGTACATAGCTGTCTGTATGCAGAAGAGATATATGTACATCCCAGTTCTATAGTCAGATGTGGGTTCCAACATGGACTGACAGAAGCTAAATGTATGAGCATGCCCAGTATGACCATCAATAGTAAGAGTGGGACTCCAGTCCAGACCTAACTGTACTCCAGTCCAGGATTTTGTGTGCTATAGCCAATTAGCTGATGAGCCCTGTACACAGTCCAGCACCTCACTGATAGATTAGCTAAGAGATCTCCTGGCTGTGTGCTATCCTTATTAACTGAGTCATATCTAGGGTGGGTACAGACTGTATTGGACTGAGCAGAATTTTGCATAATATGCGAGGTATATTTTGCACAGCACTGTGATGTCCTGGTATGTCAGTGGCAGATGAGTAGGAATTAATGTAAGGAACTGCTGACAGACATTTGTCTACTGACTCCATACACTGCAGGGAACCCATGCTACTGCACAACGTGTTGTAGTCTGCACATTCAATGTATGTGTGGCCAGTGGTTCCTCCTTCAATTATACGTGGCCCTTTGTCCTGCTCAGCTCCAGTCACAGGCTTTGTCCACAGTTGCTGTTCTTATGTAATTGTAGTTATGGTGTGACTGGGGTAGAAGTCATGACATCACACACACGGTTGCGGACTACACACTTCAGATGATACCTGTTTAGCAGGTTGGCCAACATTGTGACCCATACATCTGCTCTGGAGCTCAGATAGTTTGTGTTGCATTGTTCTTCTAAGGCTACATGTTGGCCATACCTGTCTAACTATTACAGGCAGACATCTTGACAGGGCCATATATCATAGTCCGACACAGGCCCAGACATAGGAACAGCAGCTTAATATTGCTCTTCCAAATGTGGACAGTTGGTAGACTGGTTTGTATTAGCTTGCATTTTCTTATGGGTATAAAGTTTGCATCTCAACCATCTATCATTGATGTTTTCACACCAACCTGTATTGTTTATCCAATAGTTTGCCAGACAAATGCAATGTTATGACAAACAGAACAGATATACAGGGGCATATGTGTGGACATTCTGAGAAACCCTGACATTTGTGGGGTATGGAAGGTGCCCACTAACTTGTTATGAGTATTGACACAGTTACATGGCAGCCTTTGTATCCTGGCGCTATACAGACTCGTCACAACTGACTGTTCTAGTAGGCACTATCTAGGTTACTCAGAGCTGTGTATTGTCCATATCTGTGGCCCACTGTCCCTCCATTGTCCAGCTTTCCTGCAGTAACAAATATCGATGTCTGGACAGCCTGTAGAACTTCTGCCATAGATGTAGCTGACGTGCAAAACAGTAGGCACAGCCAGTCTCAAACCATGGACCCTGTCACCCACAGTAATGTACTTAGCCCAGTGAACCACAACAGCTACCAGTCTGTGCTGTCTTCTTCCTGACACTATTAACCACACACATGCATAGCACATTGACCCCTGCATATTGTGGAAATGGAACATGTTAGCAAGTTGATTGGGACAGCCCTGAGAATGTGTGGTCTGCTGCTATTACCTTACAAACATAACTGTTAATGCAGTTCTATGGGAACACAGGTATGTCGGGGGTAGGGGACCATACCTCTGAACTGTACAGATTTTTTCTGAATGTCCAAATTTCTGCCTCACATTTTGGGTCCATTTTTCATAAACTTGTGTTTGCCTGGAAAATCAATGTGAAATCATTAAAGACTGAAGTTAGAAAGTAATGACAGACATTTGAGTTTCAGACTTCTTACTCTTCAGAGAATTCATACTACTGAAAAACCTGTTATTCTATCAACTTTCTGTTTGTAAGAACAATATTTAACACTTGTTCCTGTTTTTGGTCCCTTGCCCCACATTTCTTTATGGCTTTGTACAGATTTCTTGCTGTAAGACGTTGAGAGGTATATATGTGACTCCAACACTGACATCCATGCATCCATCCTATGACCTAGCTGTTTGTATGTCCCTCACATAGTGCAGTGGATTTTGTTGACTTGGGGCCTACTGCATATTATGGGACAGCCAGTATTTGGCAGAGAGTTCCTGTTATCCCACATAGCTGTCTGTTGCCTGCTGCTATCCCAGTAGCCCACTCCATTTCCTTGCATACATGCAGCAATACCATATGTATGCTACTACAGTCTACTACCCTATTCATTTGTTGTTAAGAAGAGTGACTTACCTTATGCCAGCAGCAGTTGAGAGGACAGTGCTTCAGGGATGACTCTGTCAGAAGCATGCAGTACACAACCTATACATGGTAAGATATAGGTAGTGTGATGTGGTTGGCATCCATTTTACTGTGTGTATGTGAGTTGGAGTGAGGTGTCAGTCCCTGGATCCCTAGGTTGTCAGTGTATGTGCTATACATTGCCTCTTTGCCAAGGCCAGGGCATACTGCGCATGCCTCCATCTGCCTACAGGGACAGGCTCAGGGACAGTTGCAGTCTATGTAATTGGATGACTATGATACATTCCACCTGCCAGGTATATTATTGAGGGCTTTGAATGGGCCAGTGTCAGTGGAACAGAGCTTATCAGTCATTTATGCTTGATTGGCTTTCCCAGGCTATTTCCCCCTTTTTTTTTTTTTTTTTTAATTTCTTCCACTATTAAGCTCCATGATTCTCTGCGCAAACCCACAGAGCTAGTGTAAACATTGCTGAGCAGAAAAGGCCCTCCCCTGTACACAGTCATGCTTACCTTTTCTTTAACCAACTAAAACACTTGCCGTGGGGCAAGCACAGCTTAGCAGCCTCAGACACACCCCCTGCTTAGCTGTGCTTTGCTGAGCACAAACAGGCACCACTAAGCTTCAATCAGCTTAAAGAAGGTGTGACACACCCCCTTTTGATGTTAGCTATCTGTTATTCTTACACCAACACAGTTTTAGCCCTACCACAGTTAACAACTACAGAACACACTAGATCTTTTTGCTATTCAATAAACCTGGATCATTTACATACACCTAATTGCGTATACCCTGGATACAGTGCTACACAAAGACCTATCTCCTTAGCTACCACTATAACCTGCCATTATATGACTGTATGCTGAGCACTAAAATGCACTTGCTTTGCCTACCTTAAATTTCATATTTTACAAATTTTTTAAATTAATAGTATGTTTGCACACCTCTGCGCTCCTCTTAAACGTGGCTTATATATTAAAAAAAGATGAATTTTGATATGTTGCATTACTTTTTAGTCTCAATGGCCATATATTTGGCTATTTGCATGGCTACTGTCACATATACAAGCTTATGTTTGGTCTGTTACAGCCCCTGTTTTAATTTTTAATGCCGGTACATGGTTACTATCTGCATACATTTTTCCTGCATACACGGCACCTACATGGATGCCTTTCTGCTTTCTGGATTGCAAAATCACCTCATTTGCATGGCTTTTGTCAGCAGATGAAGTGATTTGCATTCCACAGACACCTCTGTGTTCACACGGTGTCCGCACACTCATGCACCCCCCCCAGCCTTGTTTCCTGGACCGCTTGGTGGCCATATTCCGTGTTCGGGCTGCAACACTATTCCTACATGGAGAATCACACTGTGTAGGGTTTATTGAATTAATCCCAGTATGTTAGTGCCTGATTCTGTGGCTTTTAGGAATGATGCCCTCACTATGACCAAGTTGAGCCAAAGCTGGGAGTGACTGTCCAATGGTGAATCACCAATTCTAGGGTGAGAATAGAAGAGGTAGGACCCACTATAATGTAGGCCTACAGGACAGAGAGCTTTCATAATTTCATAATATTCCCAAAAGTCATTTAGGTCCTAAAATTATCCACCTTTTTTGTTATGACAATGTTTAATCATTGTCATCCAATTACCTTAAAGGTACTTAAAATTAGTGATCCTGCATATCTAATTTCATAATTTTGGAATCAGCTGCATGATAAATCTGTCACTGTAACAATTTTACTAAAGAGAACTATTTATAATGGAAGGATTTTAGTGTTCAGGGTTTAGAACAACACTCAATATATGAACCTCAAGGATATAAACAACATGACATAACGTATCCTTACATAGTGAAAATTTCCACTAAATATGTTCAGTTTAGTCAGTCTTTTACTGTAAGAGAGATTTCTTTTAGATGGAAATTTTGGGGAAAATTTCTCTGAATCATTTCAAAAGAATTTATATCTATTAGAGTCATTGAAAAGAAAAGGGCATTGTTCTCAAGTAGTGACCATATGGCAGCCTTAAATAAGTTTGAGACTGTACTAATGTCCCTTCATCCTTTGACCTTAAAGAGGAGTCCCATGTGCCTCTTTGTTTTTAAGGTACACATCATGCATTGTAAGGCCTGTCATGCACTCATCACTGCCAATCCACGTTCATGTGATAGCATTCACTGTGAATGTGCAGGCATGTGCACATACAGATACACATAAACAGGGGACAATATGCATGTCAGCTGCTGGGCAAGGGAGTTATAGACTAATAAAGAAAAAATAGTGTTTGCTTCTGTATAATAGCTTCCCACAATCGTCTTTTGCCCCACATCAAATGACTGGGTCAATTGCCCGACTGATTGTAGGAGGACTGATGTCTATAGGCAGATAATAAATGCACTTAAAATGCAGTTTAAAATACAAAGTGAGGCAACTCCATTGACATGCCTACAAGTCACAGCTGAAGTTGCAGAAGAACTTTTTTTATTGTTAGAATAATGCCCATTAGCACAGAAGAGGATTGTATTGTTGAAATGTGTGTTCTGTGTCAGAAAATGCAAAATAGAGTATCACAGCTTCATACCAATCAGAAAAGTTCCACACTGCTAAAGACAAATGTGTATTTGCACCACACACACACACACACACACACACACACACACACACACACACACACACACACACACACACACACACACACACACACACACACACTCACACTTACAGTCAGGTGAACATATTCATTGAGTATTATCTACTCATTTGAAAAATACAATACATAAAATATAGCAATTCAAACAAAGAAAAAATGGTCAATTTTTCTTCTAGAAAATGACAGGAAACAAACAAAAAAACTAAGTGCAGTAATTCCTTGCAAGGTTGGCATTCTAGGGAAACAATTAACCTGAAAGTAATGAGGAGTCCTTCCACCTGTGCTACTGGTCCTCACAACATATAACACTCATGCTGATGGACATCACTGCCATTATGTAAAGAATCTTTTCTAATTTTATCATTTGTATCTGTTAACCATTGTTTGCTATGATGTACTACTAGGTATATTTGTTCAGTGACTAGATTTACCTTTTACTTGGATGGAACCACAGTAATGTTTCATGAGTGAGAGAACTCAATAAAGACAAACGTCAGGCAATTTCAGCGTTGTATTTTCAAATGTAATTGCCATTTTTCTGTTTTATACTAAAGTCATGCACATTCAACATTGTTTTCTTTAAATACTACTAGTTCTGAATGAAGGTGCTTATTATAGTTATTATACTTACTTAAAGTCATGGTAACACCATGTGTGCATAGTAAAGGGTAAATCTGGTCTGTTGGTTGTCATTATATCTGACAAATGTCTGACTAATAAGTTATAATGAATAGTCACTGAACATGCTGTTCTTAAAATCTTTAAGACTGAAAATATTTAACAAGGATCCCTTCAAATATTTATTCCTTCCCATTAGATTTTCACCTATACTTACAGTTATGTGTGAAAACTTATTTTAGAATAGTGATTCTTTATCCTTTGAGAGTTTAAAATTCTACAGTGTAGGCTGAAGTTGTATATTATTCCAGTGTGCATTGTTATTGCAGTAAATATTGTATGACATTACTTTGCATTATTTTTGGAAACTGTTGTTCCGTACAGGAAATCAGAATAAATATATGTATTCGATATTAATTAAAATGTCTGCACTAAGCATTATTTTAGACTCATTTCTAAACTTTTTTTATTTAACCATTAATCCTCACTGTCATAGTAGTAATTGCACAGATTTGTGTTTCTGAACTGTCAATGTGAAGATATTAGCTTTAGCAGATATCATTGTGATGCTGCCTTAATAAATGTCGCTGGAAAGCTAAGAAGCCTTGCAAAGCAAACAAGAACACATGCTGCAAAAGTAATTTATATGAGGGCTGTTTCATCAATTAATGTTTTGAGCTAATGTACGCAGTCTCTAAATTTCAGGCAATTGTTTCAATTCCTCCAGCGTATTTAAACAAGCTCTGTGCTAAGTCATTGCAAAGGATATCGCTGCAATGCTGCTCATGTCAAACCACTCAGCAGCAAAAAGAAAATAACGACAAACTAGTACCACTTACTACTTTTTTTACTAGCATCTAGATTGCTGTGTAGCAGTTAATAACTTAGACAGCATTTTATATTAATGTGTTTAAGTCATTGAGAAATGTACCCTAGCTCTGTTTCAGAAAGAAAATCGCAAATATGCATAGTTAAGAGTGCATCATCATATGTTAAGTAATATTTAACAACTTCAAAAGCAACAGTCAGTCCCTTGTACTAAGTTGGCGCTTCAATGAGCCAAGATAGTTATAGACTCATAAGCCTGGCCATTCTCATCTGAAAGAGTATGGAAAGGAATTAATATATAAGAGTAAAGGTATAACCTGCAAACTCTTGAGCTAACCCAGTTTGAATCATCAAGGGTAGGTCCTGTTTATTTAACCTAATTGACTTCTTTGCAAAAGTTACTGAAGGAATAGCTGAGGACAAAACAGTGCACACTGCATAGCTGTATTTTGCAAAGATGTTTAGCACCATCCCACTCACAGGTATTGTAGATAAACTCTACTAGCTAAATGTCAATCTAAACATAGCATGTTGGATAGCAAACTGGCACACAAATAGAACTCAGGAAGTCAGAGTTAGTGGTTATACCTCATCCAAAAGACCGGGCGCTAGCAATTTATCCCAGGGTTCACACTTTGGACCACTCTTCTTTGACATTTACTTTTCAGAGGTCAAAGCATCAGTAAAGGGTTTGCAGGTCTCCAGATTACTGCAAATGTTGTGCCATCTTAAACTCCCCAGAGCACATCAAGATCCTCCAAGAGGGCCTGTCTGAAACAAATAGCTGGTATTAAAAACAAATGACTGGAATTAAATGCCAAGAAGTTTATAATCATATCCTTCCACAAGCTTAACTCCTCTTGTAACTCTCACACTAAGAACACACCACTGAAATCTGGTCCTGGGATCTGGGAACTTATAAACACAAATATGAGATCTGCTGAAAATCAGCACCAGGATTTATTCACAAAGAAAGAATTTAGTGCTTTTGTCAGTAAAATCAGTCTTCATTGGTATCAAGTTCATGCCTGTAATGCTTAGAATTTATATGATTAACATCATGTTAATCAAAAATGAGCCAATCATAATGATTCAACAATTCGAAAGAAGTAAAAAATAAATTAAAAATCATTTGTAAATTTCACTTATGAAATACATAAATATATTGCAATTCAACATGTTATAATGAAGATTCAGTCAACATCTTATGCATAAAAAATGAAAATTGTCTAAATTTAAAAATAAGCCCCTTACAAAATGTTGCAGGATTATAATTTTACTGCTCTCATTCTCAATACACTTGCCACAGATGTACTATCATTTAACCTTGGCATTACTGAGGCATTTAAACTTAATTGTCAGGTCAGCTCCTTTTATTCAAGCCTGGTTTCCCAGGTACCCTGCCAACGTCTTTCATATACCCTGTCAATAACAAAAAACAAAACCTGCTAAAATCTGCACAGTTGTTTGAATGTCCATATAGGATATTTTTCAGTTTTTTGCATTCTAATATTATAAAGGTGCTTATAAAGTCTATATTTCAACCTTTTCTTTCAGCCTTACCAATGTAAAAACTATAACATGAGAAACATTTTGCTGCATAAACTACTCTGGCTGTTTCCCAGTTACAAATACCAGGGAAGCCTATGACAACATCCACAGTGATAAATATAAAGTCGTCATTGTATTTAATATCATTCATGTTGTCCAAAAAATGCCATAAGTCATTTAGAATGTAATCCATATGAATAAAAAAGGTCCTTACATTTAACATCTATATATTTTGCTATAGGCTCAGTCTTAGACTGTACTGCAAATACTATTGGATGCAAATGGGGATTCTTGGCATTTTTATGAATTTTTGAAATGCCAAAAATACATACAACATATTTATGTATTTTATAAGTGAAATTTACACGTGATTTGTAAATAATTTTTAATTCATGTGTCACTTCTTGTAAATTGTTTGACTGTTGAATCAATATGATTAGCCCATTTTTAATTTATTAACCTGTGGATAATGATATAAATTCTAAGCATTATGGGCATGAATATGATTCTGAGGAAGTCAGATTTTATGGATGAAAGCACCAAGTCCTTTCATTATGAATACATTCTGGTGTTGACTTTTAGCAGGCCTTCTACTTCAGTTCTTTAGTTATTAATCCTCATGTGGTATATCATGCTGTTTTTATTTGGGAACCTATGTCAACAGTGAATTCTTCCACTGTATTTGGTACTCATTTGGCCAGTCATTGACTTCACTGCCCCTTTCAGTAAGCATCTGTGAAAACACTTGTCACAAATGGCATAACACTTTCTCAGTAAAAAAAAAAAAAAATCAAGGTCCTAAATCATAACATTTATGCAGACCATCTCAAATCCTTGTCGGTCTTTGCAGGATCACGCATACCAAAAGGTGATGTCTCCCTTGCATACAAAACTTTAACAGACCTTACTCTGTCAGACCTATTCTCATGACCAAAGGTATCAGAATCACCTGCTCATGGGATCTCAATCTATAGTGCAAAATAAAACATATTGGAGGGCTACATTTGTATTGCACAGACTGTAACTTGTATGGAACCATCTTCTACTCCACACAATGCAAAGTACTTCAATTGCTTTATTTAAATGTAATTTGAATGAATGGATGGGTAAACATAAATGTAACCCACCCCCCTTGTAAAGCACTCCTGTCCCTCAACATGTAAATGTCCCAATACACCCTTGTTTGTCCCATCTCTGTGTTATTTTTATATAAAATAAAAAGGCTAACAACAACAATGGGAATAGAATGGTAAACTTTTTAAAGATGCTCACAGCTCATTACCCTAGTAAGTATTTATGAACTAAACTGAGCTGTTTTTTTCACTGCTCTGAATGAATGACTGTAGGTATGTGCGTGTGTGTGTGTGTGTGTGTGTGTGTGTGTGTGTGTGTGTGTGTGTGTGTGTGTGTGTGTGTGTGTGTGCGTGCATGTGTGTGCCCAAAAAGAGTGCATTTATAACTATGTGACCATATATGCCAGAGTGTGTGTCACAATGTTTCCATGGGTATGTACATTTGTGTGTGTGTGAGTGAATGCTCATTGCATTTGTATTCTTGTGTCTATGCCTGTTTCTAGTATCATCAATTTTATATCTTTGCTTAAAAAGATTTGTTCAAAGTGCACCCTGTCTTTCCCTCTGATGCAAAATATTGCATACATGAATTTCTGCTTTTAGGGTGTAAGATGTACACATGATGCCTTGGCATGTGGTTTGAAGAATTTGGGGTGTCCTATTGAGACTGGTGACTGTAATATGAATAAAATAATGTAAGGAATATTTTTTTGCTTAAGAAAGCTGGAGGCACAGATTTATTTTTCCTCTAGCGGGTGCAGGAAGATCTGTAGTCCTTCACACAGAAATTTGTTTGCTTATATAGGTATGAAATACAGTGTAGAGAACCAACGTTATTAGTATTCAAGCTAGTCGCAGCACTCAAATCAGTTGAAGTTGAACTTTAAGAGAGATAGAGACTTTGAAATCATGAAGAGCACTTTATGAAAGTTTAAACTTCAGATCTTATTCATGATGGAGACTTAAGTATGTCTCACAGAAAATGGGATATCCTTGCTGAAAAGGAATATCTAAGCATAGCCCATGAGCCCTAAAACATAGCAATCACCCAAGTCTGATGTTTTACCTTTAATAAAAGCTATTCAATCAGACAGAACTATACCATTAAGGACCATATCCAACATGTCCACCAAAACCTTTGCCCAAACCTTCATATTTCCATTTATGAGAGAAGGAGGTGTAAAACTCATTGATTACATGCAAGTATTCTGACCTGCAAATGGTCAAAATCACTATCATTGGTCATTGCAAGCTGAAATATACACTTCTGAAAACTCAGCCTCCTAGACTCAGATTGATCAATAAAGCAGAACAAAAGCTGACCTTTCTCACATCTGCTAACCCATGATCTTAATTCTCAGAGCTGTAGCTGGTTCATTCAATATTCAGTGCCAGTCCCCAAAGTAGTGTTCCACCCCTTTCCAGCTCTTCAAATGAAAAGCAAAAAAAGAGGATTTTGACTGACTATAGGAAGCCAGTTGGTGCATCAGTCTGTCCATGTATCATCAGCTTTTCAGGGAAGAGCTAATAAAAAAAAAGACTATGGCATAATGTAGAAATCCGATTAGTACTTTTGTACCAATCATTTTTCTACAGATACTACATGCCCACCTCAGAAAAAAAAATACAGAACAAACCTATAAAGTGCCTTGCTGTACCAACATTTTAGTACTTTCAAAATCATGATACAGGACAGGAGGACAGGTATAGGAACAATTGATTATGCCCCCCAACACTGCACCTGGGAAGATTTCGCCATTTCTCCTCATTCTTGCTAAAACTGTGCCAAACCTCAATCCTGTCCATTATGGTAAGAACAAAAAATACCCAGCAGTAGCACTAATCAAGATGTTTGGATACAGAGCACATACACATGCCCTACATTGAAAGTATCATTTAACCAAACCCTAATTCAAACCCATAAAAGCAAACACTTGCATACATATGTTTCACACACAATGACCACCAAACACAACCTAAAAGTATCACAGACAAACAAAAAGAAAACGAACAACCATGGCTGAAGGAATAAACACTGTTTAATAAGAAAACAAATAAAAACCAAGAGTAAGTGCTTTCACAATCTTCCTGATTGCTTCTTCAGACTAATTTACATTAACTACCTCCCTGAACTTAAACTAGTAAACAGCCAACCAAATCACAGAGGCAATTATTCAACATGATGAATATAAAACATTGTTAAAACACAATACACATAAAAAATGTACTATTGCAATAAAATAGAATGCATCATGCTAATTTACAATTAAAACTTAGTACATTTAGTAATTCATAGTGCACATTCATTTAAAAATAATGCATTAGCATATGGGAACCTGTCTTTTACTGGGAATTCAATGTCTGAGTGTTCTTGCTATTAGAAATGGTTTTAGTAATACTGTTTCATTAATCCTTGGGGGTTTGTCAGCATTCAGCTGTAGGATCCATCTCTGCTCAACTTCTTTAGTTCTGTTCTTAATGTCACGCCCTCTGATGCTTTCAGTCACTACCTCCAAAACCAGAAAATGAAACACATGAAGCATCCCCTCTGCTTCAACATGCTTAGATATGGCACTCGTCTCTTTTTTATTGACTATATCCCTCATGTGCTCCAAGATACGCTTCTTTAACATTCTGTTAGTTTTGCCAATATAAAAGACTTTACAATACTGGCAAAAACTAAGGTATGCAATGTTTCTTGTCCTGCAGTCTGCATAGAAATCTACCTTTATTCTAAAGTTCTGTTTGTGATTCAAAAAAGTGGGGCCTGAAAAAATATATTTACAGGCTGTACAATTTCTACATGGGTAGGTCCCTAACATATTTGACAAATCCTTAGATTTTGCTCCTAGCATCTTATACCATAATTGTCTTTTAAGTGACTTCTTATTTATAAAAGAAAAATGTGGTACAGGGTCAATAACATCTTCCAGTTCTTTTGTGGCTGTAAGGATGTTCCAGTTCTTCTTAAAAATCTCACAAAATAAATTAATGTCACTTGCATTGGATTTGGGAAACCTAAGTTTTTCTTTTACAAAATTAGGTTCAGATGGTTCACGTATAACATGTTCTGAGAAATATGGTCTCTCTTTACCTTCACGTTCCTTACATACTTTCTTGATACATGCATCTATTTCTAATTGATTATAGCCCTGTTTAGGAAATCTTCCCCTAACAGTAGCATCACTAACTTTAATCCTTCTTCTCTGTTATGTAATCTGCTTGCTCTCAGAAACTGACCTTTCATTACATTCCAACTGACATGCCTGGGGTGCATACTGTTTTTATGCATCAGGGAATTTCTCTTACTTGGTTTCCTATATAAACCAGATGCTAGTCTACCTAATTCTGACTTATTAACTAGGGTATCTAGGAATTCAATCTGTTCATTAGAATATTTGCAAGCAAATTTCAAAAAAGGGGTTGTCGCTTGCAAGTAGTTAATAAATCTTCCTAGCATGTCTACTGAATCACGCCAAAGAAAAAACATGTCATCAGCGAAATGTACATACCACAATATATGTTCACTGAACTCATTGTCATGTAAAAGACTTGTGTTCTCCCAATGTACTAAGGCTAGGTTGGAGTAGCTATTGGCACAAGCTATGCCCATAGCTACGCCCAACTCCTGCATATAAAAATCTTCTCTAAAGAAAAAAAAACATTGTTTTCTAAAATAATTTCTAGCAGACAGTAAAAGACAGGTCTCAATATGCTAATGCATTATTTTTAAATGAATGAGCACTATGAATTATTAAATGTACTAAGTTTTAATTGTGATTAACACGATGCATTCTATTTTATTGCAATAGTACATTTTTTATGTGTATTGTGTTTTAACAATGCCTTATATTCATCATGTTGAAGAATTTTCTCTGTGATTTGATTGGCTGTTTACTAGTTTAAGTTCAGGGAGGTAGGTAATGTAATTTAGTCTGAAGAAGCGATCAGGAAGATTGCAAAAGCACGTACTCTTGGTTTTTATTTGTTTACTTATTAAACAGTGTTTATTCCTTCAGCCATGGTTTTTCATTTTCTTTTTGTTCATCTGTGAAGCTTTGAGGTGAATACCAAGCATTTACCCAGTACCTGCATCATTTTTCTCTGACACCCTAAAAGTATACCCATAGCTAACCCTAACCCTAGTCCACAAACATATACACACTCCCAAAACACATGCACATCACCTTTTATTTTCAGTAACACGGGCATTTGAACTTTTGGTATTTTTAATCAACGGCAAACACAGTCACTGAAGTAAAGCCAACTAAATTAACTGCTACCAACTTCCTATATATTTATTTCCTCCTCCTTTCACAAATACTATCACCTGGACCTGCAGTGATAAAGGTATTGCTTTGTCCATCTAGCTGTCACTCGGTAGCCTTCCTAGTTGTAACATTGCCACCTCCTCCTGTACCATTTTCCTGTGGTCTGCTGAAAGAGATAATATTCTGCCACCTTCTTATTCCTTTTTTTACCTACAGCCTATCTAATCCCCTCAGCTGAAATCCTCAAACCCAGCAGTGCACACTACTCCATAATATGACCTCTGCCAGTCACATTTTTTTTTCTTCACCCTATCCCTTCCCTGATGCACTGTCCTCAAACTGAACCACATACATTTTTACAGAAATTCACTGTTAAGTTCCTAATCTCATTACTATGTAAATCTGCCCCTTTGTTCTCCAGACAGTAATCTATTTCTCCCTCTATCTTTTGTTTAAATATATGGCCAGCACCTTTCATACCTACAGCCACTACAACTACAAGAACTGTTTGCATCTCATTATTTATGCCTTGACAACTACACTCTCCTTTATCACTAGTATAATGCAGCTAACTTCTTATTATCCATGACCCACCCCCTTTGCCTGGTACTAATTTACAGATCTTTTGTTATGCCCAGTAAGTTATACACTTATTGTTACCTTCTACTATGTTGAAGAACTCTTCTGCCATGCAGTCTTGGCTTCATTTTATTGGACGGAACATTTTTTTTCTCAATTTTTTTTTTATTTTTCAAATACATTTGAATGAATTCCATAGTATTTATACATAACATCTTAAATAACTATGTGCACTATTTACATTAGCCTGACACTATAACAAATTTAATGTATACAGTTACTTTATAAGTATGTCCAATCCATTATCAGAGTGTCTGATCAATTATTGTATAGTGTCAATCAATGATATGACTTTTCCCCAAGGATTGTTGATAAATGGCTTTGGCTCAATTCTTAGTTCTTTAATTTTAATTTCCAATAATGCTGTGGTTTTCAGTAGGCTGTAGAAGTTTTCCAAAGTTGGTATTGTGTTTGTTTTCCATCTTCTTGTTATACATTTCCTTGACATTGCAAGTAAAGTCAATACTAGATACATGTTTGACCTATTCAAATGAGGACCTTCGTTCACATTTAATAATACAAGAGCTTTAGTTAAATAAAATGATTCATTAAATAAAGTTTGTAGAAAGTTATTAATACCATTCCAAAATGGCTTAATTTTAACATAATTAAAGAAAATGTGGTTCCAATCTGCATTGTGTACTTGATCACATCTCCGACATATTCCTTTTACGGAAGAATGGACAGAACATTTTATTGTTTGACAACCATGTAATTCACTTTTGCTATTGCTCACAAAACCCATTTATTTTATCCTCATTATTTCCAGTAGGAATCTTATTTGAAATTTTTTTTTAAATCTAAGCTTATATGAGCATGGTTATAAAACTCTATCTCCTCTATGTCACATTTCATCACATTCTTCTCAATCACTATTTAAATAAACAACTTGTCAGTTTATCCTTGCCTGCTTCTTGTTTCCTTGTAGATGTCACTTGTCCCTATATAGCTATTTCCATGTAACCACTTGTCGCCTATTTGCTTTCCTTCCTATCATGGCACTTTCTATTCTTATAGCAGAACTCCATATCATCATATATTCAGTCAATCTCTATGTGTGTTTTAATTCTTAATTCTGCTCCAATGATTGCATACAATTATATGCACCTAATCTCATAGCTTAGACATTATTTAAAGAACCGCTTACATTTGTGTTATTTCCAGATATATCTCCTAGATTCTAGAAAGCTCTCTATCTTTTCTTCTTACAACTTTCTCATCCTAGGTGGCATTCTCCTTTCCAAACTTAGGACTCTAACACAACCCTGAAGCCACCCCATCACCACCATCAGGTCATCTACCCCCCATACTCTTCTATTTATAATTCTATCACCTCCCTCCCTCAATTAATGAATTTATTTGGATTGCTTTCTCTTGTGCTGTAACTCCTTTATTCCCAGATTAACAACAGGTTGCTACCTGTGACAGTCACATAATTGCAGGTGGTTTACATCACTAGACTAAACTATGCTACTATGGTTTTAGACATCATCACCCCATCAGCACACTGTATTCTGGTTTCCTTATTCTCTATTTGCTCATGCTCCAGTCAAGATCCACAATTTTACATATTCTCCCCTTGTTATCTAGTATACCAGTTGTTTTAGTGATGGGAAGATGGGCAACCTCTTCTATTCCCTTAGATGATTGCTTCCCACACCTTAATAAGAGGAATTAAGAAACTATTGCACTCCCTTTACATTTTTTCAATGTGCTTCATCAGACATATTAAAAATACATTTATCTCATAAAAAATATATCCTTTGTTTGCTGCAATCTATGCTATGATACTGAGATAAACTTTTCAATGTAATTTGCTGATATAAGATGAAAAAAAGCTAATAATTGCCCACACAAGTACATTCCACAAGAGAAGAAATAAAAACATTTCAGAATGTTTCATATACTTTGCTGATACAAGGCAAAAAGCAAATAACCGTCCATACTTCAAAATAATAAACACAGTACAAAAAAAAATACCCATGTAATCTGTTTATTAAAGGGGAAGAAAGTAATTTCCACAGATTGCCAGAATTAAAATATCCATACACAATACTATTTATCATACTTTTACTATCTCAGACTGAGATTTCATTGATGCTGCAGCTTTGCTGCTTTAAATGTTGCTTTTGCACATTTATTAAGATGAAATGGCATTCTTACATTATCTGAAAAAGTTTTAACCACTAGTAATTGTGCATTAAGCACCTCATCTGATGAACTATAAAGTTTTAAATCACCCACAAAAAGAACATGGGAAGTGTTTACACTTGGTTGTTTTCTGTGAGCTAAATTGCAAACATGAACTAATCTTTTAAGTAGACAACTTAATGGATTAAAGGCAAGACAAAAGAGCAGTGATGACAAAAAGCCACACTGAAAAACTCCCCTATGAATTTTTTATCCCTGGAGTAATAATTTTTCCTTTATCATGGCGTAGCTGCAAAGTAGTTTGACACTTTTTTTACTCTGTATAATTTAACTAGCTTTTGATGATATTTTTAAACCACATAATACATGGTGGATGAATTTCAACAGGTCATCTATGATGACAGACAGGAATTGTTTGTGGATTGCTTGTTCTATTATGGTTTTGACAGAGCTGATACTGTTGTGTTAATAGATATGAGCTGTGGGGAGAAAAGTAATAATTTCTTTATATATATTTAGGGTTTAGAAGTAGTTGTGAATCGTTTTGCCATGTTTCAATCAATAAGAATGATTGCTGTGCAAGGTCTTTAAGATTAGACAGAGATTTGGAAGAGCAGATTATTGTCGAATCATCAGCATATTAAACTGGGTACCTGTTATTTAATCAATCGTTTTAAATATTGAATACTGGAAGTTCAATGGGGAAGTTTGAAAAATAGAAATGGCAAAGCCATGGAAATTCAAATTTTTTTCCCAGGGAAAGAATTTGGTTGGCTGTTTCCACGGCTTCGACATTTTCTGTACTGTGGTGTGAAAGTTACGAATTGGGTTAAGGTAAGTGTGTCAGTGTGATGGATTTTGGGGTTAGGGTGCGGGTAAGGTAAGTGTGCAAAAGTGACGAACTTTAGGGTTAGAGCGAGGGTAAGATAAGTGCACGATAGTGACGGACTTTAGGGTGAGGGCGTGGGTAAGGTAAGTGTGCAAAAGTGACAGACTTTAGGGTTAGGGAGTGGGTAAGGTAAGTGTGCGATAGTGACAGACTTTAGGGTTATGGTGCAGGTAAGGTAAGTGTGCGATAGTGAAGGATCTTAGGCTTAGGGCTTGGGTTAAGGTTAGTGCACAGATAGTTGTGTATGCAAGGTGTAATGTAGGTTTATTAGGTTTTTGGTGTGCCTGTGTTGTGTGTGTGTTGTTAGGAACAGCAATTTTTTTTCCTGGGAAAAAATTTGCTGTTCTGAGTTTTCGATGTTGTCATATTTAAAACTTCCAAGTTCAAACATATGGTGTTTGAAATTTTGGAAGTTCGATTATATGACATAGACCCATTAAACTAGGGTAGCACTTTTTTGTAGCAGTGTAAAGACCATTGATGAATATATTGAAAAGTGTAGAGCCTAGTATGGATTCTTGTAGGGCAATACTTACTGGCAAAAAGGTGAAGAAATTATTTTAAATTTCATTGCTTATGCCCTATTTAAGAGGTAGCTATAAAACCACTGTAGTGAAGAGTTGGTGAGCCCTAAGGATGAGAGTTTATGTAAGAGTGTCTGGTGGTAGTTAGTATCAAAAGGTTTTGATAAATCTTGGAAGATATAATACTAATAAAATTCAAAAACGATACCCAAGGAAGCAATCCACTGATAAACCAAGACAGTAAAATCACCAAAAAATGCCAACAGTGGTCTACAGCAAAGGCAAAATCCAAAGATAGTTCCAAAGTGCTGCTTTATTAAAAAATGAATGAAGACAAGCGCTGCCGCATATAGCTTTATCAAGTCTTCACTGAACTGAAAACTAAGCCCTAAGCACATATCCATTCAGCCCACACTAAGAGCCAGACCTCGTAAGAAAAATTGAAATGATGTATTTTTACTTTGTTATTTATTTGGTTTTATGTTTAGGTAGCAGTTTTAACATGGACTTCAAAGTATACATGCTTATATTTTTATGTTAATATTACTTTATATTTATGTTTCAATGCTAAATTGATTAGTTAGTAATTGGTGATGTAGCTTGTTATATAGTTAATTGACTTACTATATTAACAGGGCTTAGTTTTCAGTTCAGCGAAGACTTGATAAAGCTATATGCAAAAGCACTTGTCTTGGTTCATTTTTTAATAAAGCAACACTTTGGAACTATCTTTGGATTTTGCCTTTGCTGTGGACCACTGTTGGTGTTTTTTGGTGAAATCTTGGAAGATGGTGAATTCTAGGTTTCTGGCATTTCTGAGAGTGTAGATGTTATTAACAAAAATCATCAGCAGTTGTGCTGTGATAAGGATAGAAGACAGATGCTGGTTGTCTATTATATAGTTGATAGGTTGTTTAAAAACGCATTTTTTCTGATTTTTTGAGATGGGAGATAAATGGCAGTTGCCATAAAGTTTGAAAGATCTGTATTGAATCCACCCTTGTGCAGTGGAATAATGATTTTTTTTCTGTAGTGAGAACTTTAATTTCAGATATGGTTCAATTTATGAGAATTATAACTTGACATGCAATAGCCTCAGCTGCAATTTTAAGATAATCACCAGGTAGATTATTAGGAACAGATGTAGTTGGCTTTAACATCTGACTTATTTTGGATGGTATTTAAGGGAACCAGTTGCAAAATACAATGATGACAAAAGTTGGAAACTCAAGAGCAAGAGTAGTTGTCTTGCTGGCTAATGACTGTACTGTCTGTGTAAATTGGGTATTGAATTGGTTGGCTATGGTATCATTTTACTTCTGTGTGCTTAGTGTTGGCTGTGTAGTTTGACTTGGATTTAACAGTTTATTGTTTAAAGCCCAGAGCAGTTTTGGATTATTAATGTGAATATTTTGACTGGTTAAGTAGTAGGTGTTCTAATCTTTGGTGACAAGTTGTTTATTTAGATTTCTTATTTTTCTGTCTTCTAGTAAAGTAGGAATGGTTTCATTTTTTGTCCAGACCTTTCAGGCTTTATCTTTTTGTTTCATGAGTTGCTTAGTTACTGAGGACTGGCATGGGGCAAAGCTGGCTTTGACTCTTTTTATTCTGAGTGAACTTGTGTTTAGGTAGGAATATTTTGTTTAGTTCAGAGACAATATCATTTATCGGGAGAGCCTTTAGTGGCTCCAAATTAAGAGGATTTATAGTATATTAATAAGTGCTTCCAATGCAGTTAGTAAGTTTTCCTACAGGGCTGTAATGGTATGATGCGGGTCTGTTGTTTTGATACATTATGGTGTAGATCTATCTGTCTGATATTTGATGCAAAATGGATGTCAGCATCCAGTCGAGGGTTGAAGATCTGATTGTGGCTTTGTTATATCTAGTCAGTGTGAATATAAGTTGGGTGAACTTGTACAGCTGCATATTATTGGTTGGATTTTCAGATTTTATACTTTGACAATCTATATTAACATCATAGAATATTATGGTTTCATAAATGATTTTTGAGGATGCTCAGATGAGAATATCTTATAGTGTTTTAATATTGTTACCCAAGGGTATGTATATACCCATAATTGTAATTTTCTTGTGAGTGTTAAGTTTTAACGGGTCTACTTGATTTTGTCAAAATGCCAAATCATTGAATGCCACTTTGTTGACACTCACAATATTGAAGCTGCACTTCATCGACTCATTGGAACGATGAAGACTTTCCCACAGTAAGTAACTGGTTGTGAGGTACATTCAATTTTTCCCTTTTCCCAACTTTAGTGTGATCTTGGAGCTGGTATATTTTGTTAGGGGTGTGTGGGTACATCCCCCCACACTGGGGGTTGTGGAGGGGCATAACCCCCACCTTCGTGGATTAGGGATGGGGTGGTTTAGGTTTTTTAGCTTCTTGGGTAAGTGGTTACTTACCATGGAAAAGTCTGGGGAGTTGATGAAGTGTGAATTTGAAATTGTGAGCATCGATGAAGTGCTATTCGATATTTTGGCATTTTGACAAAATATAGTAAATCTGTTTTAACATAGTTAGTATGATTTCTGAGGTAAAGAAATTTGTCAGGGTGTGGTGAAAAAGGGAGACATTGGGTATGTTTTTGTAGAAAATAGCAACACCAATAGCTTTTTTGTTAGCTCTGTCTAATTTGGTAATGTTATAACCTGTTTCTTGGTAGAGCCAGGTTTTTGTGGCAGCTAAGATATCTGGAGTGTGCAGTATTATCCAAGAGTGCACTTAAGGGAGTTTGCTATAAATTACAAACTATTTTGTCTAAAAAGCCTTATCATCAAAATGTATGTCTTTCTTCAGGGCATATTCTTACTGTGTTCTTTTTTCCAAATTATTTTATTAACTTTTATGTTGAATATATACAAGAAATAACATAAGATAACTAAAATATAAAACAAACAAACAAAAAAAAGAATATTTAACTAATACCCAGTCAAGTCACTGAAAAAATATTTATTTTTATTATTTTTATCTTGTAAGAAGACTTTGTAGACTCTAATATATTTGGTGATTGTTTCTTTAAAGCCAGGCCACATCATATTTTTCAGATTAGTACAATTATGAGCTATGTATGGTTTGATTACCATACTGATAGCAGCCAGGATGTATAAGTCTTTTTGGGGTTAAGCTGGAAAAGTGGAATATGTAAGATCATAGATGTTATAGTATAGACTTCTCCTTGATATCCTAAATGCATCCAAATTTGATAAGAATGTTTAAAATTTGAGGAAATACATAATAGATCAACTTCCTAAACAGCTCATGTGGAACACATAGGTGAAACATTTGGAAAGTAAGATGCAATTTTTGAAGCGGTCATGTAGGCACTGCTGGTAATCATTAACTAAGTATATAATAGCTTTTTAAGAGGAATGTGGGTGGAATTAAGCTTGATGGAAGTATGAAGTGCTTCCAGAGAGAGATCAAGCTAAGTGGAGAGCCAATATAAAGAATATGTGAAAGAGTTATTATATTTAATTTTGGAAGTTTATTTGCATGTATTGGAGAGCTGTCTACCTGACTGCAGAGAAGATAGCAGCTTATTAAAAAGCTTTAATGCATAGGGATCAGGGTATGCAGAACTAAACTGTCAGTTTATTAAGTAGCAAATTTGATTAAGTATGGGTAGGTATTTCTTGTGGAATTTAATTGATCACTGATGTTACCTGGCATAAAGGGTTTGTGTTTTAAAAAAGCTATGACTAATTTGTCTTTAATAAGAGGACATGTGGATAAGTTTATCATATGATTATTCAGCTTAACTTTTGGAATCCTATTAATAGGTTGTACAAAGATTAAAACTATTACTCAAATTTAAAATGTTAATAAATATTTGAAACATAATTATTCTTTTAGAGGTAAATATATTTATTTCCAAATTTTTGGCATCTAGTTGTTTTAAGACCAACAATGTTCAAGGGCTACAATCAAATTTAAGAATGCAATTGTGTCAAATATTAATCTAGAGGGGTTGCCATACATCAGAACTGGATGATATGTTTATGACTTTAATCAATTTTGTTGTGCTAATAACCATGTAGTACAAGTAAAAACGTGATAAGCCTAGACTACCATGTTTCTTGGGTAGAATTTGTTTGTTATATAATATACTTACTGTTTTAGGTGTCCAAATGAAATTGCTTGATTGTAAAATAAAGTTTCAGAAGAACTTAAGAGAAATAATTTGAAAAGCTGGGCTAAGAAGGAATATGAACTTAAGCAGAATGTTTAATTTAATTATGGTTACTTAAGATAATAAAAAGAGATTGAGTTTACCTCATCTGTCAGTGTCATTTTGTATGTTGTACCAGGTACTTGTAGTATTTTTATATAACATTGCTGATTAATCTTGATCAAAATAAATACCTAAATATTTCAAAGAAAAAGATATCTTAATATTATATTTTATCAGGTTCCCTAGATAAGACTATTCTGAATTTATAGGGAGCATTGTAGATTTGTGTAGATTTAACTTATAGTTAAAGAATATGATTTAGGTAAATCATGATTAGGAAGTGAGAAGTAAACAGCAATGACGTATGTGAAAGCAGTGCAACATAGGGTGACATTATGAATTTTTTGGGGAAAATAATATGCTTTTTTTGCTTCAACATCAGAAAAAAGGGGCTCAGTACATAGATTGAATAGTTAAAGCCTAGTGTTATTAGAAATAGGAACAGTTTGAGATATAACTTTAGTCATAGAAGGTTGGGTATATGCTTTATTATAAACAGTCTATATGGCTTTTATAAATGAAGAATGGCATTTAAAATATTCCATAACTGCAAGTAAAAAGTTGAGATTGATACAATCAGTTGCTAGGATGAAGCTATTTAAATTAGATATATTAGTACAATGTTTCTATAGTCTGATTGGAGGTTTGTCTGGAATTTAGAAAGCAGTTGGTTGGGAGATAATATTGAAGGAAGTATAAAATAGAATCTGGTTGCCATAGCTGCAGCATATAGTTTTAAGTCGATGTTAATAGGTGAAATTGATCTGTAGTTTGCTGCGTTAGTAGGATCATGATTAGTTTTCAGTATAAAGATGATTTTAGAGCCACTTGGGTATAAAACAGATATTTCTTGAATTCTGATAGTATTGAACAATTGTAATAGAAGTTTTTAAAATTTGGACAAGAAATGTATACAATTTAACATTAAAAACATCTGGACAAAGCACTTTTTATTGTTTCAGGTTTTTAATGATATTTGTAATTTCTTGAGTAAAGAGACATCTAAAATATTAATTTGGGTATCATTAAGTTTATGAAAATAAAATGTAATCTAGAATGAATGAAGTTCATCTTTATTGCTATTTAAATTATGATAACCATATAAATTTGAAAAAAATATTTGAGAATTTTTAAATTATGTCCATGGTATTGGTAATGGCAAGTTTTTATTTCTGATAGTTGCGATATTTGGAGGGACATTATTAATTCTGATTAGTCTGGCAAAAATCTTAAAAATAGTTTGAGCCAATTCAACATATTTTGCAAGACATGTCTCATACCGTGAGATTTGGGTAGTACAGAGAAGGTTACATTCTTTCCTAATTTGAATGATATCAATTTCCAGTCACAAATTGGAATAGATCAGTTGTCTAGTTTCTAATTATATGTTTGTTGAGTAGGTTAGTTTCATTTTCATTGCTCAATTTCTTATAAAAGGAAGCCTAACATGAGTAATCCTCTTAACTGAGCTTTTTGTGCAGATCATTGTATATCTATTAGAATTTCAGAACCAACATTAGAATCTATAAATTCTTTTAGGAGGGAGTTATTTCATCTTGAACATCTTCCTTTTGAAGTAGGGCAGGATTTAATATCCAATTTTGGGGATTTGTTTTATTGATCATAACTTATGAGATATTTATATCTAAAATTATTTTAGAATGGTCTGAAAAGTATCAAGGTTCAAAGGTGAAATATATATTCTTGCAACAAAATATATTAGAGATTAAGAAAAAAATTATTCTGGAATATGTTTTGGGGCATGCAGATTAATAAGTATAAATCAGTTTCAGAAGAATTTGTTTTTGAAAAGGTTTGTGGATCAAATAAATCAAATTCATAAATTAAATCAAGAATAGTTAGGGAAGCAATACCATTGTAAGATTTTGCATTAGAAGTTCTATCAGTTTTTGGATCATGACATAATTCTGGTCCCCACCAATAATTTACAAGTAATTTTTAATTTTATTCAATAAGTTATATATCCCCATTATGAATTTTTGCTGATTATATCAGTGAGAATAAACATTTAAAGATAAAATTGGATTATTAAAGTTTACATGTTTACATATAAAATAAGCACTGTTTACCATCAAGTTCAGAACCATTGTCAACCACTGTCAAAAATATTAAGGATAGAGTTTTAATTAGTATGGCTACCCCTTTGCTTTTGGTGTTGTCAGCAGCTGCAATAATGGATTGCTGCCATTTTTTATTTGATTCCACTACAGCTTGGACAAGTGTGTTTTCTGTATGAATCTGACTGTTCCCTTAGCTTTGTCAAGTAAATATAAAATAGTTTCTATTTTTTAGCTTGTAGAATGCCATTAACATTCTATGATTTGATAGCCCATATTGAAACAAGATATGATAAAAATAAACAAAGCTGTATTATATGTGCAAGAAAAATGTTTTGTGAAATTACCTTCTGGACTGTTAATGTGCATATCACATTTATACAGAGGGAAGAAAAAAAAGATACTCAGAAGAAGGGAAGGAAAAGGTACACTTGTTGCGATAAGTGATGTTAATGTTTCTAGAAAGATAGGTACATTCACTGAGTAGAGGCACAAAATATATTTATCTTCTTATTGACCTACCTGTCTGACCCTATATTCCCCTATATAGGAAAACTTATCATAATGGGTTAAAAGGAGATGCATGGTAGTAAACTTTTGAGAATTAAAAATGAGACTAAGTAATCCCAAAATGATAGTATAGTAATTGGTAGTTAAACTAAAAAAACATACTAAGCAGGAAAATACAATACATTTTCAACATTGATAATCCACTATACAACAGCACATCACCAAACAATTAACACACTTTAAGGTACTTGCATTACAAGCTATTGAAAAAAAAAAAGAAAAAAGAAAGAAAAGGAAACATTAGGTTAATGTTGAGTCTTCTTTTTTCGGCTTTTTCCCAGTTAGGGGTCACCACAGCGGATCACCTGTCCGCTCATGATTGGCAGTGGAGTTCTACAGTGTCGACTTGCCAGCTCGGCACCCAACCTTCCACAGAAAGCACACACATGCACACACTCACACACTCACACCTAGGGCCAATTTAGAGTGTCCAATCCACCTACAGCATGTCTTTGGGATGTGGGAGGAAACCGGAGCACCCGGAGGAAACCCACACAACCACAGGGAGGACATGCAGACTCTGCACAGAAGGCACCCCAACCGAGAATCGAATGGGTGAACCTCTTGCTGTGAGGCGGCAATGCTAACCGCTGCACCACCGTGGCCGCCCTAGGTTAATCTTGAGTAAGCAATAAAAAAACAACAAAAAGATAGTCGGCGTAGTTAGGGTATGTATAGTATTGTAACTAGCATTTATAACTATATTTAATGTAAATATAAGAATTTGCAGGAATGAGGAAAGGCTATAATAGATCATATAACTTTCCAAGACTCTGCTACTACAAACTGAGATATCATTAACAAAGCACATTATGATAAGTATGTTTTGAACTTAAAAAAATACATGTTGCATTTTGTAGTTTATCAAAATAAAAATTCAGAATGGAACACTATTTCTCTTGACCATGGCTAGATATCAAAGTACAGCAAAATGAAACAATCCTTGCCATCATTATTAAGATTGTGGTAGGTTTTACAGGAACAAACTGGGTAGTTATACAAAATATCAAGTTCATGACAGTCATGAACTCTTTCAGCATTTTCATTCTAAATTAAACAAGATATTGGTAAGTCAAGACATTATTTTGTTGCATTTCAGAAAGCAAGGGAGTAAATCCTGAGTAAAAAGTGCAACTATGAATTTGAGTCAACTTGTTTACTACATTTTTTAAAGTAATGCATAAAGAAAGTAAAACCTGGGTCTGATAGATCTGAGAGAGATTCAATGAACATGGATGTTTGGATACAGACACATTCATGCAAATAGCCCTTAGACAAGAATAAACTGTCTAAGCAGACACTCAAATGAAACAGTGCATTAGAGGTCAGTCAGACTTAAAGCCAAATATTTGCTTAAGGATACATTTGGTATCGACAAGAGGCGAAATGTTGCATTTTTCAATTAGAGGTGGGTAGATAGGCACATCTAAATTTGTATATTTTCATTAATTAAGTAAGCACAAAATGGAGCGAGCTGCCATCTGACTTTTTTAATTTGTCGTAGTAAGTCTTGACTGATCCTTAATTTGTAACCTTGCCAGCCAAAAATTATTGTTTTCTTGTTATAGTCAGTATTTTAGATAATCTTGGCAGTTTAGGATTTTAATGTAGATTTATCTAGGTTGTTTCACTTATGATGAAGATCTCAAGGTTGTATGGGCTCCTTCAGTGATAATGCTGCTAGCAGAAGGGTTGTTATCCAGAAGATTAGTGAGGATTTTATGCAAAGTAGTTATTAAAATATATTGTTCAATGGTTTCTGGAAGGCCTCCAGTTATCAAGTTGTGCTTTGTGCTGCCAGGTCTAGCCATAAATGTTTTCATTTATAATTGTGATATCTTTGTTATTTTTGAATAACATGGTCAATGTAGGATATTTTGTCTTCACAAACAAATATTCTTGATTTGGATGTTTCCATTCTTTTAGATATGTTCTGTAAGGTGTTATTCGTATCCATGATCTGGACTGACAAATTCTGAATAGCTTACTGAATAGGTAAAAGAGTAGATTTTAACTATTCTAGGATAAATATTTGTTCAGATTTGGATTTAGATGATATGCTTATTTTATCCTCCTTATTGGAAGATTTGGTTGTTTACACGTAGCGTCTTCTTCAGGGGATAACAGAGCTGAGAATTTAGTTTTAGAGATTTGTAGATCCATTTAGTCCATTTCTTCAGCTATTCCTCCAAACGTATCTGTCAAATATGTGAAAATCCATATGTTAGTCAAGAAGACCATCAGTTTTCTGCATTCACTTTGCAAATGAGAGTATTTTGTTAAATTGGATCATACTATGGGTTGCAAGATGTTGTAAAGCATTTAGTGGCAAACATACAAGGCAGCAAACTTATAGTGAACATTGATTGAAACACCTAGATGAAAAAGAAAGGAAGATTTCCTATAATGTAGAGTAGTAAGTAATAGTAATTTCTAGGTCTTGATCTTTTTGTGCCAGAGCTGATTGTAGTAGACAAGCTGGTTTTAGAGGAGCCATGTTGTAGGGATGTTTACACTGCAGCAGCCATATTCCCTCCTATTCTTACTGTGTTCACCTTCTTTTTTCACATATTCTGCATTTAATACAATATATGCTGTCATATCACACTCTACACTTAACATAAAGGATTATGACTGGATCTGTAATCGTGACCTACTTGCTATCTGTTCTAGACATGGATGTTGAGACATTCATCTCAAGAGTGGAGTGAGGTGAAGCTGAAGAGATGAATCCTGATATCATTGATGAGCAGATAGAACAAGTAATGTATGAAGAGAGACCTGGTCTTAATTGTTTGTAGTACATAGAGCTGTCCCGGTGCACTAGCACTTACAAGAAAAAGGTGAAACTGCTTTGAAAATGTAAAAGACTTTGCTTTTTCCACTATTTATTTTGCAGTGCTAAGTCTAGTGCTTTCATGATTTAATGTATTTTCTAATATAACTGATCATTATAATGCATTGTTTAACTACAATATCAATATGTTAGTAAATGCTGAAGGCACTGGTCCTGATAAATCCTTGACTAACTTAACATTTTCTTTACTCTTTTCCTAGTTTTATAACAGTTAAGCAAATTTGGAGGGACCAAAAGCTAACCCAATGGAGCAGATGCTGCTGGTTACCTGAGCATGGGAAATGTTTTGGTTTGCTTGGAGAATCAAAAAACAAGCTGAGTAACGCTAGTCACCACACCACAAATCAGGTAGTTTGAACCGTTTATTTGTAAAGCGATTTCCGTCTCAGGCAATCCGAAGACTTCTTCAGACAAAGTACTAATACACATGCCCCTTCTTATAACATCCACAATCAAATCAAATGGCACACCATTGGTTAAAAACATCAATTCATTAAGTATGCTAAGCAGCTCTAGATCAGAGGCCACAAGCCCACCCCTTTATGAGTAAATCACAATACAATATAATATAGTATAATATAAGCAAAAATGACTGCTTGCATTCACCTTATGCATGACACAGTTTTAATCACTAAGCTAAAATGCAATGCCTGCAAAAAACTGTCATGCATTTCAAATTAACTTTCATGTGAAGACATGTTTTACTCCCTAAGAGTAGGTCACAACCCAGTATGAAAGAAACGTGCTGCAAGCATGCCTGTTTAGTCGTAAACATCCACAAATAAAATATCACACCAATTGTTAAAGGCATTAAAACATTAGGTATGCCTATCAGTTCTAGATTTAAAATCACATGTCTGTCTGCTGTGAACAGTCACAACTTAGTGTAAAAAGGGATGGATAGCATGCTTTCACCTTTAAGCATGAAACAATTAAGCATCAAAATAAAAAAATTAAAATTAAAAACCTAAAAGGCAGTACCTACAAGTAAAACTGTCATGCAATACTGACAGGCACAGTCAAGCAACATCAAACCCCTGAATTTAAACTTCAAGTCATGTTTGACCCAATAAAAGAGGGCAAAGACAAGAGGTGCAAGTCCACCAGATATAAACTGGTCACGGCACTGGTCAAAAACAAGCTCCAAGCTGATTTGTAATGTTAATCGTGTTTTGACCCTTTCTGGCAGGTCTAACACCAAGTAAGAGAACTGGTTGTATGCATTTACTTTATACATACAACAGTTATCATCATAAACTAAAACACGATACTCACAGGTTAAGGCTATCAAGTGACACAAGCAAGTATTAGGTCATGTTTGTCCCAGTCAACAGCACAAACTCTAAAGGTGTAAAACCACTAGTTGTAAACAGGTCATGGCACCATTTAAAATTACCGGCTCCATACGATTGCCTCGTGGCATAAAATAATATGTTCAATCACTTACCTAATGGCAATCACTTACCTAAAGGAAAAGCTGCCATACTGACAGACACAATCTAATCAATCTAATTGAGGCAAACAAGTTACAACATCTACTTACGTAAACCATTGATGGTGGACAAAGCAGTGATGCCAAAAATACATAACATAGTACATGGCTACCATAAACAGTGGGTCACCACTACTCCTACAGTTTATATAGTAAAAACTGGTAATACAAACTAACAACTAGAATCTGTTGGTAAAACTAAGAGTCAAACCTGTTCCTGTCTATAATAAAACAATCGAGACACCTAGTGGAAGGAGGTTGAGATACAACCCATTAAACAACAATGTTATGATATGCAGAGAATATATATAGAGAGAAAACATAATAGAGAAAAGAAAAAATGTGTTAAAAAATTTTTACACAGATGTCAAAGGAAATGAATGATAAATAAATAATGAATAAGCAGCAAATATGAAGCAATATATATATATATATATATATATATATATATATATATATATATATATATATATCTATAGATATAGATATATGAAACAATATATGCAATAAAGTTGTCAAAAGTGATATGGACTGTTGAATCCTGAACTCTAATGCCCAGGTACTAGGCAATGGAACCAAGTCATCTTACAAGACTCTTCAATTTTAAAATGCAATGAATGGAGCATGTTTCATTTAAACCTGGATATGTGCTGGCGTCCGTGCAGATTTGCCACATGAGTTCCAACACTTCAAGGCGGGTGGTTTCAAGGTCCCCTCTCCCATCAGAATTTACACAGTCAATAGCCTTGAACAAAAAATTATGGTTGGTGTTGTCAGCTACATGTTTTGCCAGTGCATTGACTGTTTTTATTTGAGTGAGTATTGTATTTTAGTTTATGATGATAACTGTTGTATGTATAAAGTAAATACATACAACCAGTTCTCTTACTTGGTGTTAGACCTGCCTACAAGGGTCAAAACACGATTAACATTACAAATCAGCTTGGAGCTTGTTTTTGACCGGTGCCGTGACCAGTTTATATCTGGTAGACTTGCACCTCTTGTCTTTGCCCTCATTTATTGGATCAAACATGACCTGAAGTTTAAAGTCAAGGGTTTGATGTTGCTTGTTTGTGTCTGTCAGTATTGCATGACAGTTTTACTTGTAGTTACTGCCTTTTAGGTTTTTTAATTTTTATTTTTTATTTTTATGCTCAATTGTTTCATGCTTAAAGTCGAAAGCATGCTATCCGTCCCTTTTTATACTGAGTTGTGACTGGTTCTCAGTGGACGGACTTGTGATTTTAAACCTAGAACTGTGAGGCATACCTAATGTTGTAATGCTTCTAACTATTGGTGTGATATTTTATTTGTGGATGTTTACGACTAAACAGGCATGTTTGCAGCATGTTTCTTTCATACTGGGTTGTGACCTACTCTTAGGGAGTAAAACATGTCTTCACATGAAAGTTAGTTTGAAATGCATGACAGCTTTTTGCAGGCATTGCATTTTAGCTTAGTGATTGAAACTGTGTCATGCATAAGGCGAATGCAAGTAGTTTTTTTTGCTTATATTATACTATATTATAATGTCTTGTGATTTGCTCATAAAGGGGTGGGCTTGTGGCCCCTGACCTAGAGCTGTTTAGCATACTTAATGAATTGATGTTTTTAACCAATGGTGTGCCATTTGATTTAATTGTGAAAGTTATAAGAAGAGGCATGTGTATTAGTACTTTGTCTGAAGATGTCTTGGGATTGCCTGAGACGAAAAGTGCTTTACAAATAAACGGTTCAAACTGCCTGATATGTGGTGTGGTGACTTGCATTACTCAGCTTGTTTTTTGCCTTTGTTTGTGAGCTTTCCTAGTTTGTGCTTGGAGAATCAACCAGAAAGGTGATAGGATGAAGCAGCCAGTGACTTGTTTTCCAATACCAGGAAGAGAGTTTAAAGAAACTACTATAAGTGTGATATCTGATGTGGGTCACAAGCTATTCAGATGGCCTAATTAAATAGGAGAATTGTATATGCCGCACCCTATCAAAGACATTCTGACTGGCTCCATGTAAATGAAAACTCTGGGTTTCGCATTCTGTATCTCCTTATAAGATCTGTCAGCACTATATTGCAGTATCACAAGGCTGACTGGGTCCAGCCATTAATACATTAACACAAGGGGTATCTAGTAAAGGAGCAGTTTGGGGGATTCAGCATGTGTTTTCAAGATAACTGTGAGAGAGTTAATAATAAATAGTATTAAAAATATAAGGGGGACAAAGATAATCAACCTAGTTTTATCTATGTTTATCATGTTATTTCCAACAGACCAGACACTTACTGTACTAAACAAGACTGAAGTTTCTCCTGATAATCTAGACTTGTAATATACTTTATAGGTATCAAGCCACTGGCATAAAACCAGAAAAAAAGAAAACTCTATTGGGATTATGTGTAATATGTATAAGCCAAACAAGGAAGGGTCCAGTACTGATCTTTATAATATACTTCATCAACTACCTATGATTTTTCCTTGCTGTGTTTTTGTACTCAGTCTGCTATTGTTTGTTTTTTTTTTTTTTGGTCTAGGTTTCATGTCTGTATATTGACTGATGCCATGCCTACAAGTATACTACAGTTTTAAATAAAATTCAGACAAATAGGACTGCAACTGTTAATACTGTTAATATGTATGTGAACCTTTCATATTATACTCTGGTTAATGCCATATTTCCAGTCATCCTGAATCTGTGTACTTTTATAAAAACTGTAAAAATAATTTCAGGGGTACTAGTAAAACATCTGTTAGTGGTTTAAATCCTAATTTGAGATCCCATCCATTCACAACCACTTTTCATTGCCTAGCATTCCTAGAATGCAATTAAGATTATTGTCAATTACTCATAAATGCATACATTCCTCTTTCCAGCTTGATATATTCATACCATTGCCACAAAAGCTATATAAATTGGCATTCATAAGCAGTGTGCTGATTTCACTGGCTTCCTTAAAAATTGAATTGTTCTACATAAACAATGGACAATGCAGCACCCTTAAACATTATTAATATATTTAAACATCTTATTATCTTTTATTTTATTAACAAATCATTTGTATTTATACTATTACAACATTTATTCGATTCCTGGACTACTCTACATTTTTTTATCCTGTTTACCTATGCAGTGCTTTTTTGTATTGTGTTTGGAAGAAGCATAGGCACTGATACTCTCTTGTAGTGTTGGTATTGTAATTTATGGAGGTCACAGAGGTACAGGAAAGTTTCCCAATTAGGGAAACTGCCCAGGGTACTGGCTGCAAGGATCTGTATAACACAATGGATGACATTACTCAATTAAACTGCTCACCAGCTATAATTTCTACTCCTTGCTAGGCATAAGAAATACTACATTGCCTGGCAACCAGGAAATGAAGAGAGTGTGGACAGGAAGTAGAAGTCAGCCTTAATGGCGGAGAAGCTTTGGATTTAGAGAGATGTATACAGCTTTCACTGAGTGGAATACCAGGCTTATTTCGGTCACAGGCATAAAGTCAAGCGGAATCAGAAATGGATAAGAGAATAACCAAAGCTGCAAGACCAAAAGAGCAAAGGACTTTGCATTTTAAAAAAGGTGACTTTAATAGTATTACTGTACCCCAATGAGTTACTAATAATAGTTGTGATGTTAATGAGTTTGATTGGGTAAATGGCTAATAGAAAATGATTTTTCATTTACACAAGCTGGACAATATGAGACTGAGAATGTCAACACATATAAATCAAATGTGAATTTGTTGTGATATAATGTTAAAGCACAGACCTTTAATCCCTAGATTTAATAAAATCCATGTAGACATAGTGTAGAGGCTAGATGGAATGTTACTGTGTCTGTGTACATGGTTCCTTCTTGGCAGCGTGCCATGCATAATAATCATGGTGCATTGCTGAGGGAGAGACGTTGAACTTGGTTTTTGAATCAGTGTAGGGTGTGTGGTGCTAATTGAATAAAGAATTCAGGTTAGCAGGAACTCCAGGAACTCTAGGACATCTGTTGTAGTGTAGAAAAATCCACTTTATTCACAAATAATCACGATGTATGACAGATATTGTAACAGGTTTTAGCTCTTTCATCTCTAACTGAGACTTCATCAGAAACAACGAATAAAGCAAGTAAACTATTTAAATATAGAATACAATTAACTTTTCTGTGATGTCATCAATTAAATTAATTAATTACTATTTAAAGAGATATAAGCCTGGTTCCAGTATATGACAAGATGCTTCACTTAAATATATTGTAAATATCAAAAGAAAAACATCTCAAATTAATACAGTTAAAACATCTTAATATTATAATGAATATTACTTTTAATAAACACTAAATAAATTATTAAATATTAAAACCATTAAAAACGAATTCTTGTTAAAATAAATACATGAAATATTATGCAACACCATAATATGTTATGCCTTCTATAATATAATTTTTTAAAATGTTAAATTCTATTTGTTGATTATTGTGTATATGTTGTGAATATATATTGTTTAATTGTTTTTGTACTTTATTATATTAAAAAATATTAAATATCATTTGCTCTTTCTACTAAAATAGGTACTAAGGAAACATGGTCATTTATACCAGATGGAAACATAGATGCCAACCTATATTGCCAATAACTTTCTTTTTTCTTTAAAATATTTTTCCAGTCTCCACCTCTCAGATCTATATTTACCACTTCCAGAATACTGAAAACAAATTTATCAAAATTGGGGCAGCCAATACTATGTCTATACAAGGCATTTGTGCTTTTTGAATTCTTTATATCATTTAAATGTTCATATATTCTACGTTTTAATGCACGTTCGGTTTTACCCACGTATAAATTTTTACAAGAATTGCACAAAGCCAAATAGACCACTCCCTTGGTATTGCAATTACCCTACTTGAAATATACTTTACTTTTTAAACAATTATTTAACACTGTACTCTATTCTTGATTAATGTACATGCAATAATGACACATTCCACATTTTTTGGTACTTTGTATAACTGAAGTGGTACTTTGTTTATTTTCCAGCAGTTGTTTTATGTTTTGCCCTACTTTATTTACAAATTTAGGTTTGCTTCCCATCTTGTTGAAAACTTCTTCATTAGTTCTGAAAATATTCCAATTTTTTTGATAAATTTTTCGAATTTTATCAGATCTAGAATTATATTGCAACACACAAGCTGTGTTAAAATTATTGACATTTTGTGTATTGTTATCTGCATGTTGACTAAAATTTTAAACAGAAGTTTCACTATTACCCAAAAGTGGTAAATATTTGGTCCCCCATTCCTTATATATTCCATCTAAAATAGAATGAATGAAGTCAATAGGGTAACCACGTTCAAAGAACATTTCACTCAAGGACCAAAATTCTTCTTGTAGATCCTCTTTTTTGGAAGTCATTCCTGCTAACCTGATAGCTTGTCCTTTAATAATTCCAATTTTTTGTGTTAGAGGATGACTACTTTCAAAATGTAGATATGCATTGCAGAGTGTCTTTTTTCTATAAACCTGTGACTTGTATTGTCCCTTTTTTATATCTTTGGAAATGAAAGTGTCCAAAAATTCATCCCTGAAATGTCATAATGAAAAGTGAAAGACAGAAAATTTGTACTTTTATTAATGTAATTAATAAAGAATGGAATTTCTTCTTCTGTACCACCCCGTAGAATAAAAATATATTCAAGGTATCTAAGGTATAATTTTATTTTAGACATATATTGACTTTCAAAAATATGTTCCATTTCCCAACCTAAAAGAACTAAATTCGAATAAACTGGGGAACATGCTGCACCCATGGGTACACCCTTGATTTGTTGATAAAATTCCCCCTCAAAACACAAATAATTGTTATCTAAGACTATCCCCATAAGTTCACAAATCAAATTAGTTTTGTCATTGTCTAGATTAGAAAATTTAGATAGGACTTCATCTAAAAAAACTAGTCCTTCAACTTTGGGAATGCAAGTGAACAAATCTTTAACGTCCACTGTGAGAAAAATAATTGTCTCGTCATATAGTTCTGGTTTAATTTGCCTCAAAAATTCCCAAGAATCTTTAAGAATATGGGGAACCTGACGTATTATGTGTTGTAGGTGGGAATCAATATATACTGCAAGAGGGTGTATCTTTGATCCCTTAGCCGCAACAATAGGTCTAAATGGAGGTTTTTCAACATTCTTGTGTATTTTAGGTATCCCGAAAAAAACGGGAATCTTGGGATGTTGTCTATATAAAAATTCATACTCATCTCTAGTTATTCTACCATCAAGTAAGTATTCTTCTAAGTAACTATCGATTCTGGAACTAGATATATTAATCTGATTTTTAGAAACATTGGTGTAAGTGTTCTCATCCAATAATAAATTTAACATTTCACATGAATAATCCATACTATGAAAAATTACTATTCCGCCCCCCTTGTCCGGGACCATGATGCGTATATTACTATCACTTCTTAAATCATTAAGTAACATAATTTCTTCCTTGGTTAAATTCCATTCAGTTTGTTTACCTTGTTTAAATTCTTTGTAAATGTCTTCCATAACTAATTTTTCAAAAACTTCTATTAAAGGATGAAGAGGTGGATTAAAGATACTTCTCTTTTTTAATCCATTGTCATTAAAATCACTTGTTGAAAGTGGCCCATCTAATTGGTTTTTACTAATAGCAAAGTTTAATTTTCTAGTATATAATTTTAAAGATATTATATTGTCTACTAAATTTCCATTATTAGAAGGAATGAATTTTATACCTTTGGAAAATAGAGTAAAATATTCTTTGGTTATAACTCTATCTGAATAATTATAAATACTGAAACCTTGATACTGAACATGATGTACACTAGTGTTAAAAAGCATTGAAAGGTTAGTCACCAAATGGGTATCTAACGGTAATTCCTGTAGTGGGAATATTGGTTCCTCCTCTGGGGGTAGTAAGTTTTGTTGTACTCCCCCTCCTTTGTGTAATACCGTGCCAGTCTCTCTGAGCGTCTGACAATGGGAAAATCCTCCTCATACTGGGGATCTAAGTTTGCCCCTTCGCCTTCCCATTCATCATTCTGCCTGTCCATTCTATCCATATTTGTTGAACTGTAACTTTCTATTTGTTCATTATTTACATGACCACGTAAGGCATAATCCTTCTTCCCATTAAACTGCTGATATGGTGAAGGTTTAAAAATATATGCTTTATTGTTATGATAACTCTTTTGGTCCCTATCTAATTTTCTTTTTTTTTTTTTGATAAATATTATAACATCTACTATCCACTTTGTCTAATATTTTAAAATATAATGCACTGTAATGTGAAAATAACAAGTCATTTTTAATTTTACTGTCCAGGCTTTTCACCTCACTTAAAACACGTTCTCTTTCCTGTTCATAATAATACAAAGTTTTGGAAATTAGTCCCAGACCAATTTCATTGAAAAATTCTATGTAATCCGATATAATTTCATCAGTATAATTAATTCCAAAAGGAAACCTATAAATTCTCAAACCTTGTGGCACAATTTTCAAGTCAATACATTGTTTAAAGTAAGCAATGTCCATTTCAACAGTTTTGTACTTGAACAATCTCTTTTCTAATAAAAAAAATCAAGTCTTTAAATGAAGACTCGTGCGTTGAATTGTCCACAGCGTTGTTGTTCAAAATGCCCTCACGACTGTTGTCCGAAGAAAAAGAGTAATGTTTAGCAAAAATTCTATCAAACTTATTTTTGGCTTCAGTTTGAGAACCAGACGTATTACTAACAACACGCTCACCCACAGCTCTATTATTACTGTTATGTCCTGAGATAACTTGATTTACAGTTGAAAAAACAGTACCTTTTTTAGGACGCACAATAGGATTGCGAGAGTCTTGGTTCATGTTACTTGAACTAGCCAAAATAGGAGAAGTTTGAGTCACCGATGTATTAGCATTGCACATGTTCCCCTCAGATAAACCATTGGAAACAATTGTATTTGTCTTACTGGAACCAGGAACATCGCTGTCAGAACCCGCTGCTGTAACATTCACGGAAACTGGTAAATGTAAATTTGGCGGGTTTTTTGAATGAGACACCATGTTAGAACCACAACAGTTATACCCTGGCGGGACAAAGACCGTACGTTCACCAATAAAGGATCCAGCACCTGCATAACTATTTTCCCTCTGTGTCAAAAGTTCAATAAGTTTGGCCAATTCACCCTTAATTTGAGTGATTTCACCTCTCAGTTGTTGAATAGCTGCTCCGGAATCCTCGGCCAGTACGGTACTTGATAAATTCAAGTCCCCGGAGATATCCATATGCAAACCCGAAAAGAAGAAAACTGTTGTAAAAACACCAATAAACCGATAAATGAATAAAGAATTCAGGTTAGCAGGAACTCCAGGAACTCTAGGACATCTGTTGTAGTGTAGAAAAATCCACTTTATTCACAAATAATCACGATGTATGACAGATATTGTAACAGGTTTTAGCGCTTTCATCTCTAACTGAGACTTCATCAGAAACAACAAATAAAGCAAGTAAACTATTTAAATATAGAATACAATTAACTTTTCTGTGATGTCATCAATTAAATTAATTAATTACTATTTAAAGAGATATAAGCCTGGTTCCAGTATATGACAAGATGCTTCACTTAAATATATTGTAAATATCAAAAGAAAAACATCTCAAATTAATACAGTTGTAACATCTTAATATTATAATGAATATTACTTTTAATAAACACTAAATAAATTATTAAATATTAAAACCATTAAAAACGAATTCTTGTTAAAATAAATACATGAAATATTATGCAACACCATAATATGTTATGCCTTCTATAATATAATTTTTTAAAATGTTAAATTCTATTTGTTGATTATTGTGTATATGTTGTGAATATATATTGTTTAATTGTTTTTGTACTTTATTATATTATATGTGTGGTGCTAATTGTATCTGCAGATGAGGAGCACACTCCCTGCAATATCCAATTGTATTATAGCAATGTAATTTATTTATTTATTTTTTAAAGCATGTTTGCATGGTACAGCACAGAGTGCAGCAGTGCTAAGCGGTGACAAGACATCAGCAAGACATCTTAAAATAGAAACCAGATATATTTAATTAACTTGTAAAGGTCATGTTTAAGAGTAGCTGAGTGGGTTTGCTCAGTATGCCACGGTGCTCAGCATTGCTTAGAAGTAGCTCAGAGGTATATGTAAAGGTATAGCAAAAGCTCACACATTTTTTATGTAGCTAAATGGTTAGAGTTATGGACTTATGTGCAGTAGGTGCATGGTTTGAATGCATAGAAGAGCAAACTAGCATTTTTGTTTGAAATACAAATTATGCAAATTATTTTTAAATACTGGCCTGCTGTGCTCAGCTAAGCTCTGCTAAGACCTGCTAAGCACTGCATAAACCAATAATGGTGGCTATTGTTTATGCACTGCTTATCATAATTTGGCTGATTTGCACAGTGCTAAGCACTGCTAAGCATATGGGTTTTAGCACTGCTCAGCTCAGCTGTGCTGGTTTGCACAGTGCTAAACAATGGGCCACATTATTATATATTGCCCAGTAGTGTGTAAGGGTGAGAAAACAGGCTATAATAAACCAAATAGGCAGGAATACAGCATAATCTGTTGGAGTTCTGTCTCTGAAGGACACAATGGCAGGCATTAGACAGGGTTTGCACTTGTCAGAGCAGTGGTGGGGCATTCAGGAGTCCAGGATCTTTGCCAGACTCCTTGTCAGAAACCATGAGGGTTGACTGATGCAGGAAGGTTACCAGGGCTCAGAGTGTAAGGCAGAGGCCTGGGACCAGCTGGCAAGGGACCTCACCAGTGCAACTGATATCCCCCACACAGGTGAGCAGTGGCATCACCAACATGACAACCTGAAAAGATGGAAGGAGGCTCTCTTGGATACTTGGGTCCAAGAACTTCAGGCTGGGAATGTCCCACATTTACATAAGTACCATTACCTGTGTTTCATCAATATCTAATCTTGAATGTCTGCTAAACTGGTATTCATAATGGTGTTCTTCTCTCCCAACAACAGCAGAGGAGAGGGCTCACAACATCAATGCACATGCTGGTCACTTGACCAGGTTGCACTGTGAGTGTGGTGAATACAGATTTATTTTGCTATATATAGTCAAATAAGCAAGAATGAGTAAAGCATTAACTGTGATTAGGTATATACAGTAAAGATTGTATTGTAATGAATGTGGACTTATCTGTACTGCAAGACGTGCATACTGCCAACTGTACTGCCATAAGCAGGGAAGACTAAAGCAGTAACTGTAATAAGGTATATGCAATAAAGTTTGTAGTGCAATAACTGTGGAATTACAGCTGTGTTGCAACACCTGCATAATGACAACTGCTGTGCAATAAAAACATGAAAGTATACCAGTAAGTGATTGAAGGATTCTCTAATAAAGTCTGTTGTGCAGTGATTGTGGAAGTATGGCTGTTTTACAAGAAATCAATTGTTAAAACTGTTCTGCAATAAAAACATGAAATAGTATCAGTACCTGTAGGAAGGTACATCTAATAAAGTCTGTTGTGCAATAGGGCTGTTTTGCATGAAATCAAGTATTACAACTATTCTGCAATAAAAAACACAAAATGAATATTAGTAGCTGCATAAAGTTAAAGGCTGTTGTGAAATAAGTGTAGGTTCAGAGCTGCTTTGTAAGAAATGACTTATGACAACTGGTCTGCAGTGACACATGGACCAATAACAAGAACGACAAGGTAAATCATGTACAGCAGGATTGTCTTGTTTTTACCATTGCATGTCAACTACAAGCATTCAGGCTGTGAGGTATGGTGTTGCAATCAGGCGTAGCAGTGTACTAGTTGTAGACTACAAATAATAACCCATAATCGGATATTATTTGTTGACTTCATAGATATTTTAGCACATTAACAATGTATTGTGTACATCTGAATTGTATGCAGTAATATATATTTTACCTAGTATCTCTATCATGCTTGAATGTCATGCATGGCTGTTCAACTGTCACTGCAGTCAAGTATAAAACTGTAACACTATTAGCAGGTTATATTTTGGTGCCAGGTGAGCTCTAGACAAATATCAGTCAGTCAGTAATCAATAGTGACTCAGTAGCTCAGCTTGCCAAATGTTGTGTATGAAGTACATTTTTGCCACACAGAGACCAGGGTTCGAATCCAGTGCCGTGTAAATCTAAATATTCCCTCCACAGGAACTACAGGTAAATGGGTGAGATACCCCACATTATCAGAACATTATTGTGTGTTTACATGCCACAGACTGTTACAATCATCACCAGGAATGTGAAAATACAGCATAAAATACAGGAAATAAGTGTAATAATAAAAGAAAAGAAAATAAATAAAATGTGTAAACTTCGGTATGGCTGCATGCCAGGAGTGTGTGTTAAAGGTTCCTGCACTCAATTAATACATCTGATAGAGATGTCCTCTGCAGTCACTGCTATTGGGTTTGATCCCCATGCCTGCCAAGCAAGGCATGATAGTTGTTTACTGTCTGTACTGTACACATACATGTTTCTCAAGTGTCACACTGTCATGGAATGTAATTACTGTTGTGTATTCCCTCTGTCACAGATGCATCATCAAAATGATTACATAAATAGCACAGTAACACTTCATCAGCTGACAGGACACCTTGGTAGTTATATAAATACACCTGATGTTTAAGTGTTCCATGTAGTTGTGTACCTGCAGTTGTTACTGCTTGGCTCATACTGTTCTATGTGGATATCTTGAGAGCTATGTATGTGCTACAGCAGTTATATGCACTTTTACACATAAACAAAGTCAGACCTGAAGAGTAGATATTACTCTTGTCAACTATATAGCCTATAATGGTATTAAAGGGCTGCATTTCTCTCTCTCCCCACCCCTTATCTTCAAATATTTATTATTGTTATACATTGGTTATGATTTACTATTAACACATGTTGTTCCATAAACTTTATTTTGGGGCATGCGTTTTATTATTTTTATGTATTGCGGTGGTTGTATATTAACATACCTTGTTGAATTACCTATTCTGTTGGCCATATGCCATAATTATTACTGCCATGCTGTTAATATACTGACTGGTCTATTATTCATTGTTGTGTTTCACATAATATGGATTGAAATGTAATGACATTATTTCCAATGTTCTGGCATGCTGTTATTACTAACAGTGGTTTTGTCATAACTAATCTAAATGTATTGCTTCACCGCCATAACCACAGCATGTCAACGTAGGCCCATTCTTGCTGATCCACCTACCCTACCTCAGCCGGCCATGGCACTGGATACCAGCATGTCTGGGATCCAAGCCGTTGGTGCCCCCTCTGCAGGCCATGCACCACCTTCAGGCAGAACTGCTTCAGGGAACAGAGCCCATCCCTCCAGGAGCAGTGGCAGAGGGGCAGTAGCCAACCAGGATTGACTACAGGCCATGGTGCACAGGATTGTTCATAGGAGCTATGAATGTTACCTGTGCCAGAATGAGAGCAGACTCAACAACTTGGTGGGGCTAGGTGGCCCTGGTGCCCAGCCTCCATCACAGATACCTTTGGGGCAGTGAAACAGCAGGAGGTACATGGACTCTGGATTCCTCAACACTCTCCCCATCCAAGGTGTGTCACACACCACCCCTGTCTGCTGTCTTGTCTGTCTGCAATTGCATCCTCTCCTACCCTACTTACCTCCCCACACATTCATATATACCTTCTCCAACATTCCACTCTCCAAAAAAAAAAAAAAAATGGACACCTGTTTCACAGAAAAAAATATGGCCCCAAACATAGCTCTCCATTTCAAACAAGTGTCCACTGGACACAGCTAATTTGTTCCAATTGGCTTGACAACACATTTATATTGTCCTCACCCCTCTCTCTGGGGGTTTGAGAGTCCAAATTCATCCACAAAATCTGTCAAACTGCACACCTGTTGCTGTACAAGAAATGGAAAGCTATGGTTCTTCCCTACACCTGTCCTGCACATTCCTACCTGCCTTTAGCTATGGTTTTCCCCTGCCTGCTCCCATTTCACCACTTTCCTATCATCTACTTTTTATTTTCTTTTTAATTTTTTAGCACAGGTTTGTGTCACAGCCGGTATGTCAGCATATATATCTGGCAAATACACCTACTGCAGCACTGACTCATTAGCTCTGTTTGTTAAATGCCTTATGCACAGAACATTTTGCCACATACAGTTCTGGCTTTGAATCCAGTGAGTTGCTCTTCAATTACATTGTTGCAAACACAGCAAGTAATGACTGATTCATGCACTTTTAATCCCTGTAGGTTACTGCTATTGAATTATCAGCTACCCAGTTTTGCAAGTGACATGCCTGCAGGTGGGGACACACTGCACATATTCGTATAGCCTAACTATATGTCACCTACTACCCTGCTATTGGGACTGTTGCATAACAGATGTACTTTAAGCACATGCCTCAATTGGACTGTAACGGGTACCTTTACCCTGGCACTGCTGTACCGATAGAGCTGTCACAGCTGCCACAGTTACAATTACAGCTTGCAGGCCTCCAAAGTGTTCACACTCCCCCCCCCTCCCCATTGTGTTCTAAGATGCAGCAACAGCTGCAGCCTGGAGCATACAAAACTATATGTTAAGGTAGCTGCTACAGACCTACCATACTTCCCAACCCCCTATAACAAGGGATCTGGACACAACCATATATAAAGGGGGGGGGCAAAGCCCAGAAATAGGTATATGTTTCACAGTTTTCCCCTACAAAGATAGTAAGTTGATAGAATAGCAGCTACCGCATTAACATTCATATTCTGATGGGTATGAAGTGTGACACTCACATCTCTCTCCCCTTTCTGACCTCAACCCACAATGTTTGCCAGTGAACTGCCAGATGATCAAACTGTCATGAGACACTGACCAAACATATGAGTCAAAACTCTGGACATACTTCATAACTCTCTACAGTGGAAAGTATTTGTACTTACCCTCTGCAATGCTGTAGTCTCCACACCTCAGTAATGTCCATCTCAAAAACTAAGAAAGGGGCCAAGGCCTACATGAAGGCCTTATATATTGCACTGTGGTGCCATGTCATTGGCTAATGATAGTGCAATATAGCTGTTTTGGATGCAATTAGCAATTCTGAGCCACAGATTGATGCAGAGGCAATTACTTGTTAATGAGCATTACCTACAAAATACAAGCAACTGCTTATGGGGAACAAGTCTGTACGTGTTTTTTTTCACACAGACAGTGTATGTGCAAAGCATTTGCAGAGGAACACTTCAAAAAAAGGAATACAGCACGCTACCAGGTATGTAGTACATTTCCCCATAAAATGGATGCAGATGGGAGGGTGGAGGTATGGGGAATATAGATTAAAACAGTAGACTTGTATTATATCTATGATAATGACATGTCAGTGATACTCTGCTATCTAACACGTACAGGCATGCCTCTCAATTGGCCCTGCTTTGAATCACATTTCTGCACTGTCCCTGTCCATCCCTCCTACAACAGTCGGCTGTTATAGTAAAGATAGTGGTTTACATGTAAAACATAATAACACTAAGTACGGGTGTACACTCCTGTAACATCAAACAATGTACTGTAATTCACCTCCTGTCAGTCTGTCAATGTCACACATAAATAGTGCTAACATTGTAAAAATGTCCCTGAATGTCCCTGATGTACTCTGGCTAAGTCCCTGTTTCATGGACATTCGTCCCTGTCTGGTTGAGAGCTATGCTTAACATACCTCTCAACCTCCTACAGTAAGAAAACAGGGCAAAGCCATTTTTTAATGTGGGGACAAAGGCTGAAACTCAGTGACAGAGTATACATATTGGCCATACAAAGTAAAAATGTGATTAGATTAACAGATATTACTGTAGCATAAGTGTTTTCTAAGGGGTCTGATGGGTGACAGATTCTGTGTCAGTTTTCTGACAGCCACCATCAATCAGTGGACAACCATTTGTCAGACATCCACAAGTTTGTGCAAGAAGGACCACATCTATGAGGCAAACATGGTGACATTCTGCAAACATCTGCATTGTTGAGAGGTATGATGCCTACAGAGAACATATACTAAAGCTGGTTTGCATTGCTATCTGTCATTGTGGCATACTGGTGTTGTTGGACTGTCCCCATATAGTTGTTGGAATAGCACACTGCTTTTTGTTGGACAGTGGCCACATCACATATTAGTGGGGATTTGCCCATATAGTACACACAACAGTACACTGCAGGGATGGCTGTAGAGACATACAGCAGAATCTGTCACTACACACAGAGATATTACCCAGTATTGCTATTATCTTGGTGAAAGCCACACATGTAGTGTGTTGCCAAACTGTGAAGTCTGACATGTGAGGGATCAGTGGGTAGTGCAGGCCATCATGGGTGTGCAGGGTCTGTACATAGTGTACATCCATGAATCTGGTCTTGTAACGTATTCCCCTCTTGTTGTCTTGCAAGAACAATTTACTGACTGACACATTCTCCATTTTCATCTGCAGAAAATTACACTATACTGAATGGCTGCAGACTCAACCACCACATCCTGCTGTCAAGGAGAAACCACAATCATAAACAGTGGGCAGCTTTGTGGGCCAATCTTGTGAATGAGTTAATCATATTGGCCAACAGGACAGGACCTACGAGCAGGTCCGACACCGGGCCACAGACATGGTCAATGCCACATGTCAAAGGGCAGCTGCTGTTGGCAGGGATCGTACTGCCACTTGTGGAGGGCCTGCAACAGAGCAACCACTCTCAGCCACAGAGGAATTCCTGGTGAACCAAGGATCACCCAACAGCTTCCAGCTAACCATCATGCCATATGTCCTGGAGGTGGGTGCCACATCATCCACATCAGAGGAACATCCAGTAAGCTTACTGTGTTCACCAGGGTAATACATTACTAGTCAATGTGGCAGGCTCTACAGACCAGTGCATGGGTGTGAGGTCTATCTGCATTAGGAGGCAGGGTTTAGCTTTTACCCACACTTGTGCACACATACTCTGAATGTCAGCAGTATAGCCAGTATTACATTAGCTACTGTACATGTGGATATATGAACATATTACCTAGTAACACTGCAACACTTGGTGTTGTTGACAATACCTCTTCCTCACCTTTTCATAGGTCCATCAGGTGTGGCCAGACTTCATGGTTCTGTACCTGGTAAGTGTGATACTGTTGTTTTAAAGATCATATGTGCCCTATGAATGATAAGTGCTGACATTTTGCCTTATGAACAACTGTTGTGCTCAGCCAGAGTAGAATAATTGTATGTTCCATTTCATACCAGTTAACTACAGTGCATATTATTTGTACAAACATTAACATGTTTGCACTGATAGTTATGAGCAATTACACAGCCTACTAAAAGTGAGGCAATTACTCTAAGATACCCATTCAAACACAATAAGGAAAAGGTACATACCTGAGGCAGAGCTACTACAACTGGCATATTATTATTAAAATAGGTGTACTGGGTTTCATGTGTAGTTCTGGCACATACATTGTCATATTGCATACCTCACAGGAGTATTGTACTGGCAACGTTACCCAGATATAGGTGACGTGCATGTTATATAGGGCCTGGGCTGTCTGTGTATGCTGTTGTTGGTTTGTGTGTTATGCATGGAATCAGAGATGAGAAGATGTGGAACATGTAATGCAGTTGTGGATCCTCATCTGTATGAGTCTGTGTGGATTACCATACATAATAGTGCAAGTGCTAATGTACTGCTTTTGCCTTGCTTCTCACAGGTGAACAGGGGGGTTGGAGTCTTTCCCCCTTATAACCTGATGTCAGTGTCTCATCAGACTCTGATGATGATGGTGACCATAGTGAGGCATAGGTAGGGTTGTCTGTGGCTGAATCTGTCCCAGAGGTTGACATTCCTCTTCTGCCCCCATTGTCCCTATACAAAGTCAGTATGTCCACAAATACCCAGTCACCACAGGCCACAGATATTGGACAGTGATAGAGTGGTGACTTAGTACAGAACAGTGTGAGAACTATGGTGTCAGTGAGTGTAGACAATGGCCATAGCTAGAGAGCTGGCAAAGTCCCACACAGGCATATTGACAGGAGTGCTCAAAGGAGGACTGCTGCCCATCCACCTTCTGTTGCAGGTGTCACATTGCAGGTCATTCATTGCAATGCAAATAGTTAATAACCTTTTCTGTTTTACAATTATTTTGTATTGTGATTATTTAATATTTGTATATTGTCTTTTATCTTTACTTATGTTTGCTGGGGCTTTTCCCCTTGGGTTTCCACTAAAAATGGGTTTGTTTGCAGACCCAGTTTGACTAACATGGTTAATAAATGTGAAATAAATTAATAAAGTAAATAAAGGTGGATGTAGGCCTGTACTGCAATAAGTGACTACTGCCAGCTATAGTGTAATAAACAGGGAAGACTAACGCATTAACCCTGATAATGTAAATGAAATAAAGTTTCTACTGCAATAGCTGTGGAATTACAGCTGTATTGCAACACCTGCATTATATTAACTTTTGTGCAATAAAGACTCAAAACTATACCATTATCTGCATGAAGGTACCCCTAATAAGGCTGGGTTTTGCAATATGTGTGTAAGTAAGGCTGTTTTTTTATGAAATTGATTATGACATCTGCTCTGAAATAAAAACACAAAAGAATACCACTACCTGCCTCAAGGTATAGCCAATAAAGAGTGTTATGCAATAACTGTAGATTTGGAGCTGTAGTACAAGACATTTATTATGACACCTGTTCTGCACTAACATCTGAAGCAATAGCATGAACCCTCCATGTATATTTTGTATATCAAGATTGTCTTGTGTTAACCATTGTATTTAAGCTATATGTATTCATGCTCCAAGGTACAGAGCTGCAGGCAAGTATGACAGTGTAATAGCTGTAGACTGCAAATATACTATCCGCAACTATATATGGGTGAGGTAGCCAACCGAATAATCTGATATGGTTTCTAGACTTCACAAATATTTCCAACCACTAATAGTATATTTGTGCACCTGCATTCTATATAGTAATGTACAATTTACCTAGCATCTCTGTCGTGCATGCATCTCATGCATGTGTGTTCAACTGTCACTGCAGTCTAGTATAAAACCGCAGTACTATTACAAGGTCATATTTTGTTTCCAGGTGAGTAGTCAGCAGTGGTGCAATAGATCAGTTTGTTAAATTCTCTGTCTGAAGTACATTTTGCCACACATAGATAGTATGCCTGGATTGTTTGTGAAAGTTTGCTGAAGGTCTATCCCCATGCCTGCCAAGGACAGCATAATACTTGTCTACTCTGTACTGTACACAATACATGTTTCTCAAGTGTCACACTGTCATGGACTGTAATTACTGTTGCAAAATCCCTGTCACAGATGTATCATTGACATGATTATGTCAATAGCACAGTCACACTGCATCAGTCCACAGTACATCTTGGTAGTTATATAGGGTTCCTATCAGCAGACCAAAGACGCATGTTTCCGAATGCATTTTGGTCGAACTGAAAACACTGAAATGGCAAAAATATCGAAGTGGCATGTAAGCAAATTATTTCCCTGGGAAAGAATTTGCTTGGCCACTTTGGTCGTTTGCCGTTTTTGGCACTGTAGTGTGGTCTAGGAGTTGGTATATTTAAGTAGGGGGGACATCTTTTAAAGTGTTTTCTTTCTTTTTTTTTTTTTTTTTTTTGTTGTAACAGCAATTTTTTTCCCTTGGAAAAAAATCGCTATTCTGACAGTTCGGTTTTGTAAGCTTTCGCTTACATTGGGTCAGTTAATCACCGTTCGCTTACTTAAGCATTCGGTGATCTAATATAGATCCATTGTATAGGTCCACCTGATGTGTAAGTGTTCTCTGTAGTTGTGTACCTGCAGGTGTTACTGCTTGACCCATACTGTCCCATACAGATAACTTGAGAGGTCTGTACATGCTACAGCAGCTACAGGGCACTGTTATACATAAAGGAAGGACAGACCTGTAGAATAAATGACAGTACTGTTGTAAACTATATAGCCTATATCAGTATTATTAGACTGTATTTTCTCTCCCCACCCCTTATCTTCATCTGAATTTATTATTGTTATACATTGGTTATGGTTTACTATTAACATATGTTGTTCTCTAAACTTTATTTGGGGCATGTGTTTTAGTATTGTTATGTATTACAATGGTTGCATTTTAACATATCATGTTGATTTATGTATGTTGTTGGCCTTATGCTGTAACCGTTACTGGTATGCTATTAATATACTGACTGTTATCTTATTTATTGTTGCCTTCCATATAATATGCACTGATATGTTATTGGGTTATTTCCAATGTTTTGCCATGATGTTATAAATAACAAAATGTTTTGTTCATATCTAACCTATACCCTTTGCTATATCTATATCACCATAGCACAACAGGGTAGGCTGGTTCCTGCTGATCCACCTACCCTACCTCAGCCGGCCGTGGCACCGGGTATCAGCACATCTGGGACCCAGGACAGTGGTGCCCCCTCTGCTGACCCTGCACCAACCTCCAGTGGAACCACTTCAGGTATGGGGCCCATCACCCCCACTGGGAGTGGTGGTGGAGGGGCAGTAATCACCCAATATTAACTACTACCCATGGTGCACAGGATTGTGTATAGGAGTTATGGACAACACCTGCACTGGATTGAGGCCAGGCTCAACAACCTGGTGGTGCCTGGTGGCCCTGGCACCCAGCCTCCAGCACAGCCACCTTTGGGGCAGTAAAGGAGCAGTGCGGACTCCCCATAGGTGGGGAGCTCAGTCATGCTGCTGCCATATGGGGGCACATGCATCTCTGTTCTGCAACACCCTCCCAGTCCAAGGTATTTACCCCTCTCATGTGTCACACACTGCCCCTGTATGCTGTCTTGTCTGTCTGCAAATGCAACCTCTCCTACCCACCTTACTTCCCCACATGTGCCTACATCCCTTCGCCGACTGCCAGATAATCACAATGTCATGGGACAAAGGCCAAACATATCATACAAAACTGTGGACATACCTCATCAATCTCAACAGTGGACAATAGCTGTACCTACCCTCTGTGATGCTGTAGTCTCCACACCTCAATAATGTTCATCTCAAAGACAAAGAAAGAGGCCAAGGCCTACATGAAGGCCTTAAATATTGCACTATGGTGCCATGTCATTGGCTAACGAAAGTGCACCCCAACTGTTCTGGATGCAATTACCATGTCTGAGCCACAGAATGATGCATAGAAAATTACCTGTTAATGAGCATTCCCAACAAAAGGCAATCAACTGCCTATGGGAACAGGTCTACGTGTTGCTTTACTCAGACACACTATAGTTTAGCAAGCTGTTTGCAGAGGATCCAGTCATAAATGGATTACTTCACTCTACCAGGTATGTAATACATGTCCCCATATAATGGGATGCAGATGGGAGGACAGAGGTATAAGGAAGAGAGATTACAACAGTAGGCCTGTAGTACATCTGTGTCATTTACATGTTGGTCATACTGTGTTGTCCAACAGCTGCAGGCATGCCTCTCAACTGCCCCTGGTTTAAATCAAATCACAGCTCTGCCTGTGTTACTCCCTCCTACAATGGTCGGCTCCTGTAGGAAAGCTAGTGAATTATGAGTTAGACATATTGACAGTAAGGAAGGGTGTACACAGATGTAATTTCACACAATGTACTGTAATTCACCTCTTCTCAGTCTGTCAATGTCACACAGAAATAGTTCAGACATTATAAAGGTGTCCCTGACTGTCCCTTATGTACTCTGGCTAGGTCACTCTTTTGTTGACATTCACAACTCATTGCTTGAGATCTATGGCTAACATACATGTCAACCGCTTACAGCAGGAATTCAGGTCATAGCCATTATTAGTGGGGGACACAGGCTCAAACTCAATGACAGAGTGTACATATTGAGCATAAAAAGAAAGACTATTAATAGACTAATGGAGATTATTATAGCATAAGTGTTTTCTGAGGGGTCTGGCATGTGACAGCCAGATTCTCAATATTTTCCATCAATGATTGGCCAACTGTTTGTCACACATCCACATGTTTGCGCAAAAAGGACCAATTAGACGAGGCCACGTTATAATTCTGCAAACATCTGTGTAGTGGGCAGTATGATGTCTACAGGGAAGATACACAACAGCAGGTTTGCATTGCTGTCTGTCATTGTGGCACACTGGTGTTGCTGGATTGTCTCCATATAGTTGTTGTAATAGCAAACAGCTATTTGTCTGACAGTGGTTGTATGAAATAGTAGAGGGACCTTTGACTGAAACCCATAACACTGAAACCCATAATACTTAATTTCAACATAGTAAATTTTAAACTGGATCATATAAAACCAGACTAGGTGAAGGGCGATGCCCTCCACTCCCCCTAATGTGGGGGGCTGTGTGCCCCACACCCCCCAACTATATATAATAACTCCAGGATCACACTTCATTGGGGAAAAGGGCATAGTAGTGGCAGCATGTAGACTACTGTAAGGTAAGTGAAAGGTATATGCCCTTTTTCCCACTGTAGTGCAATCCTGGAGTTAGTATATATAGTTAGGGGTGTGGGGGGGCACAGCCCCCCACATTGGGGGTGGGGGCATAGCCCCCATCTAGTCTGGTTTTATATGGTCCAGTTTACAATTTAGTATGTTGAAATTCAGTATTATGGGATTCAGTCAAGTGACTTTTCAGTCTTTTGAAAATTCAGTCTTATGGCCTCAGTCAAATGAGTTTCAGTCAAATGAGGTTTCTATCATATAATAGGGATCCATATATATATATATATATATATATATATATATATATATATATATATATATATATATATATATTGTTTACCTTGGAAAGGTTGAAAATCAACTTATCGAACGGCCCTTTGAGCGAACCGGAATGATGAAAATCATCAGTCCGATCTGCAATGAAGTTTGAAAATCAGGAAATCTAAAACCAGATTCACTGATTTTCAAACTTCAATCTGAAAGACAAAGCATAACCCCTGCACCCCCCACACCCCCTACTTTATTATTCTAACTCTGTGGTCGCACTACAGTGGGGAAAGGGTCCACTTCCTGATCCCCACTATAGTTCACCTTGCACCAAAAATGCCGAATCTGCAATGAGCAAATGTGACTGTGCATTCGCTCATTGAACATTCAATGCATTTTGTTTTTGGCCTTCCAAACACATGTGCATTACACACATGTAAAGGTAAACTATATATATATATATATATATATATATATATATATATATATATATATATATATATATATATGGGTCTACTTCACAACACTGAAATACTAAAATCCCAAAAATCATAATACCAAGACTAAAATATAGAAATTTCATATGACTGAAAGTTTACAATACCGACTTTTATAAGGCTGAAAGTTTAAAATGCCAATTTTTATAATGCTGAAATTGAAGCTGCTAATGTGTAGAATAATGACTACATGCTAAGTTAAAAACACTGGCAAATGTTTTGTGCGATGTGTCCGTCAATGTTGTAAATGTTTACTTTATGATAAGTTTAGAAGAAGGCAATCAAGTGTTGGTCGTTGATGTATACATTTCCCTTCTGGTAAGCATTGTTTAGAATCCTTTTGTTTAGTTTAGAATCCTGCTCTGATGGAGGGAGGTCAATTTACCATCATTGCATTAGAACAGTGCCTCCCCGGTCAGTCTGTATGCTAGTGGGCATATCTTGTGCAATTTACATTCCCCTCCAGCTGAGCAGAAATTTGCTAATTTCCGCACTATAGTGGAATTTTGGAGTTGGCATATTTAATTTTCAGGTGGTTTAGGGGGTGCAGCCACCTTGCAAAAATGTAAAAATAAAAAGTAAAGTGATTGTTATAACTTTTACCAGCATAAACCACGAAATAATCTATAGTAGGAGCTAATTTCTTTAATTGAACAAACAAACAAGTTTAAAACTTTCACAGATTTAGCGCTTTTCTCCCTCCCGGAAATATTGCTTTCATTAAAAATACTGACTGTATCATAGTGTGCAATAAGTGCATAGAGAAATTTTATAAATAATTAAATAAATAGTTAATTCAATGGGTTGTTAAATGAATAAAAAATATCTTAATATTAATCAGAAACATATATATACTATTATAAATACAAAAAACATATTGACAATAATAACAACACATATTTTAATACAATTTATAATTAATACAAGCCATCCAGCATGTCGAAAAAAATTCCAAAAACCACTTCAAAATACTTTTTTACATCTAACAGTGTTTAAAAACTTTTTTAAGGGAGCATGGGTGGAATTTTTGTATAAAATTTTAGTGCAGGGGTGATAATCACCCCTCTTTCCATACATTCTACTACTCTTCCCCAAAATTCGCATGACGATACAGAGCATATTATCATTTGTGCCTATTTATATCCCTTATATTTGGAATAACAGGTGCTATATTTTTTAGCTTTTAAAGTCAAATGTAAATTGGGTAGTGTTTTAGTGTATCTGCAATGTATGGACATTGTGCACACCACCACACTTTTAAAAGTCCCATATTTTTTTCCCTTGTGGTAAGATATGGTGTGAAGTTTATGCTGGTCCCCCACCCTTTTCATCACCACATCCCATTAAAAATTTATGATGAAAACATGTTTGTTGTACTGTGTGTCTGGTTTATATCTGGTCCGCCTGCCCTGCATTACATAATGGTCACTACAGTAGTGGAGATAGGAATTTAAAAAAATATTCCTTCCTAAATACATTTTGATGTAACATTTCATTTGATGCACAAAACTCAAAAGGATGTAGTAGTATTAATGTACTTTAAAAATTATATTCTCCCCCTCTTTTATTCCATAAGATAAAAATGTCGTCCAGGAACCTAAAATAAATACTTGTAGTGATTGTACCCAGATTTAAAAAACATATTAAAACATATTGTTTTTCCCAGTGTATAAACTGGTGGTAGTAATCTCCTTCAAAATATACAAAAATATATATTTAACACTAATTCCATGCATTCTAGCACATTTCTATATTGAATTGGTGTAGAAATTTTCATCTCTTAAAGCCTCTTCAAACCATTCCATACCAATGGTTTCTTTCATTAATTTTAGTCAAGAAATCCCATGAATCTTTAATATATTGTTCATATCTATAATAAAATTTGGTCATAGTGTCTACATAAATTAAATACATGGTTCGAGTCTTCTTTTGATCCCTTGATTGGGCCACTGGGGTCTGGTGGGTCACCACCGACTTTTTGGTATCTTTGGTATACCTGGTATAACTGGTTTTTGTTTATCTCATTTTTAGTCACCAAACAATACTGGTGGTCTTTGTCTAAAATATCTTTTCTCTTGGTATAGTCCCATTTGTCCATGATGACTATGCCTTTTCATAAACTGAAATATCCCTATCCAATTCTCTTTTAACTTACGGTTAATATATTTATTTATTATGTCAGCAGTCATGCAGTGTCTGTAATATAATACTTTATATTCTTCCAAAGAAAAGAAAATCATTAATAATATCAGCATGAATTTTTGTCAATATCCTTTTCACTTCTCTTCTAAAACTTCAGTGTTATATTCAATTATGCCCTTGTGTCAAGTGTCATCATTTTAAAATGTCAATGTCTTTTTAAAAAAAAAAAATCATTATCATTTCTACACTAAAATTATTTATTTTAAATTTATTCTAGCTCTTTTCTTTACATTTTTTTCATTTTTTTTCTTTTCTTCAGTTTCTACAGTTAATTTGAAATAAAGTGAATAAAGTATTTTTACATTTGTTACATTTGGTCTTTATATGTAAGATTTAATTGCATAAATTGTACATTAATATATGTGTTTTTATTATTGTCAATATGTTTTAGGTATATTATAGTATATATATATGTTTTCTGATTAATATTAAGATATTTTTATTTTATTAACAACCCATTGAATTTTATTTTTTTATTTATTATATTTAATTATATTCACCTTAATATATGCACTTTTATTACAGTCAGTATTTATTTTAATGAAATATTCTTTCATTTTTATTATTTTCATATTTTCACCTTTCAATGTTTCAACATAAAAAAAAAAAAAAAGTGATTTTTAAATTTAAAGCCAACAAACAAAGCAAATTAATTATTAACTACTGTTGGGAATTAGAATTAAATATAAAAATATGCTTTGACTCTTTTTAACTTGATTTGAAGAAGTCTCCTGCCGGACGTGGTGTGTGTTTTTGGTGATTGTTATAACTAACCTGAGGAATCTCAAATTAATATTCATGTAGGTGATGCAGATATCTTCATTAATATTCAGTGAGATTTTTTATAAGTACACGGATATTGGTTAGTGGGTGGTGTTTAGGTGAATGTTTATTTTTTAATAAATAATTAATGTAATGTTTGCACATTTTGGTACTATATACCTCATTTTTTTTTAAGTTTTCAGGATTGTAAAATTCTGTGTTGTGAACTTTCAGTCATATAAGTTTTCTACATTGTGGTCTTGGTATTATGGGTTTCTGGATTTTAGAATTTTGATGTTGTGAAGTGGACCCATATATATATATATATATATATATATATATATATATATATATATATATATATATATATATATATATATATATATGTAAATATAACCGACACAAAACTCCAGCACTCTAAATAAAGCCCTAATAGGTTAAAATAAAAAAAAAACACAACAGTCAGGAAAGTGCCAATCCATTCTTTTAATGGCCGACATGTTCTGCCACACCCAACAAATCAAGATTTTGCCTCATGGCGTCATCAGTGTATAATGCCAGAAAGAGGAAGCCCCTATTTTATATTTTTGCCCTTAAAGCAACACCATTATAAAACAGTACTACTTTCCATCACCCAGTGTATATCAAACACCATACGTATTCACAACATATAGTAATAAAATATACATACATTGATCTTCACTTTAGTTCACATCATTTTGCAAAAAAACACATATTAATAAATACATGTCAGATTAAAAAATATCAGTAGTTCAAAATGTCAAAATCAGCAAATATTCCTACCAATGTTCATTTAGACCTGGTTTAAATAATGCTCCTAAATTTACAATCCACAGTCTTTCTTTATTTGTAAGACTCTTATTTCTATGTGCTATTCTTATATTTGATCTTACTACTTTGTCAGTACCCAAGTATATGAAATTTGCCCTAGGGTGCACTTGTATGTTTATATAATGCACTGCATGCCCTCATACAGTTCATATCACTGATATGTAATGCTATACACTGTTTCAGGCTTAAAGATGTTTGTCCTATGTAAAAAGAACCACACTGGCATACAGCCATATATATCACCCACTCACTAGTACAAGTTATAGGATGTCTAATGTCATATACTTTGGTGGTGTTAACTGAAGTGAATGATTTTGTTTTTAAAATTACTTTACAATAAATACAATGTCCACAAAAAGTACTTCCCACCAATTGTCTCTCAGTTCTCTCTGCTGGACTTCTACTTTTTCTAAAATTAGATAAACTCTCCCCAATGGTTTTTCCTCTTCTATAACCAAAAGTAGACTTGTTATCTAATGTTGTTGTGTCTTTCAGCTTTTCCAGGTTAGGGGTGGCCACAGCGGAACTCCGGTCTGCTAGTGATTGGTAGTTGATTTTTACGTGCCGAGTTACCAGCCCTGATGCACAACCTTCAACGAAGGCACGCCCATTCACGCATGTCTCCACGCAGAAGACGCTCTAGCTGAGAATCGAACCGGACAGCGTCTTACACTTGTTATCTAATAAGGAGGTCAAAAAAATCTGCCTTTAGAATATGCCAGTGTTTATCTATTATTTCTTTGATTTTAAATGTATTGTTCCCAAATTTAGTAATAAATCTAAGCATATCTGAAGATTCACTAGTTTGGTGCTCTCTCAACTGTAACAATTGTGTCCTGGGCATTGAGTCAACTGACTGTAAAGCTGAATTTATCTTGTTGGCCCTATAACCTCTGGTTAGAAATCTAGACTTTAATTTTCCTGCCTGTATCTGAAAATCAGCAGATCTACTACAAATACATTTTAGCCTCTTAAATTGGGCCATTGGGATGTCTTTGGCTATATGACCTGGATGCCAGCTGTCCGCACGTAATAAAGAATTCTTAGTAAATGGCTTCCGATATAAATCTATAATCATGGTACCATCCATAGCTTTAGTGACCTGTATATCTAAAAATTCAAAATTTTTACTATCTATTTTGCCACTAAACCAAATGCCATATTTGTTGTTATTAAGATGTTCCACAAACAATTGCCATCTTTCAGGTGTGCCTTGCCATACTGCCCAACAATCATCCAGATAGCTATGCCACATCCCTAGTTCTGTCTTGAATTCATGTTGTTGATAAATAACTTCAACTTCTGGATACTCCACAAATAAATTGGCAAAGATGGGTGCAAATGTTGCACCCATCGCTGTCCCTTTTATCTGTAAATACCACTTTTTTCCATATTTAAAGGCATTATGTTCCAAAACCGTTCCTAATAATGTCAGAAGAAATTCTTGCTCTGTTGATCCATAATAGTTGGAGACCTCAAACCAATATTTAACTGCTTCAATCCCTCCCCAGTGTGGGATAATTATATATAGTGCCTGGACATCTAATGTGCCCATATAACCATTTGTAGGGATTCCCAACTCATCCATTAGTAATAGAAACTGGTTGGTGTCCTTAATTCTGACTGACACATATGTCAACAAAGGTTTCATTTTTGCCTCAAGATATACTGACAGTGGTTCAATAAATGAACGCCACCCTGCTACTATAGGTCGTCCTGGTGGTACAGTTTCCAATTTATGCATCTTTGGTACAAATAGAAGTATTGTGATTGAGGATCCTCCATTGTTAACTGTTGTTCCAGATCTGTAGATATTCCTGGGATTCAGGAAGCTTGCACCAGGCGCAGGCATAGCATAGGTGGTATCACGCCAAATATGACCGCTGAGCGATTCAGGTACAATCCAGTTCCATGTGCACTACCGGCATACACCAGATCTGCACAGCCCTCGGCTTAGGTTTGCTAATCACCCCATGTGTAGTGCCGCACCATGCAATTGAAGGTACATAGCGATTCATGAAATCGTGCAGGCGTAGCATAAGCCCACAGAAATGTAAACCAGAAAACACGGTTGACATTTTTCCAAACAAAACATCGGAGCTATGAAAGCAGACCAGACTCATGTATTACAAAGTTAACATATGCCAATGGCTAAATATACAGCCAATGCCATAAGAAAAGATGCACAACACCTAAAAAACAACATTTAATGTCATGTCCACAGTAACGCAAAGTACAACCGCAGGGCATGTGTGCGCAAATGGGAACACAAAGAAAATATATACAAATGTCATAAAATCGCAATGTAATACAAATCATGATTTTACCATAATACTCAGTGGTATGTATGATACACCACAACCAAGCTGCAAGGGTTGCTAAGGGTCTGTGACAGTGTTTGGCGCAGTAACTAGGAATTAGTAGTCAATGCCATACAAATGAGGCAGGTAATAGTGAATCACAAATGTCCCACCGGACTAAGAATGTACCATACGGCATAGCGCTACAACACCCAGGAGTGGTTTAGAGGTATATATGACATCAGCAGTGGGGTGTGCCACCGTAGCTGTAAGCACATTGGATCAATGCAAATCTGGCCTGGCCGTTGCTAAGCAAAGCCGTAGGACAGAGGTGGGGAGGTAGGTATAGCATTGTTTAGCTGAGAGCACATATGGTGCCCAAAAGCGCATGTGTACGGGGATGAAAACGTGCCCAAAACCCGGTAAGCGGACGCACGCACCACGCACCATAGCTCAAACAGGAAGGTCAGGGGAAGAAAATAAGGAAATGCCGCAGTAGGGTAATTGGAGTACAACTGAGCAATTAACACCTATTAACTCAAAGCAGGAAATTGACAGCAGCTGACAAGTCTGCTCACAGAAACCTGCAAAACAGGATAGGGGAGGTGTCGGATTGCAAAGAAAAGAGAACTGTCATAGCAGAGCAAAGCAAACCTGCAGTAGACCGGCCATAGAACACATTACACAAGATAAGCCAGGTTTAGGAAAGTACAAATGAAAACAGGCTGCTGGATGCATGCCAGAAAATGGGAGGTGAAATGTTAAGAAATGTAAAGGGAAGGGCAAGAGGTAATCCACGGCAGCCAAATGTAATTCAACAACAAAGGCACCACAATAGTAGTTCTTGTCATAAAACACATAAGATACCTTGTAGCTATGATCGTACATACACACCCTATGACATCATCAGTGTTCACAGCACAATAGTATAAAGTGTGAAAGCACCTCACACACACCTGTGTATTCCCAAACACTGCACCATAGGTGTAAACAGATGGGGAACTTTTACAATGTACATGTTGGGAGCTGCCATAGCTGTGATTCATCACCATGTGTTAGTGACTGAAGGTGTTGTGGAGGATGATGCTGACAACCACCACAGGCCCCAGAGGAGGAGAAGAGTGTTCAGACCAAAGGTAACCTACCAGGAGCTACATGATCTGGAGATAGTAGAGCATTACAGGGTGGACAGGGACATCTTACAGCAAATAGTTGAGCTGTGCCAGCAACGCCTGAGATCCAGAAACAACAGAGGGGAACCCATCCCAGTGGACACGAAGGTATGTGTAAGCTTGCGAATACTAGCCACAGGTACCTTTCAAAGGCCAACTGGAGATATAATGGGGATCTCACAGGCATCAGCATCCAGGGTACTACACCATTTCCTGGATGCCATGTTACCACATGCCAATGAGCATATATACTTCCCCCGAACTCAGGAGGAGTTGGCCAGCAATATGCATCTCTTCCACCATGTGGCACACTACCCGGAGGTACTGGGTGCAATAGACTGCATGCACATACATATCAAGTCACCACCCGGTGAGCATGGTAGGCACTACATAAACCGCAAGGAATACCGCTCCATCAATTGCCAGGTCATGTGCAATGCCCAGGGCATTATCATGGATGTGTGTGCTGGCAGCCCTGGAAGCTACCATGACTCCCACATCTGGCATGCCTCACAGCTGTATCAGGTATTTGTCAGGGGGGACATCCCACATGGCCATCTTGTGGGGGATGCTGGCTATGCACTGGAGCTGTGGATGATGACTCCCATCAGAAATGCACACATACCCATGCAAGAACGCCATAATGAGGCACACGCACAAACCAGAATCATCATAGAGCGTGTGTTTGGTATGCTGAAATAATGGTTCTATTGCTTGGATATATCTGGTGGAGCCTTGCAGTACTCTCCAGGCACGTGTGCCCACATCTTCATAGTATGTGCCATGCTACATTATATGATCCTGCAGAAACAGCTGCAGCAGGACATAATGGTGAAGACCCTCACAGCCCACCACAATTGCCAAGGCCATCACAGGCACAGAGGGATTCAGACCACGAACACCCTGTACCAGCCCCAGTAGGCAGACGGAGGCATGCCCAATATGCCTACGCCTTGGCAAAGAGGAAACGTATAGTACATACTCTAACAGTGTAAGCCCTTATGGACTGACACACCTCTCCACCTGCACACACAGTAAAATGGATGGCACACACACACACAACCACCTGTAAATTGTAATGTATAGGTGGCCTACTGTGTGAATCCTACATAGGCAGCCCTCAACCATTGCACACACAACAGCTATTGGAACAAGGAATGGCAACACCTGAATAGTACACGCACCTATCAGCATATGTTGGTACTGTATGTATAGGTTCCTAGGTACATCAGTAGGTACACGCCTGATTGTCAGAGGCCATCCATCAATCGAGGCAAACAGTGTCTGCTGTCACCACCACATCGAGTAACCAACTGACCCTCAATGGAGCAGAGCCAATTGCGGGATCCATGTGTGTAATCCCTGTTCCTCACACACTCTGCATGGATTCCCCGGTGTGTTAATGAGGTGCTCCATACAATGTAATTATGGATGTAGTGGCAAAGCATGGGGTGTACCCATGACAGGTATCTGTCACCCCAGCATGCTCCACCTATGGTTGTGTGTGTGTGGCTCACTGTGACATACATTCCCAATGCTGGAGCACATCCATTAAACATCACTTGGACATACCATTAATGGTCTCATCCATATGTAAACTAACTAAGTTACCCATTTGATTGCAGTATGGAGTAACAGCCATAGTATAGTCCACATACAAAACGCCATAACACGTGTACAAATCCCAGATGCCCAAGTGGTAAATGCACTGACTGTCATGCATGTTCCCAGTACCATGTCCTGCAAGGGACGTTATATCCCGAAGGCACGAATAATGGATGGTGGATGCAGGTCATCAGATCAGGTTTAGCACATGTTAGCGAGAATATGCATTGGTTAGTGCTGGTAAATGTCATTTAAACATGACTATATGGATATGCACGAAACAGGGCTAAGCTTCTCTGAATATCGCACAGATTACAGTCAATGCTGTCCAGAACAGGTGAAACTAGGATTATTCACCCCTGTACTAATAGTGCCTGCTCTGAAGGGTAAAACAACCACTGCCAGGAGTAGAACATGCAATCATGTACACAATCACCTGACACAAAGCTACCCAAGATGTATCAACGGCAGGTGTGTAATGTGACAGGTTCAAACACAAATGTGCGGAGTCCAGGAAACAGTATACACCGACATGTACACAATGAAAGGTGTATTCTCCCTCTCACTTTCTCTCTCTCATATATATATATATATAAGATAGAGAGGGAGATAGAGAGATATATGTTGATATGTACGGATTCACCTATATCTGCAAATATATAGATAGGTCAACGACATGTACACAGCCATGGAGGTAGAAATAAATAGGATACTGTCAACTATGGAATGTGTCACATACCGACACGCGTAATCAGGGGGCTTAAAGATGGAAAGAACACAGTACCAGAACACTGGAACCGCGTGTAATATTATCATGATATTAAGGGACATTTAGTTATCGCTGCCGGTGTTGCAGTCCACGTAAGTACTGTGTTCAGCTGTGTTTGTGATTGCTGTAGTTTGTGTATTTGTGTGTTGAGGGTGCTGTGTGCATTTCTGTGGGACTGTAATGTGTGTGTGTGTGTGTGTGTGTGTGTGTGTGTGTGTGTGTGTGTGTGTGTGTGTGTGTGTGTGTGTTTGCATCGTGTGTCTGTTAGTGCTAACTCAGAGATAGATCAGTAAGGTAGGTGTGGTCATAGTTGGCCGTAGGCATACAGTACCACCTGTCCCACTTTAAGAGGGATAGCCCCTCCCTGGCCAGTTGTGTCCTGACAAAAAATTTTAAAAAGGGCAAATGTCCGAGATTGTAGGACATAATTATGTCCCATATATTATGTAATAGTTGCATTAAATAGTTATGCCTGTATCTATAAAACGTAAACATTACATGAAACATGATAAGTAGCTAAAGTGCTACAAGAATAAGTATGTATTCAGGATAAAAGTATGTTCTGTCCTGTGTACTGACTGTAGGTATGTGTCGGCCTGTAAACACCAATGTGTGTCCTGCAAATGTCCCACTATGGCCATTTGAAAAGGTGGCAACCCATGCCAAAGAGGCTCAGTCACCAACACAACTGCAATGAGTGCAAATATCTGTGACAGAAATACACGAGACAGCTGTCATTTAGTAACATTCCTTTACATATCGCTGTATTTCCAGAGGTATGGAAGTATCAACCTCACCTGCATACTATATAGAAACCAATTAACAATGGCTCAATGTATAAGCCTGTAACAACCATAGTTCAGTCTACTAAGTGATAGGTCTTCAATTAGGGAAGGAGCCCACACACATATATGGAATTTGTAGAAATGCAGTCCCCACAAACCTGTATATGCTATGTACACCCACCTACATCTCCCCCACACACAAAACAATTGCAATACAGACTGTAATAACATCACAAACATCCACTCACTCAATTACATCTGCAGAAGCATTAACATACCTTGTGAGAGACACATTTGTAAAGGCACCATGTGAAATCGTAGCTGTTGTATAATGGAACAGACGGCAATGTTACAGGATTTGTTTGCAATAGCCCCTTATCAGATGGTTGAGATGACAGGTACACTCGCATGTAGAACCACATACACTAGCCATCACACACAATCCACGGGGGATATGAATTCAAAATATCCGTGTCTCTACAAATAGCAGTTGCAATTCCTCACACATACAGGCCGTCTCCCCGAAGGTAGGGCAAAAGGGCAACGCCCAAGTGAAGAATTAAACTATACCCCACTGTTGCCGCGTAATTGGCGAATGGAGTAGCTGCACAGCTGATGTGCATGTGATAATTTATTCAGGAACACCAATTGGCGGCAGGAAACCACATGTTACAGGTATCGATGTATATAAGGATGACTTGCCATACATTCAAGCTGTATGCTCATACCATAGAACCATTTAAACAGTAAAGGTGTAAGAGAGTTATTTACGAAGATTCAGAACGCTAACAAGGTATGTAGAACACTCAGTATGTTAGTGTATGTAGAGCCTGTTTTGTATTAATTAAAAGTGTAAGCAATGCATAAAGTGGGAAAAGGTATTCTGTAGTGATGTTTTGTTGAGAATAGCAACGCTTGTAGAAATTGTGTGTCCTGCTGTGGGCCACAAGGTAAACATCACATACACCACAAGGGATGTTACATGAGGACTTTAAACAGAACAATTCCACACCACCCGCCATCAGTGGTAGGGTATGTCCAACAAGTACGTGTCATAGCAGGGGATAGTATATGTTGATATACTGTCACAGTAGGCATGTGTATGGGCATATAATGATAATAACATGCCTAAAGTGGTCCTGCTGTGCAAGTATGCTTTGCATTATGGGATAATGTGTAAAATATGTGTAATGTACAATATTGTAGGTAGATATGTCAGATATTCTACACAGCACAACTGTTATATCATGCAAACAAAAGGTATTGTCTATTGGCATGTACGATACACAATAACAGGATACATATGGCTTGTAGTCACGGGACACTGTAACAGCATGATAGCTAATCAAAATGGAAGAGCTACTCAATTAACCATGCACAAAGGGCATGTAATAGCTTCACAGGTACATAGTGAGATACTATGCTGTCTGGCAAGTCTATGTGTAAGCCCAACTACAGTGTTTACACCGGCAGCACCTCTCTAGGGTAGTGTCCTGTCTGTGAACAGCAGAGTCATGTGTTACCTGCACCTCTGTACAGTACAGCCACTGCAGTGATCCCTGGTGTATCAGTGTGACTGCCTACAGAGTCACCTATGACCAGTGTGTTGGGTATGTTATAACACCCTATTGGCTGTAGTTGGTGGGCACACATGAGTCTGTGGGCTATAAGTAATTGTTCTTGTGTCTGGTAATGGGGGCTGCCTCTGGTGCCTACACACACAGAGTATGGAGAGGTTCTGCAAATATCGTACTCATACTATGTGTGGCCTGTGGTGGTGGAGATCTAGTGAGACTATGTGATAAGTGGGGTGTGTTGCAAATGTTAAACGTCCCCACATGAATGTCAGGTCTAGTCTGGGTTGGTGAGAGCATTACCCCCAGCATGGCTACATATGTGCATCTCCCACAGGCTGTAGTGTCGTATGTTGGGAGGTGAGCATTGACTGTGTACATGAGACAATTGCTCTATTGCCATATGTTTGCCATATTCAACATATAGACAGGCAATAGCACTGGTACGTGACACTTGGACATGCCTGTATATTCAACCATGTCTCACAAGATATGTGAGTTACGTGTGTACAACAGCTGTTGTACTGTAAGCAAGCTGGAAATGTAAGGACAGACAGTGTACTTGTAAGACATGAGTTGGAATGGGTGCTATAGTAATTAGTAGCTCATGAAGTGCTCACATGTTCTGAACAAGTGCTGAGCATTAATATGCAATACAGATAGGGTGTTGGATAATATCAACCCACTGCAACCCACAAGTGAAGACGACAGTCATAATTGGAGGCACTGCACTATTACCCTGCAGAGTATGATCTGCAAGTCTATGAACCCTTATCAACGTAGATGTTAGCAGTACAGATGTAGATGACAGTATGGATGATTTCACACTGCATAGCATACCTGTGACAGGTCATAGGACGTCATCACCCATACTGTGTTCCAGCTACACTGAGTATACTAGATGTACCTTCGTATGTCACAGGAGTGTTCTACCAGTGGCCTGTTGACAGAAGCAACACTACAAAAGGTGTCTGAGTGACATGTGCATATCACACCAATGGCAGCTACCGTAAAACAGGGTTAATGTTGTGTACTCCCCCCTCATTGTAGCCCATACCACACAGACAAATGGGAGGCATCTGTGTATGTAAGGATGTGAATGTCCATGACCTAGGAGCAATAGCTGTCTCAGTGTTGTGGACAACATACAGAATAGGCTTTGTGGGTGAGGTGTGAGACATATGTGCACAATCTGACAGCTGATAATAGCATTGTCACCACTAGGTGAATAACCCTGTACCCATTAACTACCACCTAGGCAGCGGTCAACATTATGGACACTGTGTAAGGGATGGTGCTGTGCAGTTCACCTCCCTGAGTTGGTGACATCTCCAGGCCTATTAGGTAATCATATGAGGCACCCATGTCATGACAGGGTGCCATCCATGAGCATGGAGATCATTGGACAAGCATACTCAGCACTCAGGTGACCAATATCGGATCACATATCACCTTTAAGGGGTATTGGCCATGCGTGGATGGGCGATACCAGCGTTCACAATCCTCACCTCCACTATGCAGCATGCTGGCTACCTTGCATAAAGACATGTGCTACACTGTGATGTTGGACATGATACACATACATATCCTGATCTGAAAGACATATGTCATGGACAGCCACCATCCTACTACAAGGATCGCACATGCTGTACAGATTCCTGTGCCATACATGTTACATACTCCTGCCATACCATGCAACCCTGTCCATCAAAGCTGCACATGTCATCTCTGTCATATATGGTGCCATGACTGCACGGTAGATGTATTATTAACTGTCTGGATCAGTAATGTGGCACTGATGAACCTGGCGGTGGCAAAATGGCTGTCGGATACAGCTAGAAGTTCTTGCCTGTACATGCTATAGTTGATAACCATCCCTGCGAATAATGTCTGGCTAGGCATTGTCCCATGTGTATCACATGTGCAACACAGGCGATACGTGGCAGAATGTTGAACTGCTGTACAGTGCCGTGTAGATGTATATGGCAAAACACATGCATGTAAAGGTTTCCATGTGTATGTGTGCATTGTCACTGCTCATGTCCATTAAAGCAGTGTATGTGTTGATATGTGACATATACACAGCATCAAGGTCAACAGCATTACTGTGGACACATCCAGGCATGTGCTGATAGGTAAGAACACCAGTACAGGCAAACAGACATGCCCACATCAAGACAGCATTCGCACGGAGTATGAAAAATGTAATGAGGTGACACGCATATATGGCGATGATATCCAATGCATAACGGGTGTTACATGTGTGTGACACAAACATGGCAGTCATGTCAGTGTCATGATGATTTGCAAAGATAACTGTTCAGATGTACTAGATTTAATACAAATGTATGTGCAGCTGTATCTCTGTACATCTCTGTGATACTGTGACCTGTCTCCATCATTATGTCTTCCAGATAATGCCTCATTCATGCCTGCCAGCGTATAGCCACCTGGAGGATGATGCCCTCATCCCGTACCTCCATGAGAACTACGAGGTGTTGTTCAGCCATGTGCCACAGCTTGCCCAGCAGTGTGATGACCTGTGGCAGAACCTTCGCAGGAGGGTTAATGATGTGGGTGGCCATAACCGCACCTACCAGCAGGTGCGCAGACACTGCATGGACCTGATATGACATGCAAAACAGTGTGCCAATGCAATTGCCAAGGAACAAGGTAGAACAGGTGGTGGCCACCAACCCAGTCCCCACTCACACACACCGAGGAGCTACTGGCCAGCCTGGGGACACCCTCAGAACAGCATCCACAAACACTAGCTGCCATCATGGAGGTGGGTGTCTCCCAACCAATGAGCCTGGAGTTGTCTGGTAAGTCACTACTGCACATATGACTATTATATCCCATTTAGTTGCATGTGTCACTGTACAATATGTAATGTAACATCATATGCAAGGTATGTTTACACACATGCCGCATACTACAGTACGCTACCCTGTGTATGCACACATGTGCATACTATATGCTATTGTACAGGCAAATGTGTTAACATGCACAGTGCACCCTGTGTCTGTCATACAGTCATAGATAATGTTCAAACTGCTGTGTCACCCCTATACAGGTACCTCTAGTGTGCCATACAGACATCAGTCCGTTGCAGGTGAGATAGTTATCAGTATCAGGCATGTTAATGCATATATCTATATGTCATGTGGCCAGTTAACACATGTACACATAATGTATGGTCCAGTCACAATATACAGGTTGCATCTATCATCAATCACACTGGCTACCCATGCACAATATATACAAACTAAATGAAACACCGACATGAAACCACAGTATCTGTCATTGCTATATGTGTGGACAGCTGTGCATACAACAGTGGAGGTGTTCAATGTAGGCATATGTACTATACATTGGAACAACACATGTGTGGTACAGAAAAAGTACCACACAGTGAGCTGGGATATGGTCAGCCCACAGGAGTCACCATTGTGTAATATGCCCCTGCAATGAGTGCACACATTGTGATGTGCCAGCTGACATGAACCAGACATGTAGTGTTTCGGCTGCAATATTGTCTCACTATCTCGTAATACATACCCCACATACCAAACATACAACCCATTGTCTGCATAGCCATGTGAACAGTGACATATCTGACATCTATGGGTGTATGTCATATGGGACAACACAGACATGTGAGATAGATGGCCATAACAATCATTTGGCCAACACATGTTCACACATGGCCATGGAGGATGGACAGAGACATGTAGCCACACAGTAGTTGTGATGTGTATACACAATGTTGCACATTGTCCACGCATGGTCCAACTCTAGCCTTAGTTGACTGATTATATAGTTGATGTGGAACACTGGACATCCTAAACGCTTGTGCACAGCTAGTGGAGGTGTCACTTAATTCGACCATATAAGGTGTGTCGAACATCACGACTGTGTCATAGCATGACAGTAGTCACATGTACAGCTTCCACAGACATTAGCACCACATCAGGCCACAGATACCATACATTTCCCTTGCTGCTGTACGACATCACTGTCAGCTGTGCACCTCGTGTGTGTGGTACATTAATGTCATGTGGGACATGGTGTATTGACAAGTCTGCCATGTGTGCACATGGTTGCCAGGCAGCTAAGAATTTGTAGTAGTTGTGCAGGGGTGTCATCCGTCAGTCTTCCAGTGACCTGCCACATGACACAGCATGGTTTGGTGTGTATACACCTCAAGCGACATGGGTCACAATCCACAGTTATGTAATGTGTATGCACGCAGTTATGGCTATGCACTGTGTGCATATTACACACTGTATAGCACTATAGATGCTTCATAATGCCATGCAATGGCACAGTGTCTGTACTTCACAATGTATAGCAATGTAGATGCCTCACACTACCCTTCAATGCTTATGCACATTTGATAAAAGTGCATTCTATCTGTAGGGCATACAGACAACACTGCAATGTGATAACTATTACAATGCTGTATATGTGTCAGGACACCATTGAGTCAGACATGTATGCATGTCAATGCACACATCAGCAGGTTGCATGTCAAGGTCACTTCAGCCATGTGTACTGTTAACCTGTGCTGGTCCACATGGTGTATCACAGGGATGCATGATTACTACCATGATTATGTGAACTGCATGGCTACTGATATGACACCTGCTTGCTGTTGTGTGCAACCCAGGGAGGTATGCTAACTACCACTATTAATGTCTGAGCTGCATGCCGTCTGCTATATCACATGCATGCTGCATGCCGTCTGCTACTGATATGACACCTGCTTGCTGTTGTGTGCAACCCAGGGAGGTATGCTAACAATCACTATTAATGTCTGAGCTGCATGCCGTCTGCTGTATCACATGCATGCTGCATGCCGTCTGTCAAATCACATGCATGGCGTGTCTGTGTGTCTGTGTGTCTATTGTAATGTAGAGTCTTTCTTTGATTCACAGGTGATGTAGGTGCGTTACCCTCCTGTGGTCCATCTGATGTTAGTATCCCCACAGATACTAGCAGTGATGAACATATGCATGAGGTACAGGCAGGGTTGTCAGGGGGTGAATCTGTGCCAATGGTTGCCATCCCAGCTATGTCCCCCTCTTCTCCACACACAGTTCTCATGCCAACACATACCCCATCAACAGTGGCCATAGAGGAAGGACAGTCAGCGTCTGTTAGCTCAGAACAGGAACGTGTGGTGGCTACAGAAGATGTGTCTCCACACCATGGTGTCAGTGTAATGACTGCAGATGTGCCACACAGGCATGTGGCCAGTGCTGCTCGTAGGAGGACCTCTGGCAGACATGCACCTGCAGGACAGAGCACAGCAGCTGGTGTCACCAGACGCATGTTCCAGACTGTAATGGCGGCACAGGCACGTGCAAAATGGCACAAGAGTGAAGAGCAGAGGCTTCAGAGGGCTGCTATTTGTACTCTAAATGACAACATCCAGGCATTGGCAAATGCTCAACAGCAGATTGCTGATGTTCTGGACAGGCGATTGGGTGACATGGTTGGAATCCTTGACCATGGCATGGCAATCCACGAGCGTGAGCTGTCTGTGCTGGAACATCTGTTAGGAGTGAGGCATAGGCCACGTGGACGTAGGCCAGCTACACCACCTAGTGCAGGTCAACGTGAACGAGCCACATCACATGCCCGCTCCCATAGTGCCAGTAGCAGTAGCAGTGCAGCTGGTGCTGCGCTGTCCACACCAGGACACAGCAGGCCACGTGGACATGGCCCTGGACATTCCCAGTGGGGACACGGTTCCAGTGGACATGTGTCATCAGACAGTAGCCAATCTGTACCTCCACCTGGTAGTGCCCATGCAACCCCTGGTAGGCACAGGTCACGTGACCATGGCTGGACACAGTGAGCTGTACATCCTGGTCTGTACAATCTGGAGCTGTCAATAATACCCCTGTGTAGACCTGACAAAAGGCAGAACTGTGTGCACACATACATGCACACAGCAGAAACAGCTGTAGGGCACCGCAACACCCACATGCATATCGACCACACATGTCCAATCAGATCAACGGACCTTACCCACACACATGATGTTATCCACTGGTGCAGCCTATGCCCCTGGCAAACATTATCATCCTATGCATATGATGATGCCTGTGCCACATCCCTGTCATCCACACCATTGGTGCAGGGACATGCTCATATGGTCTGATGCACAGGGAGAGCAGAATAGTGAGATAAGTGTATATGACATTAGTTGTGTACTGTTGACACGCACCAGACATACCATGTAGTAAGGTTTATAATGCATTGTTATATGTTCACAGTATGTGTCTTGGTAACAACAGTAACAGCATGTTGGTAATGATGCCCTGCTTCCCTCCTTAAGGTCTACTTGCATGTGCCAATAAGTAGCAGTGTTTGCAGTTTCACATGTGTAAATGTGGAGTACTCACAGGTATGTATGGCTATACCAGCATGCTATACGTTGCCTCAACCTCACTGTTAGAAAGGCAACTATTCCACAAATGTCCACACATCTACTGATCCAGAAGCATGTGGGCTGTTTAATAGGCTACAGTGGCTAGAGACTTGACATCCATACCAGGTCACATCGCAGGTATGTTGACATGGTGCGGGGGGTTTACACAGTGGTCTGGCCGATGATAACGTTAGAGGCCACTTGATAGCATGAGGCCTCACTGTGTAGCAGTAATACCCTGTCACATTTCAGGATGAGAACACTCACAGACATACACAGAAACACACAGTAACATACCCACACTCACGGGGTCAACAACACTATAACGCACACTCGATAGTGTATAGGTGAGGACCCCTGCCTATGTGGTAATCACCCTCACAGTACTGTGCACCCACACAATGAGACACAGAGAATGGACATGTACAGGTAGGCAGTAAGGCTGAGACCGATGACATCAACAGGGTAGTAGACTGCATCACAATGAGGAGTTAGAGATCCTGTTTTTTCTGTATGGTAGCATACACCCTCACTCCATGCACCAGACAGCCATACACACACACACACACACACACACACACACACACACACACACACACACACACACACACACACACACACACACTGTGGAGTCCACAAATGTCATTCACATACAGATAGCTGACATGTGTGTGATACACACATCACCCCTGCCTATGTCATGCTTTCCACACTGCAGTATGTACAGATCTCTACAACAATGTACAGGGGTGTGTAACAATTGGGTGTATTCCCCACCATATGTGGCATATATGGTCACACAAGCAAACACACATGGCAGTACTGTGAATGATACACCTGCTATATGATGATACGTCTGACAGACATGCAGCAGTATTGGCCGCATTATGTGTACCAATGCTACCTTCGGCAATTGTACTGCTATATGCACATGGGAGGATGTAAGTGTTACAGGTGTCAAGTGACTTACAGTCAGTAACACCCTGACCGCTGTGTAGGTTGTATATCTTCACCATCAAGTAACAGTAACATAGCGTACTGTTTGCACATGTAATGGTAGGATGGCTTGTGACACACCTGTGAGCCGTCTTCGGCAAACATCCATCTGCAAAGGTGGATCACCACTTTATGTATACACATCCATCCATACCTGATGTACATCCTACCGTACTTCACCATATACAGGTGTCAATGATGGGGCTGCATTGCAACTGCATGTTGTAGTTAAGCACAGATGAATTACATACATCAACTACTGCACATGCATGGTAGTTGCATGCACACCACTACATGTACATGTGTGTTGGTCCTACATGCCTGTAATGTCGCCATGTTTGTATGCATTGCAATTGGTGGACATGTGTGATGACATACATAACACATGGACTGTTGTATGATATGATGGTTGTCATGGGTAACTAGTACAGAGGGAATGTTACCTCAATCAACATTGCTACCTTATGTACTGTTAGCATTCAACAGCCATGGACCTACCTTCCATGTGCATGCATGTGATTGCTGTAGCCACTTGTCTGCACGGACGACAACAAAAGCTATGTTATGTACATATGTGTTGTGTGTCTGTGGTCCGTGTACATATCCACTGCGATTACATGTATGTCATATCCAAACATGTGTGTTCTTTGGTGTACAGCGACAGTCATCTGTTTCAGCTGTGTAAGACCCAGGGCCCCTGTTATGTCTAGAGCCGACCTGGTTATGAACAGTGGTATCATTGCATTGCATAACACATTATGGAACCCTGTCAGTACATGTGCAGTCTGCACAGTTGCTGTAGACCTATGTACAGTCCACTGGTCATGAGTCACATGGTGTTGTGGTAATGTATGGATGTGCGTTGCTGGTCCAAGGACATGGTGATGTCTGAGGGCTACATAGTAGAATGCGGCATTTACCTTTGTGATCTGCACCTGAGACATCTGTGATGGCTCTTGAGTGTGTACTGGTCAGTACATGCGAGTGGCCTTCATGTACGTGGGGACAGTAACACCATACTGTGCCCTTCTGTGTTTAGAATCCATGTGCATGTAAGACAGCCCTTTGCTACTGTGCCCTTCCGTGTTTAGAATCCGTGTGCATGCAAGACAGCCCTTTGCTACTATTAAGTGTGTAAGCATGCCCAGTACGCCATTGTGTAGATGGACACACAGTACATTCCAAACTGTGCCCTTCCGTGTTTAGAATCCATGTGCATGCAAGACAGCCCTTCGCTACTACTAAGTGTGTGAGCATGCCCAGTATGCTGTTGTGTAGATGGACACACAGTACATTCCAAACTATGCCCTTCCGTGTTTAGAATCCGTGTGCATGAAAGACAGCCCTTTGCTTCTACTAAGTGTGTGAGCATGCCCAGTACGTCGTTGTATAGATGGACACACAGTACATTCCAAACGGATGTGTGATACTAAGTGTGTGAGCATGCCCAGTGACACCTTGTGTTGGTTATGTGCTTCTGTGTATGGGCATGGCCATTGACATCCTGTATAGCGATGGTGGTCATCCAGGCAACATATGTCCATACCACACATCAGGATGGATTCCTGCATTGAACACACTGGTTGACTGTCTTGAAAGGTGTTCTGTCTGTGGCGCGTCTCATATCTATGTAGTGTTGTAATAGTGCTCCGTAGATAGGCAGTTGCCCCACTCACACCACTGCCGTGTGTTTGTCTACATCTACCTTGGGACAGTAATATACCTTCAGACTGCTCACTCTCTATACATTCCCTATCGGCGTCTTTGCCTTTGCGGATGATGTCATCCACCTAGAAGTATGCCTCTGGGAGTGCTGTGTTCCAGTAATTTCAGTAGCGTGTTCTGTAACTGCGTAATGCTGTAGTGTGATAAGGTAGTTAGGTGTATGTTCGACTCCCAGCCCTGATGTGTGTGTGTGTTTGTGAGTGTGTGTTTCCAGCTGCCTGGGGACAGAGTAATGCTTTTAGATGGCTCACTCCCCATACATTCCCTATCGGCATCTTTGCCTTTGTGGATGATGTCATCCACCTAGAAGTATGCCTCTGGGAGTGCTGTGCTCCAGTAATCTCAGTAGCACATTCTGTAACTGCGTAATGCTGTAGTGTGATAAGGTAGTTAGGTGTATGTTCAACTCCCAGCCCTGCCAAGTGTGTGTGTGTGTGTGTGTGTGTGTGTGTGTGTGTGTGTGTGTGTGTGTGTGTGTGTGTGTGTGTCTGTGTGTGTGTGTTTCCAGCTGCCTGGGGACAGAGTAATGCTTTTAAACGGCTCACTCCCCATCCATTCCCTATCGGCGTCTTTGCCTTTGTGGATGATGTCATCCACCTAGAAGTATGCCTCTGGGAGTGCTGTGTTCCAGTAATCTCGGTAGTGCATTCTGTAACTGTGTAATGCTGTAGTGTGATAAGGTAGTTAGGTGTATGTTCGACTCCCAGCCCTGCCAAGTGTGTGTGTGTGTGTGTTTCCAGCTGCCTGGGGACAGAGTAATGCCTTTAGACGGCTCACTCCCATACATTCCCTATCAGCGTCTTTGCCTTTGCGGATGATGTCATCCACCTAGATGTATGCCTGTGGGAGTGCGGTGATGCTGGGACTTGGTAGCATGTTCTGTTACTGCATAATGCTGTAGTGTGGTAGACTGGACAGGTAGGTGCTTGATTCCAAGGTGGCACATGTAGTTTCCTTTTCATTCGTGTCTAATGCATTGCTGTCATGTGGTCCACTGTTGTGATATAAATGCCATGTCTACATATGTGTGTGTACATGTATATGTGTGTATGTATATATATATATATATATATATATATATATATATATATATATATATATATATATATATATATATATATATATATATATATATACATATATATATATATATATATATATATATATATATATATATATGTATATATATATATATATATATATATATATATATATATATATATATATATACATATATTTATATATCCATGTATATATGTATACAAATAATATATATGATATATGTAGATATAGAGGTGGACATAGATGTGAACATATATGTCTGGGGACATCAGCACTATTGAATGTTTGTGCTGGATGATCTGTACGTGATAACCTGGGATCTATGTATATATGCCATGTGGTGGTGGTAATGCACATATTCTGTAGTGTGCAGGGTCACGGGTTTTAGTCGCGTAGACACCGGTTATTTTATTGCTGGGAAGACCATGGGACATCGAATATGGTGATAGTAAGGCACCTGTTGCCAGTTGTGTACGGATCTGAGCGACACTGAGCAGTGGTTATTAATTTGGAGGTTCGGTATGGGTCATCTAACTATTCATTAGACGACTATACTATGCAGATGAGGTTGACAATAGTGTATCCCATTTATCACCAGGGTGTGATGCTGGTCCCATGAGTGTATGTGTGTAGTCAGCCGGGTGCAGGTCTCGAATATAGTTGACAGCATGGGAGGGGGGTCTGGCATACTGTAAGTACATTGCAGAACTGTGCCTTGGGAGTGCTCCTGCCTTAGCACGCCTAAGCTAGGGGTGTGTCTATACATGCCTGGTGACATTGGGAGGGATGACAGTAGTGGTGGGGTAGTCAGGGTGTACAGGCTGCAAAACAGGTGTTGATCAGCACAATCAGCAGATGACATTGCCAGCCCGCACCTGAACAGTATGGTAATGTGAGCAAGCAGCATACACACAGGTTTCGTCCGCACTTTACACCACCGGTGTATACCTGCGTGGACATTTCACGACACAGTCCCACCAAATGAGACGGGCTGCAGCAGGCAACATATACCAACATGTGCAGGAGGCTGGGGCAATGAGGATGTGTATGCTGCCGAACAACCCTTACCGGGGTGACATAAGACTTTATAGATCCAGGGTGACTTACCAGGGGCTACATGGGCTGGGGATGGTGGAGCATTATGGGGTGGACAGAGACCTCCTACAGCAGCTTGTTGACCTGTGCCTGCCACACCTGACACATCAAACAGGCCGAGGGAAACACATCACAGTGGATACCACGGTATGTGTTGGCCTAGTGTACTAGCCAAAGGTACCTCACACAGCACAACTGGGGATATCATGGGTATCTCACAGGCATCTGCATCCAGAGTATTGCACCAGTTCACAGACGCCATGCCAACACATGCTAGTGAGCACGTACATGTCCTCAACACACGTGATTAGTAGACCAGCAATATGCATCAGTTCAACCACATGGATGACTACCCTGGGGTACTGGGTGCTATAGCCTGCACACACATACACATTGAAGCACCACCCAGTGAGAGGGGTAGGGCCTACAGTCACTGCAGGGGCATACCCTCCAACAGCTATGCCATATGCGATGGCCAGGGCATGAGATTGAATGTGTGTGCTGTCTGCCCTGGAAGCGATGATGATTCCGATATATGGCTTCTGACACAGCTGTACCACACCAAAGCCAATATGGACATCCCCTACAGTCTCCTAGTGGGGGATGCTGGGTAAACACTGGTGTCGTGGCTGATGACACCCATCAGCAATGCACACACCTGAACACTCACACCATACTGAGGCAGATGCACAGGCAAGACATATACTTGTGCATGTGTTTGGGATGCTCAGTTCACGGTTCTGGTATCCGGACACATCCGGTAGAGTTCTGCAGTATTCACTAGCTACATGCATACAAGTTGTTATGGTATTTGCTATGCTACACAATCTTATCCTGCAGTAACAGTTGCAGCAGAAACAGCATGGGGCAGGGCCACACAGCCCAACACCACTGCCAAGGCCTGACTTGGTGAAGGAACTACCTGAGCAGGGCACAGTCGGCGAAAGCCCGTGCACAGTATGACCTGCCCTTGGCAAAGAGGCAACACAAGGCATATGCACTGACACAGTAGGTACCCACTGATTTCCCCTCTCTGACCCGCACACAGTACAATGGATGCCAAACATGACACTACCTATGCTCGGCCATGTATCGAAGGTGCACTGTGTGCATCCGACATAGGCAGCCCTCCAGCACTGTCCTCAAATCCAGAACACACCCAGGGTATGTCTATTGACCTAACAATTGGCAGTTGTATTAGAATGTGTATTTACCCATTGCTATGGTATGTATGTGAGCATACAAGTGACTGTGGTGGTCAAATGTTAGGGCTGCAGACAGTACACATCCATAGTGGCACCATGACCTCTGTAGCACATACGGGGGTCACAATGGTAGCCTGTAGTACACAGGGTGTCCTAACTCACTGCAGATTATGAGCTGGTCATCATGTGTGTCCGTACAGCCCACACACTTTCCATGCAGCGGAACAGATGTGGACCAATACAGACAAATGATATACGATGGCCTATGGATATGCCCAATGAATGACCCCAACCCCCTAAGACACACACAGACTACAGCAGGCCAGGCAGTTTGATGTAGGTTGTGTAAGCTAGGACGTCCAACACCACTGTGCTGGTATTTAAAGCTGGGAACTGAAGTACACTGGTATCCCTCCAACCAGCAATTTAGGTAGGTCCACAGACTGACATAGAGTACCTGGCATACCAGTACAGTAGTGGCAGATGTGTACAACTGTTGGCTGTGCCCCCCATCAAACCTACACATGTGAGAGTCATGTGCGCCATCCACGGTGCTGTGTAGGACTGTGGTTGTGGTTGGATGTCCCCCCACGCTATGCAGACATGTAGCAACTGTCAATGCCACATGACCATTAGCTACCCTGCAGACACAGCATGACACCTGTCTGTGTAGAATGGAGGGGTCAGCAACACAGTAGTATCTGGACATGTGACACATGCGATACAGTTGACCATACTTGGCATGCTGACACACATGACGGTATGACAGTAATGTCGGTTGACAACATGCATAACAGTCATACTGGGCATGCTCACACACTGAAAGACAGAACGGCCAGGCATGCATACACCAGTGGTCCGGACATATCTGCCAGTACATTGCTATACTGTTGGATGACTGTGCTGTATGGTGTGTGTGTGGTCTATTGTCTGTACATATGCCATGGTCTATTGTTAATTCACATGAGCTATGTGTGCCGGGTACTGCTACCAACACGTGAATAGGCGGTTCTTTGTTTTTGGACAGACTGATGCCTTGGGATACGGACTGGGTAAGGTACATTCCAGCAGGTGGGAGCAGCTGTGCGTGGGTTTGCACAGTGTTAAGCACTGCTGACCTCTGGTCACAGCATCTTATACACGTTTAGACTCCACATTTCTTTGACAGTGCACTACTGACATACTGGTAGACAAACACGCTTACAGCCACTCGCTCACCGACATTTCCGCTTACATTTGTCACTCACGCTGGGTGTGTGCGATCCCTTGTGATGCATATTACATCGGACTACATGACTACAGTATCGGGAATGTGTAAGCATTTTGAGATGGCAGGCGTTCGACTGTATGGATTCGGCGGCCTGTCCAGTGACGTAATCATATTATATGCGTGTTCCTCTTATGATCTGCTCCCATCTGCCTGATATATGAGAACCGATACTCTGCAATGCTGACATGTGACTATGAGTTTGTTAACGTAGTTGCCCGCCAAGTCATGCTACCGCATACCTACTGTACGTTTTCCACCTTTCTGATTGCACGACAGGAGACTGTAGGAGTGACACCTTTCCCACTTTGCATGGGACAGTCCCTCATTAGGCATATCTCATGTGACAATACCAGACCTCTCCACCAATCGGGGACACATTTCTTCAGAATCAGGGACAGGTCAAGAAAAAATCAGGGACACTTTTACAAACGTAGTGCTATTAACTTGAAACATTGACAGAATCAGAGCATATGACTTAATACACATATTCTGAAGTAAAAGTAGTTTATAATTCTTACTTATTGTCATTAGTCAAGTGTAATTCACCACCTTTCCTTCAACAGTCACTAATTTAAGAGGGATTAAGAGGGACAGAGTTAAACTTTCAGTCAAACTCTGGGACGTACCTGAAATTCAGGGACAGTTGAGAGGTACGGACAATACTCTAGCCATTGCAACTGTCCTGATTAGGGGACATTCTCATATTGTCCATGTCTGTACTGGTTGCTTGTTACAGGTCTTGTATACCTGACACGTCGATATGTTATATGTAGTAGCATAAGCAACTTTACTGCTGCTAGGCTACGCTTTGATTTGTCCCAATATGTATATTTCTGTATTATGCATGGCTGTAGGTATGTTCTGCCCTGGTAAGTCTGACAGTTCTACAGAGCAGGTTCCACTTTGTCCATTCAGACTGGTGGCGTTCCTATAGACCCTATATGTAGAGCTATCACATGTGTCAAGGCAACACATACCCACAGCCAGTAGTAAACGGACGACTTCCACGGTTTGCATATGTTAAGGTTATCCGTGTAGCATTATAATTGATAATATTGTTTCCTATTACATGTAGCTGTTTCTGATACAACAAATTACTTTCTGACACCACTACACACACTATATAGCCTCCATTCCCGAACTCATAGGCCATGTGCCATAACTGTCATTTTGCAGGACACAACTGCCCAGACGGGTGTGTCCCTCGCAGGCATACGGGTGTTGAACCACTTCTATTATGCTATCATCTACCTAAGGTGGTCAGCAAATTATGCACTTTCCGTCAGTAGCAGAACTCACATACCAATGGGTGTGAATGAACACTGTATCAGTAACAATGCATAACACCCTGTGGGACACATTTAGATGATTGGTTCTATTAACCAGACACATTTACAGTCATTGAGCATATGTATTCATTCACGTTTGTCGAGGTACATGCTGTTTATGACTCTTACATGTTGTCATCTGTCATTACCTGTATTTCGCCACCTGTTCACCTAATATCACTAGTTCTGGAAGTGTTTAGTTGGACTTTGTTACATTCTGATACATAACTATGGACGTCCATGTTAATTGGGTTCACGGCACTGATTTGGTCTCTATGTATTCCCCCGATGGTTTACAGACTATGCAGTAGATGTGCTCTTCAGGTTTGAGAGGTGTAGGCATATGCTATGCCCACATAGGAATATTAATGACTTCCACTGGGCGGGCCTACTACATCTCTGCCAACCAGCACCTGCACACTTAAGCCCATTATTGCATACCCATAGTCCACCTACCTGGCACCCCTCTACAGCAGTCGTGACAAATACTTACTGTAAGCGCAGCTGGGGTATGAGCACACCCCTACATATTGCCCACTTTCCCCATATCGGGACACATGTCGTACGTTTTGTCAACCCATGTATTATCACACTTGCCCAACCTACTGTTCCATGTACACCTACATCCTGCTCGTCAGCAGATTCATACTTACCCTGAATTTTTGGGGTCCCTTCCCATTTGACTATTTCATTCATTTATAGATACAATGAATATTATTCATTATTCTGGACCTCAGTTATAAATTCACTACAGGTATGCAATAGTCCTGTCAAGGCTATGACAACTCAGGGACAATCACGTACACTTCTACCATATTAGTACTATTAACTTGGAACATGTTGACAGATTCGTAATACTACTAATTTTCTGCAGTTAAATGCATCTATTACTTTTCATTGTTGTAAGTAGTCATTCTCATTCAACACCTTTCCTTCAAAGGTCACTGGCTTTGTGAGTGGTTAACAGGCTGGCCAGTTAAGGTGCGAATGCTCTGACCATTGGTAGCGTTGACATTGTCATATGTACAGGTTGGGATGTATTCTGGGGACTAGGGTTGCCACCTTTTCAAATGGCCAAGATGGGACATTTTCAGAACACACATCAGATTTTACAGGCTGACACATACCCACAGTCAGTACAAAGGCTAGAACTTTACTTATTTGCCTATATAAAAGTTTATTGTTGTAGCGGTTTAGTTGCTTATTCTGTTTCTTGTAACATTTAGGTATTTTAGATACAGAAATAATTATTTTATGCAACTATTACATAACATATGGGACATAATTATGTCCTACAATCTCAGGACATTTGCCATTTTTAATATTTTTTGTCAGGACACAACTGTCCAAAGATGGACTGTCCCTCGCAAAGTGGGACAGATGGTAATCCTAATGGCGACACCAGATTGTTTGGGCCAACACATAGCCACGGTCAGTGCAGGTTTAGAACATTCATTTGTTTCCTAGCTGTGAGCCTATACTTTTGGCACTTTTGTTGCTTGCCTGTTTCTTGTACAAATTATGTTTATTCTATCCTGACGTGACCGCTTTAGGCAACTGTTACATGCAGTATGGTACATAGTTATTTCCTACAATCACAGGACATTTGGCATTGTATCATTGTTGGTCAGGTCACACCTACACACACATTAATTATCCCTCACGCAGTGGATCAGAGGGTATCCTGTTTACGTCAGTGCCTTCATCACCCTTATACCATGTGCCACTATGCGAATGTGTGCAATATATTTTCTCGCTTATTCGTGTCGGGACACGTGCATCACATGCAGGTGTTTGATCCTGGGTAGTAGGTTCTGCATGACTATCTAGGGCTGGACAGTCTCATGCACCACTACTGCACATTCCAACTTGTGTCCAGATGTCTACAGGACTGGACATCGTGTCTTCATACCCATTCTAATGTTTACTCAGGTTACTTTTCCCATGAGGGATATCCCAAAAATTTAACAAGACCAATACAGAACATTCTTCTGGTGTTACGAAAATGTGCTGGGGGTTTTACATGCAAGGGATACATAGTTTGCAATCCTGAAACTGCCTAGGGTGACACTACCTAATACATATGCGTAGTGGTTACTATGTGTAGATGTGGCTGCACCAAACTAGTAGGCCAAGTAAGGCTGGATTTGGTAGATGTTCAGGTATGGGGGTGGGTTGTGTGCTGTGGCGGGCATGCTGGGTAGTCCATTATGCATCCAGGTGTGTTGCATTTGATATGGCTAGTTCCATCAAGACCAATCTGTGGGCATGTGCCAGTGACATGTCTGTACATTTGTATCGCACATTTTAATATTCATATGTTTGTGGCATTGTGTTCTACAGTATGGCCTGTCTGGTTGTATTGTAGATGTGTATACATGTTTTTGTGTTTCTTTCTGCTTCACCCACTGCTCCCTCATACACCTCCAGTTCACCTATTCTGAATACGACACAGTGTCGCCTTTGAGGATTATACCATTACCCACCCCCACACACACATATTCCTGACACTCCATCCATCACTGCTTTGGTTGATGGCCCATGACTTGGTCAAAGTAACACATTGCATACCCTACATATGTCAGGTACCTATATGGTTGTGTGGACTACCCTGCCATGTTTGACTTTCCACAAGCTATACATCACGCACATAGGTACACGCCCATACTTAACTTTCATGACATGGTTGGTATACCCGGGTAATACCCGTTCAACTGAGACACATCCTGACAAGTTTGGCTTGGACCGCTGATGTGCGGATTTTGGCTGAGTGTTCTAATCATTGGTAGGATGCCACATTTTTCTATGTCCAGGATGGGATATATTCCAGACACATATCCGAATGTACTGGACAACACGTACCCACAATCAACGCTATGGATAATACTGTTTCTTTCACCCTACATGTTGCCTTATTGTTGTAGCAGTTTATATGCTCCTTCTGTTTCATTTACATGCTTATTCTATTTCCTGTCACATTTGGTATGTGAAATACGGACATACATATTGTATGTGACTATTACATGTGTTGTGGGATATAATTCGGTCATACAGTCGCTACATATTTACATTTTTCGTGTTTTTTGTTATGGACACATCTGCCCAGCTGTGTACCCTCCCTCACAATATGGGTCAGCTGGTGACCCTGACCTTTGGGCTGGACGTACCTATTGGCGGCGCGCTAACATATGATGCGTTTCACTTCCACTTGGTATAACTATCTACACTGCATTGGACTACGGGCACACGGTTTTCAATGTCATTTGTTCGCGGGATAGGGACCCATTATTCCCTATCGTGCATCTGTGTTTGCTTCTTCATTTTGTGTTCGCAGGAACTGTCTTGCATGCTTTGCATATGTTTCAGTATCCACGGACACTGACAGATGTGATTACTATTGCTTGCAAATTGTTATATGCAAGCATTTTAGGTTGCACGTCAACAGCTGACATTTCCACACCTCCGTGCGGCACTTCGACACACCCTATGCACTCGCACTCCTTTCCTATGCACGTGGCTGTGGTGGCAGCACACCTTCATTAATATGCATTTGGCACTACTGCGACATCTTCACTCCACACTGTCGGCGCAAGCCTAATGCCGGCCTTGCGCCGAGCTTCATGAATCCCGGGGATAATCTCAGCCTCCCCGGCTTGTTTCAAAAAGGCATCAATCTGTTGTTTAAATGCCATAGTGGGATCCAAGGGGAGCTGGCAGTGTGATATTGCATCAGTTAAATGTCTATGAACTTCATTTAAATATTGTTCCTTACCCCAAGTACTATGGTTCCCCCCTTATCTACTTTAGTAATGACCAATTTGTCATTCATAGCCAGTTGACTCAGTACTTGCTTCTCAGACTTTGTCATATTGTTAGAATAACTTCTAAACACTTCATTCTGATTAAGTTGCAAATCTTGCATCACTTGCTGTTCAAATATCTTTACTGCTCTATAATATGGAGGCTGAAAATCTGATTTTTTTAATTTAAACCTATCAGATGAATCTTGTATCTGTGGTCGATGTGCAAAGTAATACTTCAAATTTAATTTACGAGTAAAATTTTTCAAATCATTCACCACATCATTGAAAGACATATGTAGCTGGAAACAATCCCAATCCTTTATTAAGCACTTTTAATTCCAAATCTGAAAGCTCATAGTTTGTTAAATTTACCACCAGTTGGTTTTCAGGTTGCTGAATGTAATCAGGATCATTAACCCTGTCTATTATTAGGTCAGTATTTTCTGAAACATGTCTTCCATTAATTCTATGACGGTGTTTCCACCTGCCTCTCCTAAAAAGCCCCTAGGTCTCTTAGTTATCGAGGAAACCAATATTTGTGGCTCACCCCTTCCATGTCTGTATCTGTATTAGAATTACCTAAAGATACTTCTGAAGCACTGGAATTGTCTGGAATTTTCCTAAAAATAGATATAGGCCATTTACGTTTAGTTCTAATCGTCCCTTTATTTGGCCCTTCTGAAAATCTAACTGTTTGCTTGACTTTTTTCCAGATATATGCCACATCATTTTGATAGTCATTAGAATCCCTATAAAACTTTTTTGACTTTCTATCTTGTAGCTCTTTTTCTATTTTTTGCACTTCCTTGACATACACTGCATATCTCTCACTGTAAGCTGTGTCACCAAAATACTTGACCATTTGCTCATACACTTCATTCAACTTTTCAGACATACCTAAACATGGTTAAAAATGGATAAAGGATTGTAACCATATAAACATTAATAAAAGGGGGGCAAAACAAAAATGATAATGGATAGTAATCATATATACACCAGCAGAAGAATAATTAATGTTGGTCAGTTTACTGATAGTAGTTTATAAGTATGGTGTGAAGAGAGACTCATGGTTAATCCATGTCCCTGAAGCAACTGTACTTTCTTTCATTAGCCAAGAAGTTAGTACTGACAAGTTTAAAACCATGGAGAAAGCTTTTAGCTGACAGTAATAAATTACAAAAGTGTTACTCTTGCTGCCAGTTTATCTTTCCATCTCTACTTTTTGACTAATAGACTCTACGGGTGAATAGCACACTCATTGCTGATGACTTAAAGTGAATGTATGTGTCATACACAGACTCTACAATAAGATAAATAAATGGATAGTTTACCACAGTATACTAGATATGCAGTACTACTGCTGCTACTATTGGCTCATAATCCAACAGTTGCATCATTTGTGATTTTGTAAGAGATTTGTGTTCAGTCATTCTAAATACAAATTGTACTGATACTGCATACAGCTCATAATATATTCTACTGATGTAGCAGTAGCTAGTTAAAGAAAACTAAAGAATGCTAAATCCCAAAGTACCCTTCTAATCCTCAGTTCCCAAGCCTTTAGTGTTTTCTGCCACCAACGTGTCTGGAGTATATTCAGTTTATGGCTAAGTAGTTCTTTGTTGTTGCAGACAAAAGGCTTTAAAATAGCCAGGTACTCTTTTTAAAGCATGCTGTAACATCCCAAAATACCTGCACTACCAAAAGAAAAAGTGGAAATGTTTTTGTTAAAGCAAATAAAATCAGGCAATTGTATGTAGTGTATCAATAAAAATAGGCAATTAAAGTCCGCTTTTCAAAGTAGGCCTTTCCCCTGACCAATTAATAAGAGTTAGTAAACATATTTACAGACCACTATTTGCACTTTACCCTCAATTAAAAAAATTAAAGGCATCTGCCCTCTCATCTGAGTTAGGACATAGTTCCTTAACTCAAATGTCCACCAATCTGCTTTGCAATGCAACAGTCATTTTTCCTTCCCGCATGAACGGGTTGTTGATAATACTATTGGAAACCCAAACTTAAGCCTGAAATGCTGCCATCTTGAATAAAATTAGTTTAATGTATTAATATCAGCTTAACATCTTCTCTTATTTACCTTAAAGTGACTTGATAGTCCTAACTGAGCTTAAAATAGATGATAACTGTACAGAAGTTAATAAAAAACAATGTGTGCTGTAGGAGACACGGGATAATATAACATACTAGTGAGCTCCAGAGCAAAAACCTTTCCATTACTACAATTAACAGTAAGACAAGGTGAGCTGTCTCTGACCTATATAATGTTAATAAAGCTCCTACTTGACACATCTAATGTTATAGTGTTATACTGTAATGTCTGAGGCAGTTTGAGAAAGTTGTGAGTCATTTTTCATTTAGTTAATGTTGCATTGCAGCCTGCAAACAATAAGTGTTATCACCAGAAAAGAGGTACTGCAATGTTATCTTCATTACATCAGCAAAGTTTGAGCACCACAAATACCAAACATCAAAACACTGAACAGAAAAACTTGAATACAAATAATTGTGAACACTTGCAACAATGAAATAACAAAAGTGAAATAAAATATAAAAACTGAAACAAATAAATAATGCCTACAGAAAACAAATTCTAACAAAATTGATTCTTAGGGGGATAAGTCTCACTGTACCCACCATGTGAGGGACAAGCCCCCACTTCCCTGACTTAAATATAACAATGCCAGGGTTACATCATCTCAAGCAAGAGAGAAATATCCCTGCACACATTAATCACCACTGCCATGTGTGACTTAAAATAACAACGTCATGGTTAGACCATCTCAAACAAGAGAGAAATATCCCTGCACACAATAATCACCACTACCATGTATGATTTAAATATAACAGTGTCAAGTTTATACCATCTCAAACAAGAGATAAATCTCTCTATACACTAATCACCACTACCTGTATGACTTAAATATAACAATGTCAGGTTTATACCATCTCAAACAAGAGATAAATATCCCTGCACACACTATTCACCACTACCATGTAGGACTTAAATATAACAATGTCAGGTTTATACCATCTCAAACAAGAGATAAATATCCTTGCACACACTAATTACCACCACTACCATGTTTACAACACCCCACTACCAATGACGTTCTGCAAAATAAAACAACCCTAGGGCGGAGCCTAGATGGCCAACTGAGAGCAGTGAATTTTGAGAGCTCCATTAAGTAGTATAATAATATAGAAAAATGTTATTTTCAAGTTTAAAACACCTGAAATCTATAGATAAACTACTAAACTACATAAATATCAATTTTGGTGGAGATATAGAAATATTTTCCTGTCAAGTAACTTGGAGATATATTGAGTCACTGAATATGAACAACTCAAGGAATTCTCATCCAGATGCTGCTTTGAAAAAAAGAACTGCAATTGATGACATCTGCCTTACAGGAACTATCTTTGAAGATGGATGGCTTTAAAAAATGACTTAGAAAACCTAAAATTAAATTCTCAAAAACAGACTGACACTCTTAAGGAACTATTACAGCAACACCATACAAAAATAACAAATATAGAGACTTCTGTAAATGACATTGAAGGGAGACTCAAAGAGGAAGAATTCCAAAAATATTTTCTGCTTAAACAGAATACATGGCTGCTTAACAAAACAGATGACTTAGAAAACAGGGAAAGGAGAAACAACATAAGGATCTCTGGTCTGCCTGAAAACGCTGAAGGAGAAGACATTATTTCATTCTTAACCTGGAGTCCTGAATTTTTAGATTTGAAAGAGGGACTTTCATTTGGAATTGAAAGGGCACATAAAGCACTGTGGAAACCTGATTCTAACTCAACAAATACTCCACCTAGATCCATAGTTATAACATTTCTTTCATTTCTAGACAAGGAATTAATATTAAAATATACTTGGAGAAAATCACCCTTAAAATACAATCAAAGCCTGATAAGGTTTGACAATGATTATTCTTCCAGAATACTAGGAGAAAGGAAAAAAGTCTGGCCAATAATAAAACTCTTGAAACAAAACAACATTAAAGCACAGCTGGTCTTTTCAGCCAAGATAAAAATACTTTTTGCCAATGAGATAAGAACCTTTAATGACTTAGAAGAAGTTACTATATTCATCAAATACAACAACATAGTGTCTATCCCAGAAGAAATGGAATGGATGGCCCCTACTCTTAAAAGAATAAAAGAAACAAATCCTTGGACTGATGCTAGAAAGAAGAAACCAAAAATGGATTCCAAGACAGCTGTCCCAAAAAATAACTCTTACAACTACATCTCTCTAAGTATCAATGATATGGTAAATCACTTGTCATCTATTTTTATTTAAAAAAATGAGGGTTTCTTAAACAACTGAGAAACAGTGATGATTTATTCAGAAAGTTCAAAGAGTCCAGTAATTCTTCACAAACAAAGGTAGGTCAAGAGGGTTACTATTTGCATTATATATAAGCCAAACAAAGCAACATATAATACAATCATAGACATTTCTATTCCCTTACTTGAACTCAATGAATACTTATCTTGTTCATTTTTCATTGATTTTACTTATAATAAAGTAATTAATTAACTAATTTACCAAGGTACCATTCATCAGAGTAAACACTCAAATGCAACAAATCAACATCATATACAATAGCAGTAACAGTAGAGTGTTTTGAAAGAAAAATGCTGTCATGGAGACTAATGTCTTCTTCAGTTAAAGTATGATTTAGAAATGTCATGTATATCCTGGTTAAATAATAATAGCAAGCTCTTAGTACAAATGTCATCATTATTCTGTCTAAATATAGTCAATATAAATTTTGGCATGTATCACAGCTATGAGTGCTATTTGATCATTCCTGATATGGTGTGCTTGGATGCACCTGTGTCTGGCATCTAGTACAAATGTCATTATTATTCTATCTAAACATAGTTAATATCAGTTATGGCAGGTATCATAGCTTTGAGTGCTGATTGATTAAGCTTGGCATAGTGGAAGCTGTGGGTTGTGGCTTGTGATCAAGGTTTACTGATGCTTATGTATTAGGAAGAGACATTTGGTGTTTTAGCCTGGATCCAGGGGAAGAGGGTGGATAAAACTGTGATTTGGGATATTTTGGCAGAGAATAGTATACATCTGCTGAGTGAAAGTTGGGAAAGCTGTAAGAATGTGTTATCTCTTGTTGTGATGGCTTGTTGGAAGTTTTTTTTATCTGTTTGCTCTCCATTCTTTTTCTGGCTGCTGCCTCACTGAAAGGGAAGGAATTTAGGCTTGAAGTTGCAGTGAAGTGAAGTGAAGCTTTGGTTCAGGTGCATTGTGAGCCTCTGGTATGCAGAACACAGACACACTAACAGAAACAGATGCTCCCAGGTTGCTATGGTAATGGAGACAGAGTGACGATAATGCTTAATGGCTCTTAGAAGCCTCTGAGATGATTCTTGGCAATGAAGTTTTTGGTTTAAAAAAAAAAAATATATATATATATATATATATATATATATATATATATATATATATATATAATAAAGGGTTGTTTAAAACCACTTGTATACATATTGATGGTCTTCCAACACTTTGTTTAGCTCATTAAGTTGATTCTTAATAAAATACATAATAAGCACAATTTTATATTTAAAATGTATTTTGGTCCAAACAAATTAAGGACCTACATAAGAGTGAAAGTCTGAGTTATTGTGAAAGAATAAGAGCACTTGGTCTTGTGCAGTACCCTTTGCAGTGGCCTGGGAGGTGAGCTTGCTCAGACGTGTTGGGCATATGGAGATAGCTGCTTTTAGGGGTGCTTGGTGTTGCCAGGAAGTGCTAGAGAGTCATCAGATTTCATTCATGGAAATATCTCTGGGAATGGAAGGTGCGTTGAGTGGTTCACTAGCAGAGTAGCCACTGCATGGAACAGGCTGGTAAAATGGAACTGGACAAATGTTGGTTTGGATATTTTAAGAACAGACTGGTAAAACACCACATGAACTAGCAAATGGTATTCTGGCAAAACTGGATGGGCATTGTTGCCCGTGCTTGAAGTACTGATATGTGTGTATGTAAGGATGAAAATATACTTATAACAGATAAGAAACTAGAAGGGTCTCATAATTTAAAGTCGATGGACTTTATAAACATGCTTGGAAGGAGCTAATAATAAGAATAAGCATTACAGCTTGTGGTCTCTCAAATAACTAAGTAACAGCCAAAAAAAAAACGCACAATAGTTATGTAATGTATGATTTTCGTAAATCTAAACAGAAAAAAATATAAAATCATCATATAAGATGAAGCAGTCTGCTGAATTTAGATATTAAAGACAGGATTTAATAACATGGGTTGTGTATAAGAACACTACTGTCTTAACTTGTTATAAATGACATACACTATGCTGAACATCAAGGGGAAGCATGATGATTTCTCATATAAGTAAATGTGCAAGTCATTTAATTGCTTTAACTTGAATTGTGTTTTTTTTAGCCCATCCTGACCATACATAATACTTCAGCTGTTACCAAGGTAACTAATGTTTTATACATGACATCAAACTGACAAAGTTGTTTAAGGGAAACAATAGAAGCCTGAACTAGGAATGTCACAGAATGTAACAATCACATTCTGAACAAATAGTATTAAATTGACAATAATCACTCAGTTTAACTTTTGATGATTATACAAAATAGAATGTTGCCATTTAAATCTAAAAAAATTTCAGTGTATGCCATAAAATGGCAATTTATGAATATGGAAAGGGAACTTATAAAAATTAATCACAATAAGTGAATTTGTTGTTTTTAACCTATAATTTCACTCATTTTATAATAAGAAATGACAGATATGAAAATCCTTATGTGTAGGAAATGGGGGAAGAGGGATGCACTGATAATTAAAATGCACTAACTTTCATCAATGTTCACATAAAGCAAACTTGATGGTTTAAGTACGTTAGCAACAAAGTGATTTCTTAAATGCTGGAAAACAATGAAATATAACTTCTGATATATCCAGTAAAATACATAGTATTGTAAACATTAGGTATAAATATTATTACCATCTATTTATATTAAGTAATAAGTTTTGAAAGACTTCATCAATAAGGGTGAATATATTAAATAACTGTGTGCTATAATCTTTTACTGAGGTTCTGTATATAATACATCCTACTGTACTATGATTGAATTGCTTGTCATCTATCTTTCATATAAATAATTGCTTATACAATAAGTAGACATTTATATTGTATTAGAATTCTGTCGAATCTACAGTAGTACTATATCTGTTCAAAATAATATAAATATTGCTTATTCTTATTTCAAATATTCTCCATATGATAATTCAATGTATGGAGCTCAGATGTTCTGGATTGTCAAGCTATGTGTGATAATCTAATGGACTTAGGTTTAACCATCAGATTAGGAATGATTTTCATTCCATGGCTAGTGCGGGTCTTAGTTATGTTAACATTTATTAATTTAAATTTATTTCATAAAAATATTTTTAGTATGCCTGACCAAAACATTATTTTATCGGTAAACACTCAAAGTATAAAACTGATAATTTCCTTTAAAAGCTCAAACATATAATTTACAGATATCAGATGAAAATGTTTAATAGTCACAATAAAACAAAAATACATTGGGCAGGATTCACGAAGGCTTGCACGGAGTGTAAGAGACGTGCAACACTCCATGCAAGCCTCGCGATCCAGGAACAGCCCTAAACTCCGTGTAAGAGACCAGCTAAAACGTCTCTTACATGGACTGGGCGTGGACATGCTAAATACCTCACTTGCAGCCAAAAGGTATGCAAATGAGGTATATTAGTGATCCACAAAGCAGAAACCAGTCCGTGTAAGAGACGTTTTAGCTGCAGAAATGTACTCAGTTGACAACTGAGTACGTTTCTGCAAATTCCACAACAGAGCCATGTCAGCTCCAAAAAAAGGGTGCATATGACTCAGGCAGCATGCCAATGGCCAAATATGTGGCCATTGGCAATATAACCCAATGCCAAAATAATAAAAATATAATATATGTTTAAACTCAGCGCAGCCCCGCGCAAACGGTCTGCGCTGTATAAAACATGAAAATGAAGGTTATAAACCCACAAATGTGGGTTTCATGCAATACATGGAATGACAATGCAGGGACCAGCAGACCAAAAACAACATGGCCAACGTGTAGTGGTTGCTAAGGGGGGAAGCTGAGTCTAAGACATGTAACTAAGCATTAGTAGGCAATCTCATGTAAATGAGGGTTAGGATACTGAATCTCACAGTCACATAGCAAATGAGCACAGTCTGAGTAGTGTAAGAGATACATAAGGGGGAGGAATAGAGTAGGAGATAGGTGACATCACAGGGGGGAATGGTAGAAAGAAATGCAGTTCAGTGGAGACCAGTGTAACATGACAGATGACAGATACAGATCATGGAAAGAGGTGTGCCACTAGATAAGTCATGGAAAGTCAAGAAATGGAAGGTGTACACTGTTACTTACACCAAAGTTTCTTGCTGGGCGTGCATGCGCACGTGTGCGCACCATGAAGCGCGAGTAGGGCAGTGTGCGTGCGTGTAAGGCAGACTGAGCATGTGGGAGCGTGTTGGGAGATGTTTAACACTGTTTGTGCGGGTGTGCGCGTGTGTAGGGCAGACGGAGTATGTTGGAGGCTGTTGGCAGACGTGTAACAGTGTTTTGCTGGTGTGCGTTTTAATCCGAATAAGTAGATTCTGAACCGTGTAAGCACATAATGCGCGCGTGTAAGCCACTGTGAGCGTGTTTTTGATGGTATGCACGTTGCTCCCCCCTGAGGAAACAGAGAGGAAAAAGGAAGCAACAGAATTAATAGGAAGCTAGCAGGGATAACTGCTGAAGCTAGCAGGTGAAAAAAATTAGAAGCAGGCAATTACACAGGCAGAATAGTAGCCCAGCCCAGCACTTAAAACTCTGCAAACAGTAGTGCAGGATGTTTCCCTTAAGAGACACTGCAAGACAGGAGTAAGCTAATAGAAGTGAAAACTGAAAAGCTGAACTCAGAGCAGAAATGTTAGGGGCTGCCATAGCTGTCATAATGAGACATAGGCGACTTGCTGAGGGTGGTGACAATGCAGATGGTGCCAGACAACCCACAGTGAGGAGACGGAGAAGCGTGTACAGGCCCAGGGTCACCTACCACGGGTTACATGAGCTGGAGATAGTAGAGCTATAGAGTGGACAGAGAGCTCCTGCAGCAAATTGTTGAGCTGTGCAGGCCACACCTCACACACAGAACCAACAGAGGGGAACCCATCCCAGTGGAAACCAAGGTATGTGTTGGCCTAAGAATACTAGCAACAGGTACCTTCCAGAGACCAACTGGCGATATGATGGGGATATCACAGGCATCAGCCTCCAGGGTACTGCACCAGTTCCTGGATCCCATGTCAGCACATGTCGGTGATCATGTATATTTCCCCAATGCCCGTGAGGTATTGGCCAGCAATATGCTTCTCTTCCAGCAAATAGCGGAATACCCTGAGGTAGTGGGTGCAATAGACTGCACGCACATGCATCAAAGCACCAGCCGGTGGCGGGTAGGGCCTACATTAACCGCAAGGGCTTCCCCTCCATCAACTGCCAGGTCGTGTGTGATGCCCAGGGCATAATAATGAATGTGTGTGCTGGCTGCCCTGGGAGTTACCACGATTCCCACATCTGGCATTTGGCGCAGCTGTACCAGACATTTGCCAATGGGGACATCCCACACGGACACCTAGTGGGGATGCAGGTTATGCACTGGAGCCGTGGCTGATGACGCCCATCAGAAAGGTACACACACCTGAACAGGAACGCCATAATGAGGCACACGCACAAACACGTAATGTAATAGAGAGTGTGTTTGGGCTGCTCAAGTCACGGTTCCGGTGTCTGGACACATCTGGTGGAGCCTTGCAGTACACACCAACTACATGTACCCAAATTGTCATGGTATGTGCTATGCTACATAATATGATCTTCGCGAAAACAGCTGCAGCAGGACCAGCATAGGGCCGGGCCAAACAGCCCCCACCATTGCCAAGGCCATCACAGGCAGAGCGTGACTCGGAGGAGGAACAACCTGGGCCTGCCCCAGTAGGCAGAAGGAGGCATGCCCAGTATGCCCTGGCCTTGGCAAAGAGGCAAAGCATAGCACATACACTGGCTCAGTAGGAACCCTGGGAATGATACCCCCTCTGACTCACTCAAATAATAACATGGATGCCTAAAATGACATGACCTGCTCACAAACATGTACAGGGAAGTGTAATATGCGCATCCGACAGAGGCAGCCCTGCAGCACCACCTGAGGCATGAATGCCATATGTTAAGTAATGTAACACCATGTACTATATGCACACATGAGCACCCTAACATCCACCCTCACCAAGCATGAAGGCACAAAATGATGATGGGATGTTCAAGTGCAATAACTGGCTGAAGTAATGCAGTTAGTCAAAGGGGAGCCAATGTGTTTCAGGCTGGGAAGACATATGGAGCATGACATGATGCACCACCTGCTAGGGGTGGCGTGCACCTATCATGCCATGCCCCATGGATACTGGCAAAGGCTGTCAGTACCCACAGCATGCCCTGAATAGGTAAGTCTCAAAACACAAACCTACCTTCATAGGTTCTACAAGGGATAGGAACATAGATGTAATGCTACCCAATGACAGATGTATAAACAGCAAGATGTGTGCAGTGTAAACGCACACAGTATGGAGAATGTAGATACCAGTCCTGTAATAGAGAACTGGGTCAAGGCTCACATCAGCACCCTAACACTACCAGGTCACACCTCAGACTGTACTGTGCAGCCGCAAAACATGGAACAAGCTACAAAAGGAGGGTGACTAGCAAGAAATGGAAAGGATAACCACACCCCCATGTTGGTACCACAACAAGAAGCAACATGGATTAGTCATGGTCAAATACCAATGGCTAAAACCGCCTCCCAGTATATAGCCTGCTGCAGACTACTGTCCTAATACCAGGAACTGCACCTGGCCTATGTCGGAATACATGAATATATCAAGCCCCCCAAACCACATTATATTGCTTGACTGAAAATACCCAAACATACACCGGGAGCATTATACTAGCACCAACACAGTAGGAGAAAATTACCCAGATTCCATAAACCGAAATGCCCAGGAACAATGTACCACTCCCACAAGAGGGGTAAGCATACTCGATGTGATAATCAGCAACATGTGTACTGGATGGCAAGATGAGAAGTGTACCCCTCACTGGTAAGAACAGACCATAGAGTAGTCACACTGGATATACACATCCTGACCCCAGTCCCTGGCCAGAATACCACAGTGAAAAACATGTGTAAAGCATAGGTTGCAGCCCTCAAAACCGATGTTGAATCCACAAAAGGCCCTGTGCAAATGCAGAATATGGGACACACCACAGAACATGTTATACAGGCATTCCATGAACACAGCCAGGAATGCTTGGAGTATGCAATCACAAATAAAAACAACACACAATGCCATACACGCAGGCATCTGGCATGCTGGACTCCAGCCATTACCAAACCATGCAAGAGAATGAGGAAGCTACCACATGATAGAGCAAACATAAAAAGGGAAATAATCACTGACCAGTAGTATGGCAATAACATATGTGCACACATACAATCCACTAAGTCCAGCCACAACAAGTAGAATCTGTGAATCTAGAGGCAATGTGACACCAGTCCCAAGTACACAGACAACCACAACACCCCCCAATAAATACAAATATATGTGATAGATGCATCCATGTATCCAAACCAGAGGTTGAGCTCCACCAACTCAGTACTGTCAAAACTAGTCAGGAGGAGAAGGTAACCACATACACCACAAACCCAGTCCCACATAGACCTACCACAACTGCAAACCAAACACATAAACACAGATAAATATTCCCGGAAGCCTTAATTACAAACACACCACACCAACAGAAGCCTCCAAAGCAGATCACAAGCAACCACAACCTTCAAACATAGCACATGCAACGAATAGTACGCAAAGCTGGTGTGCCAAACAGTCACAGGCCAGAAGGAGAAACAACATGCCTGATACAGTCGTAATAGGTGTCTGTATAGGCAGACACACTGCTGTCCCACTCACCAGACTGAAAAAGGGAATGGGTAGAGTAAGCTGCCTGTAGGCTGCCACAAAATGCCACATAACACAAGTACGCAGGTCACCCCAAAGCAAGCAGAAATATGATGCACTCAATGTCCATGCTGGTGTGAATTACCTGAGATGTACCTCCCTGGTCAACGTGAAAAAAGACATGGATGGTCCCTCTGAGTATGTACTCCAGGGTGGAATGACACTGGCTGTGTGCAGCATCCAACCCTCACCAAGAATGATGCCACAGTACAAACACAGAATGCTCATGTTTAACAGCTGGCACAGTTACAGCTGTCAGTCCAAGAGGGTCTAATGTCTGTCTGCTTGAGATGTCAAGCATGACAAGCCATGCTGCTGTTCCAGGGATGGCTTGCAGCTGTTACCCGTGTGCGTCTGGATACTGGATAAGGCCTCTGCCGCCTCCATAGAGCCGTATGTAGGCAAGGCCAAAAAGACTACCCACCACCCTAGAAAACATAAGTGGTAGGAAACATAAGGGTAATGCTGACCAATGCCAGATGTGTAAACTGCAATATGCATGCCCCTGAGGCACTTCCCATTATGGAGAACATCGATGTCTGTGCAGTGACAGAAGCCTGCTGCAAGCCTAGTGATAGCACACCAGCACTACTAGCTTATACCACATATCATGTGTTATGGCCCCAGCACCTGCACCAAAACATCAAAGGAGGGGGAGTATCCATATGCAGCATAGACACCCATATTGCCAGGTTACTGACAATGCACAAAGCAGCGGAGACCACCCATCTACACATAACTGTAGTCAAAACTGCTGTACAGTCTGTAGCATGCGACAGACCACACTATCACACACAAGAACTCCACCCAGACATCCGAAGACACTGGACAGTATGAATGTCCCACCAAATACCAGACAAGGTACACACAAATTATCACATAGGTGTCAAACCATTATGTATGCAAGGAGTAATCAGGGACCTAGGGACACAGGTCGACATTAATCTGTCATGTGACACCCACAATGCCAATGTGGCTATGAAGATTGTCGATATTGAACACCGTATCATGAAAGGATTCACATCAACATCAACAGAGGTCACTGTGCCGCTGTACTGTTCCCTTATCAGACCCATAATCTAGTACAATGACTCATATGGGATGTACCTTCGTGACACCTGCAGCGGTTCGGAAGACCTCATAGTTACCCCACCAACAGGATAAAGGGTGTGAAATATATGTCATATGCTGCCTGGCTGTAGACACCCCAGCTGACTGCAGTCACACACTGCCTACACAGAGGCATTGTATGTCTGTTGTACAAGGCCATGTCCAACACAGGAGTAATGGACATGCTCCACCACAGGAAATCAAAGCCATTGGAGCTGTGAGAGTCACAGATGTCAGCCTCAACACATAATGAAATAAGATGTGCTGGAGGGACAGATACATAACCCAGAGGCTCCCAACACCCAGAAACAGGATCCCAATACATGGTAGGCAGAGCCCCTCACTGACACCCCTCAACAGGAATATTGCCAAGTGGATGCATGACCGTACATGTATACTGGGGGTCCTCACTGTGTCACGACCAGACAGAGGCACAGTGAAGAACTTCATAAATGGCCATAATTGAACATAGCAAGGGGTGGTGAAAGACACACACACTCTGGCTAGGCTTACTAATGGCCTAGGGTGTATAGCCTAGTATGAACCCATGAACCTATGAAGATACAAAACGTACAGGACACTAAGGATAATCACAAGGGTTACCCAACTGATGGTAGGAACCATGTTGGGCATCCACAGATATGCTCCGAATCACACAGATATTACAAACAACATACCAAACACACACACATATTGCTAACATACAACCTGTCAGGTGCAGTGCAAACACACACCCCCCCGAGTGCAAAATAATTGCAGATGCTGAGGTAACAGCCATCATCTGCAAAGCAGAACACACAGCAGCAAAGGTATGTGATGGTGTCCTGTGCTGAGGCCAACATGGACTCCAAGAATAATGGAATGCCAAATCACACTACTGCCCAATGTCAGCCTTACCACAGGATATATACCCAAAGAGCAGTGTACAACAACAGTGGTCCATCACAACAAAGGTGTTGCCTAAATGGATACTCCAAACTACCACCCCAGGATCCTGACAAGCTTGTTCTGCACAGCTACGGAAAGGATCAGTATGTTCCGCAGACAGAAGGCTATTGTGGACCTACTGATACTGGACCCTACACAGTGTGGCTGTCGTAACTGCAGAACCTGCCCCTAAACATGTCTGACCTATTTGAAGCAGTCATTAAGGTCATTGATGAGGGCAATGTGGTCCACACAGTGTAGCTGGACCGTGCACATGCTTCTAGACAATACCGTACGAGTTCAGTAGGGATATGTTCACCAGCTTAAATATATACCCCTATGTCAGTAGAGGGGTTGCAAACCAGACCAAGGACAGAACTGACATGGTCAGACATGCCGCATCCATGTCAGACTACAAAGTGGATATGAGTGGCATCCCACAAGGCCTGGTCTTGGCCCCCCCACCCCCGTTATGTATATATGTCCCAAAGGTATAGGCCAACATGGAAGGACTGTGACTGAACATGTATGCAGAGGAGTACAAACAGCCCACCATATCCGACCCCCAGCTGACACAAGCAACCCACAAAAGAGCCACCTACAAACAGACAACTGTAGCCATAGCCATGTCAGCAAGCTAATTGCAGAACTGTGTATAGACAACCACCGTGGATATGCAGTAAGTGCCCACAAATTACCACACAGGTGTTAACCCATGAGGTACCAAACATGTAATGTGAGACCTGGGTACAAAAGGTGATGAATATCCTGCACTGGACAAACATGTGGCTGTAGTGTTCGCAGAAACATGTACCATATACCCACCCAAACATGAAGGTTGGCAGATGTAGATAAGGGGAACTCACTGTGGCTCTGCAGTCATCCTCCATCAGCATCACAACTGACTACAATAGCCCCTGTGGGATATACTGCAGCAGACACCTCCATCAACGGTAAAGTCCACAACAGTACCACACCAGGGGTAGCAAAGAGTATGAACAGATGCCATGTGTTGCCTGAGTCAACAAACTGCAGCCCCACACACCGCCATCCTTCCCAGCTACAGGAAAGCTGTGCCTGATGTATGAAGCCATGTCCAACCTGGAATGAATGAACATGTTGCACCTTGTACAATCTGAATGGCAATGAGCTATGCACATGAGAGACCTGAACCCCAGCACTGACATACATAGGACAAGCTGTACAGAATGATCCATAACACAGAAGGCACCCCCACTCTTCAGTAAACTCCTGGTACAGGTCAGCCAGAGAGTCACATATCGACAACCCTCAAGAGGAATCCTGATGAGTGTATGGGAGATGGTAGGCTAACCCTGGGTATCACTGTTATGCCAGAGGTAGACAGAGGCACAGTATACTAACCATGACATATGTCATGGCAAACTCCAGTTACAATGTGTGTCGAAGGACAAACACACCCTGTGACTAGCATCAGAAATGGCCTAGGGAACATCGCTAGTGTTTGCCAATGTCCACCTATGTTGTGGAATACACTAGCAATGTTGGACGAGCCTGGTGTAGGTAGTCCATATCTGAACATATTGCAACATGGTCATATGTGCACAACTGGCCCCTACACAGTCTGTTGTGCTCACTATGAAGATGTCAAGCAGTCATAGGACTAAAGCCCAGGATACTGTCCACCACAGTGAAAGTACTGAACCAGTACACTATACGGTACTACAGTGTTAGGTCATTATGAAAGTATGTTGAGAACTGTCTGCAAAGTATCCCATGCAATCCCTGCAGGCACAGTATAATCCCTGTTGTGGCAGACACGAAGCAGTTGGCCAGTTAGTACACAACATGACACCCAACACACAACCATAAACGTGAGATATTGTTGAAGTTCACACACACCCAAATATGTGGTGGACTTCAGAGTGCAACATATGGAAAGCTCACACTGGGCATGCTCGCACACTTTGATAAATGAGGCATATGTCAGACAACATGCCATGGAAAGGCTGAACTGGGCATGCTCACACACTTAGGCCATATCTCAGTTTAGCAGTTGGCCACACATATCTGGTATTTGTATGTGTCAGTCCAGGAACCAACCACAACACAGCAATCAGCCCAGTGCACACAGTAAATGACTACAGAGACATAAGTGATATAGTGGATTGCCGTCATATGCAAACATCTTCCACAGATACACAAGTTGGTCATAGGAACAGGGAATGCTATGGCAATAAAGACCTGCAAACAGTAGAACAGCACAACAAATATTGTGCATCCGACAATTGAACATATGGGTGTAGAGGTCAATACTAGGCTTGTTGCCCTAGGGAATGACAGCTCAGCCAGAGTGTGCTTGGCATCTGCATCCCCAGGATAGTAGGCTACTGTGCCACTGTAAAGTAGGTCACAGAAGGCAACATGTGAGGCTAGTGAGCTGTGCCTCTGTCAAGCAGAGGCACCGTGGAGGTCCCAGGGATTGAATGTGCTAAGCCACAGCCATGTTGTCGGTGTGTGCTGTGAGAGGGTTGCTGAGGATCTCTGACAGTAGGTGTCTGTCAATAACAGACTGAGGGGAGCCCTATCTGCATTCTCTGGACGATTCCACTGTCAACACTGTGTTGTAATGACTATGTGTGAATGAAGTGCCGTGCCGGAACTGTTCACAGATGTCCTCCCTCTGTGGGCTACAGCTCTGCAATGTATTAGGTCACTCTGTCTGTTGTACAGCGCATATATGGCTGGTGTACAGCTGACAGGTGTCTTGTTGTGGAGCAGTCATGGGTATATGTGGGATAGCATGACCAATGCAAACCGTACACATGCTCATAGAAGGCAATTGTCAAGGATTATGCTGAGTGGCCAGTATAGTCCTCCAGCATGGGTCCTCTGAAGTTGTCCACCCCAGTCTATGTAGAGTCTGCTTGTGCTAAATACAGTTTGTGTGCAGTGACAACCTTGCCTTGGGGTGGAGATGGGATATGGATGTCCAGGGAAAGGTGGGTATGGTCAGATATCAACAATGATGGTCTACCTCTGGTGTGGAACAGTGCGTACCCATGTTGCAGATGGACAGGTGCAATATGTATTCCCCCATGTGGCTGTGGTGTGTGGTTCTGCCATAGCACATGGACCCACAAATTGTAGTGGCTGTAGGGTAAAGTGGTAGAGGCCTGAGTAGTTCTCATACACAATATGCCTGTACCTGATGTTAACAACTGGAATGGTGTATGTGAACACCTGCATATCCTGGCACTGTTCCCAGGGAAGCTAAGTGTGTGTCCTGGATGTGGCTGTGGTGTTCTGGACTGGTTGTGTTGTGTGTTACAGGTCCTGTGGTCCCAAAGCATGGTATAGAACATAACCTGCCAGTGCGATGTGCATATCTGACCCTGACATAGGTGGCTGCAAATGCATATATTTGCTATCCCCCACCTGACAGGTAGTACTACATGTACATACCTCTGTAGAAATAAAGATGTCAGCACCCTATAAATACTACAGGTGCAGAACAGATGCCCAGTAATTCGGATAGTGCACTCTGCTAATGCGTCTCCCTCAAGTGTCATAATATAGTTAGGTAGGGGTTCGAATCCTGAAAATGCTCAGTGTGTGTGTGTGTGGGTGGGTGAGTGGGGTTTGTGTGTGTGAAAGGCTGTGCGAGGGAAATGTCCCTTTTGGCAACTGGGAAAACACACTACAGGATGCACATTCCCCTTTCTAAACACTGATGATGGCAGCACCCTATAAGTACAGCAGGAGAAGAAAAGCCTCCCAGTAACGTGAATAGTGAGCTCTGCTAATGCGTCCGTCTCGAGTGTCATAACATAGTTAGGTAGTAGTTTAAATTCTGCAAATGGCAAGTGTGTGTGTTTGGATGAGGGGGGTTAGTGTGTGTGCAATATTGTGTGAGGGAAATGTCCCTTTTGGCAACTGGGAGAACACACTACAGGATGCACATTCCCCTTTCTAAACACAGATGATGTCAGCACCCTATAAGTACAGCAGGAGAAGGGAAGCCTCCCAGTAGTGCGAATAGCGCACTCTGCTAATGCGTCTCTCCCGAGTGTCATAATATAGTTAGGTAGGAGTTTGAAATCTGTAAATGGCATGTGTGTGTGTTTGGATGTGGGGACTCTGTGTGTGTGCAATTCTGTTTGAAAAACATGTGCTTTTTTGAAATCAGGGGATCACACTACTAATCCGAATAGTGCACTTTGCTAATGCGTCTCTCTCACGTGTCATGACTTAGTTAGGTAGGGGAATGAATCCTGCAAATGGCAAGTGTGCGTGTGTGTGTGTGGGGGTAGTAGGGTGTGTGTAAATGCAAGTGTGAGAGAACAGATCCTTTTGGCAAATACTACAATACACCAGATGCTGCATATTCCCCCAGTAAACACAGGGGATATCACCACACTATCAGCACAGCCAAACAGGGCTAGTTGGCTAGTAATGCCAATAGTGCGCTCTGCTACTGTGTCTATTACCATTGTCAGAGTACAGATAGGTATGTTTTGGTAACCCACAACTGCCACGTGTGTTTGTGTCACACAGTATGACCTTGTGTGGGACTTTATACATAACAATGCATGCCATTGCCTAAACCAGCAATGGCATTGCACACATGATGTATGTGTGTGACACATACACATAAATACCTGTGACCTGCAGTAGTTACCATGTCTGACACATGCCTCGAGTGGATAAATGGTATTTGCAATGTATACCAATATGACTGTGTCTTACTGTGCAGGGTCCGCTTGTGGTATGTGTCTATACAGTGTGGGTGTATATGGTAAAATGCCTACAGCAGGGGATACACATCTGGTCTGGGCCATATAGTGTACATGTAGTCGATGTACAGGGGCTGCATGTTCCCACCTGTTGTGGTAGTGGTAAGATGTCATTCCACTGCAATTCAGTGACCACATGCTGTGAACCCTTTAACTAGTGTGTTGTAGCTACAGTAATGCTCATGCACAATGTTTGGTTGGATGCAATCCAGCCATATAAACACAGTTCTTGAGACTGTCATATTGCCAGTGTTGTTATGGAGGATAGGTGGTCTTCCTGTGTATGGGAGGGTTGTGTGTGCCAGGCTATGAACCAGATGGCAGTCTGACACACTGTGAGCTGCACATGATTAGGCCCTGATGCTTTGTGCTGTGCCAACAACCTGGAGGTGTGTGTATCTGTGGTACCTTGGGATACCACCCCCCTGTCCATGTGTGTTACATGTGTAGGGGATGACAGGCATGGTATGGGGCATAACCTGTCAGTGATGGGTAACACCTGTGAGCCATGAATCAGGAATCTGGTACTGCACAGACATTGCAGTTCACCGTGCTGAGGACAGTGTCCGGTGCATGCATCTTCTGGTGTACACTGCTGTTGTTGTGTAGCAACACTGTTAGTGTCCTAACCTGTGTGATACCCATGGAGGTGGCTATGTAAACCATGTCCTGCAGCATAAGGCAGTATGTGTGTACCAAGGAGCTTTGCCATTATACATCGGGCCATGGGTGTCACGTGCAAGATGACCCTTGCACATCATTGTGGCTTCCCTAGCATGTAAGCACACGTTGACAGCCAGCGGATACCCTATGAATGACAGTGGAGACTGAGCATAATGTAGACATACAACACCCTTCCCACATATAGTGGTAGCATACCTGGTGAGGGTATGTTGGCAACCAAGATCAGGCTCATACTAGCCTGTGCCACATGCTGAGAGATCCATTCTATGTTCCCTATCATATAGTCCAGGGAGGTATGTCTCAGGTCAGCCATACTGGCATGGTCAATGAGTGAGTCATATGTGTCCATGCCTCTGACTGACCTGTATGCATGTGTTCTGTGGTGGACCATAGTGCCCCTGAGGCATATCACTGTGACCTTCACCAGATACAGCCTGTTGAGCGGGACCCCAGTGCAGCACCCAAGACAGGTACCTGACACGTCTGTAGCAGGTGTGTTGTGTAGCCCTACAGGCTGTGAGTGTGTGGCACAGGGGATGTGTGTGCCATGTGTGGCATGTGCTCTGTTCCGGAACATATGCCTGTGTGCCAGCTGCGGAGGTGTGTGATGCTCAGGCAGGATGCTATTCTGAGTCCCCACATATGCCCCAGTGTGTTCAGCATGCTGTCAGTGCGTGTCAATGTCTGGCTTGTATTGTAGTCACTGTAATATATTTTATTTATTTATTTATTTATCCTACATTTGTTGACCGGGATAGTCCGACTGGATGCATGTCCATTTCCAGGGGAGGCCCGGGGAGAAAAGCTACAAGGGTAAGCAGACACAGCATTACATAATACCAGTATTACATATTACAAACAGATTACTTACAGAGATTACATAAGTAAGCAAGTTAAACATGTTCCACAGGTTAATGTTAGTCCTGAGCACAAGTCAGGATTAAATTAAATTACACAGTAAACTGGTTAACAGATTTTACACATTCGAGTTAGCCAGGCTTGATACATTGACATAGCCAGTTAAGTGACAAATGTTGTTTGAGTCTAGTGTTAAATTGACCTAAGGTGGAAAGTAAGGTAATATCAGCTGGAAGTGAGTTCCAGGATCTACTTACAGAGTTTGCAAAGAGAGAATCACCGGCTGTGTTATTAAATTTGCTAGTCTGAATTAGTAGTTTGTTAGAGGATCGAAGCGGTCTAGGATTGTTATAGGGGGTGATAATGTTTGAAGTGCAGGAGTATTGTCCGGATTATAGAGGATTTTATAGGCCATAATCAGTTGGTTATACTGTATTAGGCTGGGTATTTCAAGCCAACCAAGCTGATTTAGATTGATGCAATGATGTGTCCTAAAAGGCAGCCTAGTGGCAAACCTGGCAATGTGGTTGTAGCACATTGAATGTTTGTTAAGGACAGTCTTGTTCATATTCGAGAGTAGAGGGGATGCATACAGAAGTGTTGAAAGAAGGTGTGAGCGAGCTATGGCACCTTTAGCTGCATGGGTTAGGAAGGCTTTTATTCTGTAAAGTGACCCTAGTTTTTTATTGATGGCTTTGATAATTTGGTTAACATGTAGGTCACATTTGAGATTATTGTCTATGATGACACCTAATAGTTTAGTAGATGGGTCAGAGGAGATTATTGTGCCATCAGTTGATGTTATGGTAAAGGTGAAAGCGGTAGACCTACGTGTTGGTGAAATAACAGCAGTTTAGTTTATTTGGGATTTAGGATCAGACGATGTTCAGAAAGCCAGTTTTCTATTGTATTAAAGGTGGTCTGGGTAGCTGACCATAACTCTACTGGAGATGTGGCTGAGCAGATCAGAGTAGAGTCTTCAGCATATTGGATACAGCTGACTTTTGGGATGACAGTATAAAGGTCATTAATGAAGATGGAGAACAGCAAGTGCCCTAGTATAGAGCCTTGTGGTACTCTTAGGGTGTTAGGTAGAAGGTTAGAGAGTTTGTTCTGCCAGAGGCCAGCCTGCTATCGACCAGGCAGGTAGGATTGAAACCATTGGAAGGCTCCAGTATCTAGACTGAATGTTTGCAGGGTGTGGATTACAAGTTGGTGATCAACCATATCGTATGCCTTGGAAAGATCCAAAAAGAGGGCTGAGGATATATAATTAGTGTTGCAAGTATGGTTTATGGTGTTAGTAAAGGCTAGGAGGCCTGAAGTAGTGCTGTAATGAGGACGGAAGCCATGCTGCATGTCTGCCATAAGGCAATTTTGGATTAGGTGGTGCATGAATTGTCTATGAATAAAGCTTCCATAATCTTTGCAAGTGGAGAGAGTATAGCTATTGGCCTATAATTGGAGAATTCAGTAGAGCTGCCTCCTTTGTGAAGTGGGATTACATAGGATATTTTCCAGATGGTGGGAAATTTAGATTCTACCATGGTTCGTTTGATTAGTTTTGAGAAGGGGTAAGCAATAGCATCATCTGATTTTGATAGGTACTCGGCAGGGAGTTGATCAGCAGAAAGTGTAGTGGGTTTCACTGTTTCAATCAAGGTAATGAGAAGTGAAGTGGCGACTGGTTGGCAGCTGAACACAAGTAGGTTTCTAGGGGTGCTACTTTCAGGACCAGGGGAGCTAGGGGGTAGATGGCTAGCTAGGGCTTGAAATGTCTCAGTAAAGAATTGGTCAAAACTATCAGAAACATCTTCAGAGGTTTTATCAATAGTAGCAGCAGGGATTGGGGTTGAAGTTTGTCCAGGATGTAGTATATATGACATGCCACCTGACAGGGTATGGCATTAATGGGTTCAGAGAGCCCAGTCCCCAGATTGGCTGTGTGGTGGCATCCCACACATGTGTTGTACGTTCCTGGCCAAGGGTGATGGCTGACTGCATACATGTGGCAGCTGTGACATTGCCACATGACTCACATAAACCACAACTGGACCATAGAGGTGATTCACAGGTTACCTTTGCACATGCTACCCTAGTAGTGTGATTGCCATGGTGAGTACCAACACATAGGGCCAATGGGGAACAACATACTGAAGGTGTGTATGTGTGGGTGTACCGCTACTGTTTCATAGCACTGGCATATATGACTGCACACGTGGGTAAATGCCAGGTAAGACATGTGCAATGTGTCACAGGCAACGTACATGCGTACAGGACAGACAGTGACGTTCTGTCATGTGTAAAGTTGACATACGTATACGCTATGCAGATGTCACTAGGAGTCTACAGAAGCACTGTAACTCTGCATTGCAGGTGTAAGCAGTGTTCCAGGGAACCCCAAGTGAACATGCATGCAAACAAAGCTACAGTAAACAGGGCTGGAAGTAGTGCATTGTACAACAAAGAAGGGGTAACAATAACAGTAAGTAACAATGCAAATATCTAGGCACTATCAACATGTACCCAGGAATACACAGTGCAGATGCCCATGGTAGAACTGATATTATGTCATAGTTATTTGTGATTTGGATTACATTGGTACTGCACACATATCTACATGCGCAAACATCCACATTGCATAGTCGTTGTGGGCAACTTGACACCATTACTGTACATGTCCACCATTGCATATCACTACTTGCGTTAGCTTTCCCCCTGTGCTACCCATGTATGCGGCTATCTGTTGACAACCTTACCATCGGCATGCAATTATGTGCAGCTGTTACACTTTGGTATGTACTATGGGTGCAGATAACAATTCAGGACATTCATACAGTTACTGCAGCAGGCATGCTGGGATATACACACAGTCATAGCAGCACACTGTACTGTTACCAACATGATACTACTAATACACTTCTATGTAGTCACCCTGTGCATCAGCAACGTGTTTACCTGTTCCCGCAATGATGTCGGAGATTGCAGGAGGTGGCACAGTGTCATCATATGCACAGGGTGTGGATTAGGTATGCCTGAGTCAGCCACTGATACCACCAATTGACATGTGTGTGTATGTGTGTTGGTGAGGGGCAGCAGTACAGGGTGGGGCAGTGTTGGTGCAGTGTGTGTGTGTATGTGGTCGCCCTAGGTGTTAACATTTCGCATGTGTGTATGCATGCACACAGTTCCACCTCATGGCTGCCATATACAGGGGTTTGTGGACAGCCACAGACTGCACCTGGCAGGTCATACAGATCAGTGTCTGTGGGCACGGACACGATACCTGTGCCTGGCAGGGGTGCTATGGACCGTATCCAGTACTAAGCCAGACTGCGTACTGTCATCAGACGTGGGAGTGTGTTGACTGGACACAGGTCCCTGTTGGGACTGTCCAGAGCCACGTGCACATGGTCTCCTGGGGTGTTCCGATGACAGCACAGACCCAGCATTGCTGGGGCTGCTGCTGGCACTATGGGGGCATGAGCGAGCCTGTTGTCGTCCACGCCGACTACCAGCTGTTGCTGTTGCCGGCATACGGCCACGTCGACGCCACAAATGCCCACCATTGCCCTGGCTCATGGACATTTGGTTGTGGAACTGCTGTAATATGTCCCCACAACGTCTGTCTGTGACATCGGTGAAATTATGGATAGCATCCGCAATGTCACGCATACTGTCTATCATGGCTGTGCGACATGCTCTCAGCTCCCTCAGACCCTGTCTGGTGTACCTTTCCATACGCGACTGTGCCTGCATGACAGTCCGAAACATAGCTGAGGTTGACAGACCTCTTTGGGCACATCGGCCAGAGGCAGTATGCCCATGGATGCTCCCACGAGAACCCATGGGCAACTGTCTGTGTGGTACCATCGGAGGACCCTGCCCATGGCTGCTGTGTGGGGATGCATGTGCCACAGGTACCACATTACCCTGGTCTATGCCCACTGTATCCTGTCCATCACCTAGGGACAATGGTGACAAAGGATGTACTGGCAGGATGACTGTGCGCAATGATGGGGTTGACAGCTGTGTACTGTCAATTGGCTGATCAATGGCGGACCCTGACACACCTTCCTGTACCATTACACAAATATCATCATTACCAGTACCCGTGGCACAAGATTCAGGTTCCCTGCTGCAGGTCACCAGAGCAGCACCAGAACCTGTGGGAGGAAGACAGGAAACACAGTTTACAGTCTCCAGATATTGTTACCAGTGATGCACTTCTGCACACATGCACACATGCACACATGGACACATGCACACATGCACACATGGACACAGGCACACATGCAGACATGCACACGTGGACACATGCACACAGGCACACATGCGCACATGCTCACAGGCACACATGCACACATTCACACATGCAGACATGCACACGTGGACACATGCACACGTGGACACATGCATGCACACATGCACATGTGGACACATGCACACATGGACACATGCACACATGCACACATGTACACATGGTCACATGCACACATGGACACATGCACACATGTACACGTGGTCATGTGTACACATGCACACATGCACATGTGGACACAGGCACACATGCACACATGCACACATGCACACGTGGACACAGGCACACATGCACACATGCACACGTGGACACAGGCACACCTGCACACATGCACACATGCACACATGCACACATGGGCACAGGCACACATGCACACATGCACACATGCACAACCCGCAGTATACACACAGAGCACTACTGAGTTACACTACTGTTACTAGCATTATCAGGACTATTATAGGTTATGTTAAACACACTCACCAGCATGGATGGCCTGCCTTGCTGTAACCCCGGAGGGACCTGCAGAAATGGTGAGATTAATGTCAGTGGGCACAATTGTGCCATTGATATTGCGTATGATACAGTGTACAGAACAGTCAAGTGTACATATGGCATATTACCTGCACGCTCCATGTCGTGCTGCTGTGTGGAACCAGCCTCCATCATAATGCAGGTGTACTGCTGTTGCTGTTCTGGGGCTGGAGCCACAACACTTAGGAGTAGCCCATCCAGTCTGGTGAGGGGGGGTGTGTGGCCACCCCACCTCCTGTGGCAACCTGTTGCCTGTGGATATCTGATGCACGCTGAGGGACACTTCGGATTAAATCACTGCAGTGATGTCGTACCTGCTCATATGTCCTGTTATGCGTGCCAATATCATTTACCCTACGGACAAGGTCTTGCCACAGTGCAGCCCTCTCCTGATGATTCTGACTGGTGCGGGAAAACAGGATGTCATACTCCCGCACCAGGCTCTGGTGGATCTCCTCGTCTTCCGCTACAGAGTAGGTGGGATTACGCTGATGTGCCATCTCCCTGGAAGAGAACACAAACAGGATATCAGCAGACTATGTCAGCAATATATGGCACACATACTATACATGATACTCATGTGTAGTGATATACTACTACTCCCATATGTTGCATGTGTGTGTGTCGTGGTGGATACACAGGTACATGGCCAGATATCAGTGCTCAGCCAACACCTGTGCAACAATACCTGCCACATTCCACACAACATAGTAGCATGCCCCATCGGTCAGCACACACTGACAGGTCCAATGCACAACCTCACTCTGGGGGTTCATCCCAATGTACTGTATGTGGGACGCCATCACTACTGTGATGTGGACATAAGTTACTCGGCCTGGATATACATATCCCACCACCACCACCAGCACAGTAGACTACTTTGATATGTATGTGATTAGACAGTTATTCACTTGCTGGGACTGAGATGGTATCCATGCAGCACACTGGGCCAGTGGAAGCCACAACCCACACTGCTGACCCCTTTGCAAATGCTTACCATGGACATGCCACAGATTGCATGGAACTTGCACACACATTTCTAACCCAGACCTATGCACAAAGGTTAGGCATCCTGTCCGGTGGACCCCAGACAGAGGCAGATTGTATAACAATAGCAGGAGGCTACTGCAGGACAGAGCACATTCACATTAAGGGAAGGCATCTGTGGTCAGCACTGGTACTACACTACGGTCCGTCATAACAACGGCCACGGCCTACTCTGGGAGGGAAATTGCCACAAACACTATGGATGACCACAAGGCCTTCTTCAGTTATGTTACACATATGGACCACATGCCTCAGATATGCTCTGTGTTAATACACACCTACTTAACATTCACCAAACACACGGATATTGGCAACAGTCTTGCAGACAGGTTCGGTGCATGTATCCCCCTTCCTTCACCCCCACCAGTTGAAATATTTATCACAGCTGTATGTAACCTCCCTATCATCTCACATGTCCAGGTGAGGGCCACCCTCAGCAGAGCAGAACACACAGCATCACTGTGACCTCATGGTATCCCTGGATGTGTGCTACCTGCACTCCGAGAGGACATACAACCGCATATAACACTGATAATTTATCTTGGCCGTACTACAGGATATGTACCTGGACAGTGGCATACAGCGACAGTGGTCCCACACCACTAAGGAGGCACCTCGACTGACCCTGGGAACTACCACATCATATGCATAACCGGCCTGGTCTGCTACACTATGGAATTATGCAGTATGGGATGCATATGCAGTGATATCAGGTACCTGCAGACACTTGTTCCCAGCCAGTGTGCCTTTGTGATGAGCTGATCCTGCCTTTTGAACCTGGCTGACCTTTCAAAGCAGTCACTACAGCCATTGCTGGGGGCAACGCACAGACAACTGCTGCCAGGATCATGGCCTAAGACTGATTGACATGTAATGTATGGTCATCCCCTTTTGGTGGAACTACGTACACACAACATATCACATGGACATACCTATAGATACAGACCTATGACACATTTGGAGGGTTCACAGTATGCACACTATTAACCTGCTACTTTGCATTACCTGTGTTTGTCGCAGCTGGTTGTGTTACCACTGCTTCTGCTTGCTGCTGCTACTGTCACTGCTGACAGCTTAGGGTCACAGAGTCACAGTGTATAATTTTTTTTTTTTGTTCTCTCTCTCTCTCTCTCTCACTTTTCTCTCTCCCTCTGTCTGCTTCCAGACAGTGCAATGAATGTATTGCATGTGTGGAGTGTTAGTACTGGATGCTTTTGTAGGTATCTTCATAGGTCCATGTGATGGCCTCTGCACCAATAGTAAGCCAGCATTTGCTAATTGCATACAGCCAGTTGTGTACTGATTGCAGTTCTCACTGTGATTTCAGGTCAGTGCTATAAAAGGGTATGTGGGATAAGCATTGCCCTTTCAGATTGTAATATATATTTATATATATATATGTACATATACATAAATTTATATATGTACTTTAACTGACATTATTACCTACAAGCTACCAACTAGCATGGCTGTTTGTGTTCACACACTACTATTATGGGAATCCAGTAGTTTTGACAGTAATTCTACATGACATGCTTTGGGTACTGCACATCCTATATTCCCTTTACATTCATCCCTACTATTACATATTATATTTATTTTAGCACAATGTTCTTGTATAAGAGTCATGGCTTAGGTAGGTCATACAGACTAGTGTTTCCAAGGTCCTGGGTTCGGGACTGACAGTGGGATTTTATTTTGCTTTTGAACTGAGTACAGGACCTGTCAATCAAAGTGACTAAGGCACTTTTAAGCAGTTGTAACCGGGTTAGCGCTGGTTTGCGCGGAGCTCACGCATGTGCACAGACGGTTAGCTCCACGCACCAGCAAGACACCCGCTTACCAGTGCTTACTCTGGCGCACACCCGCGCTATTTTCTTTGAAAGAAATGAAAATGGGGAGACAAGAAAGTGGTGAAAAAGGGGTCACAAAGAGGGTAAGACAGTAGGGAAACAAGCTTGGGATTTGCAGGAGGGATGTAGGTAAGGCCCATAGCTGCCCATTTCTTCATCAGCAACAGCTGTGCATATGTATGTAATTTGGTGTGACATTTGAAACCTTCCACCCCTGAGAGAGGTGTCAGGACAACAATAATACTTGTTGTACAGCCAATTGTAATTGATAGATGCCATGTCCAGCAGACATGTGTGCGGAATGGGCAGCTATGAATGGGGCGTAATTTTTTTGTGGGTACAGAGTACCCTTTTTTTCAGGTGAGAGTGGTATGTCAGGTGAAGGAAGTCAGTACAGCTGGGGAGGTAGGTTGGGTAGGTAAACAGACAAGACAAACAAGACGCATACAGGGGCGGTGTATGACACATGTGGGGGGGGGTTACACAATTGACGGGGATGGAGGTTTGGATATCCAGAGCCCATGAGCCCAAAGATGGCAACAGTGGAACTAATATCCCCACCCATAGGCAGTTGCCACTGTTCCTTCACTGCCCAGGACGGGGCTCTGCTGGGGGCTGTGTAGGCCGGGCAACAGGCATACCCGTTAGTTGTGCCACCCATGCCTCAAGCTGGTGTAGGAGCTCGAGAACAGAGTCCCGAATCACTCTACGCACCACAGTCCGGACGCTACGGAGGGTGAGTGGTGGTTCTCCTCCAGCCACACTTGCAGAGGGGGGCGAGCCCCATCCTCTGCAGCGCTTCCACCCGCAGGTGGCACAGGGCCACCAGAAGAGAGTCCAGACTCGGCACTAGTGCCAGGTGCACTCGCCAGCTGAGGTGGGAGAGGTGGGTCCGCTGGAACCCGCCTTCCCTGTCGTCCTATGTTTTGCATTATGTCATGACAGTTTGGGTTAATGACATATAATACCATTCACAATTAGTTGTAACAGCATGCATTAGTATTCCCATTAACCAAACACCCAGATATTCACACCATTGAACAGCGTGCATAACACATGCATAATTTGAACAACAATACACAGTCCAACAACATGCAGGGTTAATTGATGGCAACAGGCCATCAGGTTTGGATGTATGAACAGGGCAGATGCATCAACAGACATGCAAATATATATGACCAAACAGGACAAATGTCCAGGGGTGTTAATTGTGATTGCACATACCATTTTCACGTGGAATGGGTTATATGTGGTCATAGGGTGGGGTGAAGAAAATAATATTAACACCTTCAAATACCAATACATATGCTGTACATTTCTAATAGCTACAGATATATACACACTACTGTTCTAACTACAGTTTCCTATATGATAACTATTTCAACTTGGTGATAGGACTGTTACTGCAACATCAATATACATTTTATTGTTCTTCATACACATTCATATCTAGCTTTGGTCAGCTACATCATCCTGCTACATTTGCTTTATATAGCTGTAGACAAGTGTGGATGTTTGGTATATCAGACAATCATCCTATCTGCATATTGCAGACTGAGAGCAACATATCCAGATTTTGGGATACAAATTCCAGATGCAGCAACACTTTGAACAGATTTCACTGTTTGGTTTTGATTCTCACATGCATTTCATTCTGTCTTGACTGCAGTATACTTTATTCAGGGTTATTACTACTGTATTGCTGGATTCATGACACTTTCTCACACTCTCTCACTTGCTTTCATTTTACTATTCAGGATGGTACTTACTTCTAGGCTTTATTGACATGTTTTACCTGTAGTTATTACAATCCTTTCCAGCAGTCTCACTTCTGTCATGCTTCAGTATTTCAACAGGGATATATTTCACACATGTGATTTCATCATCTTCTGCAGCTATACTTTTCAGCCTGCTGCAGGTTGTGTACTATTTTCTTACAGGTGGGGCATTTTATTTCAGAATTTATGTCAGACATTTTCATTTTCGGTTTAACTTACAGGCTGAAACACACTTTTGTAATCAAGCAATACTTGCAGACACTTTCACACTGTTACTTGCACATTTTATTCCTTAGTGACTACACTGCACTCTTTTGCTGACTGTCATACTTTTATATTTCTTTACAGTTACTGGTAGTGGATTACTGACCTGCCTGGTGGTGCAACCGCACCAGCCTATCGCCATAGGCTCTGCGGTTCGCAGAACGGACACCTGCAGCTGTAATATAAATGAAGTAATATTGGAATACACATCTCCATAATATCAGCTAGTTTCATTTCTTACATACATAATTAAATGTAACTTACTCAGTAGTGGGGCGTTGGGCATTTGCCGGGCCTCCTGGATCCAAAGGTTCAGTTGGTCCTGCTTGCGTCTCTTCAGGTCCGCATGGTGGTGACGGACCTGCTCACCAGTCCTTGGAATCCCTGTGGCACTGGTAAGATCATGAGTCAACCAGTCCCACGCCTCAGCCCTGTATGCTCCCCAGAGGACCTGGCCCTGCATGAGTTGGGCCTCATGATTGTGGACTAGGAGCCAGACCATGTACCTGGACTCCTCAACGCCCCACCTCTGTGCTCGAAAGCAACTACCCTCTCCTACTCCTGTCATTCTGCCTGCAGTTCATTTCTACAATCGTTTACGCTGTGTATTCCCGCCTATGGGGCTTATATAGTCTGTTTTTCCCGCACATATCTGTGATTGGCCATTTTGGAATTGTATCAACTTCAGTAAACCTGCATTGACATGCTCCAGTTTGTATTCATTCCTATATATTAGCTATTATTGCATTTCTAGGTACTGCTGTCATGGCTTCATAGGTTCATAGGTTCATAGGTTCATACTAGGCTATCTGCCCGAGGGCATTTACAAGCCTAGCCCATCGTTTTGTGGCTTACGCCACCCCTTTAGTATGTGGAACTATACCCATTATTTTGCTGTGCCTCTGTCGAGCAGTGACACTGAGGTAATCCCTGGGGTATATCTGCGATCTCCCATCCATTGGTCAAGATTTCTCTTGAACAAGGCCAGCGAGGTGCTCTGCCTCACATGTACCGGGATTTTGTTCCACAGCATAGGGAGTCTTTGGGTGATGAATCTATCCCTCCAGCACGTCCTATTAATAGCCGTGTCGAGGTTTAAGTCTCCGCCCTTGTGGCTCTGATGGATCTAGATTTTTGAGGTGAAGCATATTCATCAAATCTGGGTTTGACATGGCCTTGTATGTTAGGCAAAGGTCACCTCTGAGCAAGCGGTGGCGACTGAATAGAGCTGGAGTTCTTTCAGTCGGGCAGCATAGGACAGATTTTGAGACCCTTTATTCTTTTGGTGAGGAACTTTTGTGGCCTCTCCAGCTGCTGCAAGTGTCAGGTCAGATACATTCCGAATGGGGCATTGTACTCAATCATTGGTCTGATGAGTGATGAGTAAAGGGAGACTATGACCTCCCTTGATCTAGATGAGAATCCCTTCATGATAAGGTGGGCAATGTAGAAGGTCTTCCTAACTACTTTAGCTACATGGGTGTCGAATGACAGACTACTATCAACCTGGGTCCCCAGGTCCCTGATAACTTCTTCTGTGCTCAGTGGATTGCCACCTATTTGGTAGCTAGGGTAACCTTGTTTTTCGAAGGGTATGACTATGCATTTTTTGGCATTTAACTTTAGGCCGTGGCTCTGGCACCAGTTATCCATTTCTGTGAGACCCTTCTGAAGGTCATCTGTGTCAGATGTGTTTTCTACTATGGCCCAGTTTGCAGTCATCTGCAAACTTTGTCAGCCATAACCCTCCTGTGTTTGCTTGTACTTTGGAAAAGTAGATGCCAAACAAGAGTGGGCCCAGGACTGAGCCCTGTGGGACACCACTTGTGACAGGCTTTGAGTCTGACATGGCGCCAGCAACTCTGACCCTGTGGGTTCTGTCACTCAGCCAGTTTGCAACCCATCTTGTGATGTATGGGTTGACATTTAAGCTGAAGAGTTTTCAATGATACCAGTGGGGTATTGTATCAAAGGCCTTAGCCAGATCGAGGTAGGCTGTATGGACTGCCTTTCCTCATCAATGGCTTTGGTGACTGTTTGAAAAGTCAACCAAGTTTAAAAGGCATGATCTGCCTTTGACAAAGCCAAACTGGGTTGGATCCAAAGTCTGCAAATTCCTATGTCATTATTTATGAGGTCCATTATGATCCTCTCCATGGCTTTGCAGATAAGGCTTGTCAAGCTAATGGGCGGTAATTTCCAGGGTCGGTGGGCACCGCCTTTGTGAAGTGGGACCACAGTTGCAGTGCCACTCCTGGATGCGTATCCAGAGGTAAGACTTTGATTAAACAGCTGTCCTACCTGGGGGTTTAATCCCTCATTGAGTTCGTGGGGCACAGACCCAGCCGCACCCTCAGGTCCCACGGGTGCTGTGCTTTTTGCTTTGGAGAGAGCAGTTCTCACTTGGGCTGGAGATGTTTGGGGGCTGCAATCGTTTGGTATAGATATCTCTCCTTTGGGGGAGGGAGAAGTTTGCACTGAACCTGTCAGCCAGTATGTTGGCAATGTCTGTAGGATCAGTAATCTTCATATCATTTTGAACTAGCTCTGAGCATATCTGGGAGTTTCCTCCCAGGTTTCTAACATAGCTAAAGAAAGCCTTATGATTGTCTTTTGAGTCTTTAGCTATTTTTCTCTCGAAATTTGCTTTGGATGATTTTATGAGAGCTCTTAGTTTTTTACTTATAGTGATCAGGTGTCTTACCTTTTAAGATTTTGCTCTGTCTTGTAATAGCTTCCTCCTTTTGTTGTAGAGTTTGTTTATGGCTGGGGTCCACCAGACTGGATGCTTGCCTTTGGTACAAAGAGTCTTTGTTTTGCTTGGGATTGCCTTATCCATGCAGTCCTGCAGGTGCTGGTAGAAGGCATTTGTAAGTGATTCAGCTTGAGTACTGTTTTCCATGGCTCGGGGCCTTAAAGGAGACCACACTAGTCTTTAGATGTGTGAAGTCGGCTTTTGAAGTTCTTTACTGTGGTCTTTTTATTTCAGGTGGGGTGGGATGAGGACCTCCAGCGAGATTAGTTTGTGATCTGATCTCACCAGTGAGGGGTACACCTCCGTGTTGAACATTGTGCTCCCATGTTCATGATGATGAGATCAAGTATGTTATCTCCTCTTGTGGGGATGGTGACTAGTTGTTCCATGGCATTTGAGTTTATGAATTCCAGGAACTTTTGGGCTAGGGTGTTTGGGCTTGAGTAGTGTTCCCAGTCTATATTAGGGTAATTGAAGTCACCTAGTATGATGGTGTTTGGTGATACATTTATCCCTCTAGTGTTTTCAGGAAGGCCATGTGAGGTTCCCGAGTTTGTGAGGGTGGCCTGTAACATGCTACAATTTGCAGAGCAGTCTTGCCTATGGTTAATTGCACCTGGATGGTCTCCGATGCATCGTGCGTTGCCACCAGTCTTGAGGTGTGGGTGTCCTTGATGAATATGGATACCCCCTCCTTTCTTGGTATTGTCCGGATTTTGGGGCGGAGCATGATATGAGGTAAAACCTGATAGTGCTGGGGTGCTCACAGGAGCCTTGAACCAGGTCTCTGTCACAGCACAGACATCGATGTTCTCCATACTGAGAAGGGCCTCGAGTGCGTGCATTTTGAGATTTAGACTTCTGGCATTGAGCAGCATTACCCTTAGTTTTTTTCCTTTTTGTGTTCTAGGGTGGTAGGTTTAGAATTTGAGCCTTGCCTAAAAAGGCACTATGGGGTGGCAAAGCCTTTGCCAATATCCGGAATCCCAGGGGTGGCAGGTGCAAGCCGCCTTCGAAACAGCGTGGCTTGTCCAGCCTGTCCTCCCCGGCAGACAGACACTGGATCCCCTTTGAATGACACCAGTGTTTAAGCCAATTGTTAAAGCTGATCATCTTATCTCTGTATTGTGGCATCATTCTTGGTGAAGGTAGAATACTGCTCAAGGTCAGGGTCATACCTGCCTGGGCTACAAAATCAGAGAGCTCCTCAATGTCTCTTTCATGTAGTCCAAGGAGTGCGTCTCAGGTCGTTTACACCAGCGTGGACAATGACTGAGTCATATTTGTACCTGCTGTTGAGAGACCTGAGTGCTTGCGTATGTGGCGGTTTCTAGCGCCCGACAGGCAGCTTACTGTGACCTTCTCCTTACTCAGTCTGGTGAGCGGGACGTCAGTGTGTCTGACTATGGAGTCACCAATGACTAGTGTGTCTGGCATTGTGTTTGGCCTTAAGGGCTGTGACTGTTTGACACTCTGACTGTGAGGTCTATGTGTTGCAGGTGTTGTGTTCTGAAGTGGTGGTTGTTTGGGTGTCTGCTTTGGTGGCCTCTGCTGTTTTGGTAGATTTTTGATCAGAGCCTCTGAGTATGTCTTTGTGTGTTTATGTGTATGATTTGAGGTTGTAATGGTACTATGTGAGACTGGGTATATAGTGTGTGTGGTAACCTTCTCCTCCTGACTGGTCTTGCCAGTCCTATGTTGAGAGAGCTCAGCCTCCAGTTTGGCGTATAGTTGCATCTCGCATGTATTTGTGTTTTGTGGGAGGAGGAGAGGGTTGTCTGTGTACATGAGGCAATTGTAACATTGCCTCAATATTCCCAGGTTCACCAGCTGAGCAGGAGAGGACACTAGCAACTGATCCCTCGACATACTAGAAGGAATAGACAAAAAAAAACTTTAAAAAAGATTCCGGGGGACGTGGGTGACCGAGAAATGGGGGGTTGCCTTTTTGGGGTACTATCTATGACAAGAGTGCCATATCAAGGTAATAAGTACTGTAGGAGCAAGTGCTACATTTAACAGATAGAGAATAGTCTACTTGGAGTCAAGTAGAGATGATCTTTTTAAGTGGCTTAGTGGTTTGGTACCTTGACTATGGTGTATAGTATCCTGGGTTCGAACCTGGCCACTGCTTTTTATTTTTCATGACTGTCTAGACATGCTGAGGGGTGTGTCTGTGTAAAGGCAGTTTTGATACGGCTTGCTCAACGTTGCCCGTCGGTTAGCTTGTTTGCGCGGTCACGCAGGTCCGCATAAGCGAGTGCAGCTGGTTTACGCCTCATTTGGCTATCGGCACGCATATTATGCTCAGCTGAGCTAGGGGCACTTAAATTCAGCATGTTTAACCACTGCTCAGCTACAGGCACTCATTTTGCACCAGTTAAACCACTGCTCACGTACAGGCAGATGCACTCACCCTGTTAAACTGTAGCTCAGCTATGGGCACATCTGGCATTTTTTATTCTTTTGTGACCTCACATTTCTTCAATATAAATGGGCTATTTCATTACATTTTACATAAAATGTGGTTTTATGTGTACATATTTGTCAGGGACTTGTTTCATGCTTATTTTGCTAAAAATAAAAATTGGTGTTGTGGGGGCTCGAACCATGAATGCCTGCTCTTCAGCCAACATCTCTACTGCTACGCTATTGCTTCCTGGCTTACTTTGCATATTTAGTTCTTATATGCTTTCCCACTGACTGCTAACTGTAGCTGCGCTACGGGCACACCCGCGCAAACGAGCACACTCACGGTTAAACTTTTTTACAATTTAAAAAAATATATAACAAGTTTATTTATATGTTTTCTGTTCATAGTCTGTGGGGGCATGTGTTGTGTTGTGTTTATTCACATTTCTGTGGACTCTCTCGTGGGTGTTTAGTTTGAGCACTTTTCCTCTTCTGGGGGCGTGTCCACTTACAGGGCTCGGCCTATGGACACGCCCCCTACTGTCTTACATGGACCGTGTTAGCCTTAGGTGTGATTCAGCATGCTCTCATGAATATGCAAAGCATGCTGACATCACTCTGTTTAACTGCAGCCTCCGTGTATGAGTTATAACTCTTACACAGAGGCTTCGTGAATCCTGCCCATTGTCTAAATAACCTAAGATGGATTTAACTTTATTATCTTTAAATACCAATGGCATAAACAATCCTAGAAAGAGATCAAATCTACTGCAAAATGCAAAACTGAACAAAGTACAAATTGTCTTCCTTCAAGAAACTCATTTCAAAACTAATGACAATTACAAATGGAATCCTAAGGAATATATGTTATTGGTACAATCCATTTATAAGAGAAAGACAAAAGGGGCAACAATGTTATGGAAAACAAATTTGATTAACCCAGAAATCATTTATAAGTATGAAGATAAATAAGACCTTATGGATGGCATTAGTAATAGTTAAATATAATAACAGAATATGGACCCTAGCCAATCTATACTGGTTCCCATGCATTGGAACAGGAACTGTTAAAAAACACTTGGATTTCATTTCCAATAATTATAAAGGCAACTTAATATTAGAAGGAGATTTTAACTGTATAGTTGATATTTCTTAAACTACAAATAAAAGATCACTGCATACATCTGCTGTATCAAAAGCTTTAAACAACTGGGTAGAATCATTTCATCTTGTAAATACTTTCAAATTTGTTGTTTTCCCATCAAGATCACAGATTTGGTACCCAAACTAGAATAGATAAAATATTTGCTGCCCGTGACTTGCACTCTAAAATCATTAATTTCTCAGTCACTCCCTGCCACCTTTCAGAACACAATTCATTGATACTAAGACTTCAAAATGGGTACAAACCATTAATTTTTAACTCCAGAATTCCAGCATATATAACTAAAATTAAAGAGTTCAAAGCTTGGTTATTATCTGAATTATAGTTTTTCTTAGATATTAATTACTCCACAGAGATAAATAAAATAATGATATGGGACTTATTAAAGCTTACATATATGGTAAAATCCTAACTTGTTTAAAAAAAAATCAGTGAACGGGATTCTGAATTATTCAATCTGCAATCCAATTTTTTGTCAGTAAATGCTGAAAAAAATCAAAATCATTTGGAGATGAAAAAAATAGAAGTATTAAACAATAAATACAATGAACTTCTAACACATAAAACTAGTTTAGCTTTAGTAAAACTAAAAATTAATACCTTGGCCACTTCTTCCAAATACCTATATAATTTATCCACAAGAATCAAAATACAATCAAAAGCTAATAGAATTAAAATATCTTCCATGAAAAGAAAGGGAAAAATGTCTTGGATATAAGTGACATTCTTGATGCCTATAGTAATCACAATATGGAACATGTCCAAAAAGAAAATATACATATCAATCAATTAAATCTGGATGAAACATGTTCTAATATAAAAAAAATACCAGAAAAATTAAAACTAAATCTGCAAGCACCCATAGCCTACAAATAAATTACAGATACAATAAAGAAGGGTAAAACTAATAAAGTTCCAGGTATAGATGGCATAATTATGGAAATCTATAAACTTTTTCCTTCAAAGATACTATCCCTCTTTCATAAAGCTCTATTAGAAATTCAGTCACAAGCTTTAATACCACCCTCTTGCAGATATTCCTTAATCACACCAATCCTAAAGGAAAACAAATCCCCAAACCTCTGTACCTCATATAGATCTATATCATTATTAAATAATGACTATAAGATATTTATGACAATATTAACTAACAGAATGAAAATACCACTATCCAAAACAATAAATAATGATCAACCTGGATTTATATATCATAGACACACACATGACAATATTAAAAGGATAAATTATCTTATAGATTATGTTAATAAAGAAAATAAATACTCATAATTGGCTTAGATATAGAGAAAGCCTTTGATTCCCTAAATTGGGACTATTTATTCAAAATCCTAATGCTATTTGAATTTCCTGCATCCTTTGTTCATCTCCTAAAGAATATATATACAAATAATTTAGCATATGTCAAGTTAGGTTCTTTTACCTCTGAATCTATACATATAACAAAAGGCACTAAACAAGGATGTCTCATGTCACCTATTCTATTTGCTCTGGCTATTGAGATATTGGCAGATTCATTTTGTAACAATATAAGAAATCAAAGGAATAGATGTTTATGAACAATACAGTTCAAAAGTAATGCTATTTCCTGATGACATATTACTAACATTATCTAACACAAAAGAGACATTAGAAGAATTAGATATATTAATTGACACATTTCACGTGACTTCGGGACTCCATTTCAAAAATCAAATTATTTTTTTTATTTTTAAATAAAAAAGAACTGCAGACTAAGGGGGGGGGGGTTCACATCATAGGGAAACAAGAATCTACCTTAAAATATCTTGGAATTGAGTTTTTCATGGATAATAATGAACTAGTCTCAAAAAACTACAATAATATCATCAAAACAATTAAAATATCTGTAGAAAAATGGAACAAGATAATATTAACATTTGAAGATAGACTACAGTTAATAAAAATGGTTTTACTGCCCAAGATCCTATATATAGCCTTGGCAATACAACCGTTACCAGAAAGGAATATACTTAAAGAAATAAATTCATGCCTAATAAAATTTTTATGGTTTCACAAAGAAACAGAATAGCTTTAATACATCATATCAGACCATGGAAACAAGAAGGATTAAATTTCCCTGATATAGAAAAATATATAAAAGCATCAATATCTAAAATAGTCTCAGATTGGATAAGTCCAAATTACTCTGCAAGTTGGAAAGAATTACTTACTGTAATATCAATAAATGGATTTGATTTACAAAATCAATGTCAAATAGCAGATAAAAAGAATTTGCAATGACACATATGTATTAGTATCCAATATAACATAACTAAACCCATTAAAACTTGTATGATTAATCATTACATTGACTCATTTAGGAAAATTATTAATGCAAATATAGATTTAAAAATCTGGTTTGATCTTTTAATGCCATTTATACTAAAAAAAAACTTTCCACATAAAATATATATAGAAATTATTAATACCTGGGAACAGAAATGATTTGTTTGCTGGCTCCAATATAGCAAAGAACTAATAGTTTTAGATATGCAAGTAAAGAAAACAACATGAAAAATTCCACAACAGGACTGGGTAACTTTACAGAGTATTATGTCATATTCACAAGATTTAAGTAGAATAATTAACAATTCTTCATTTAAAGAAATACCTAAATTTACAAAATACATATATGAAATCATATATAATGACATTGACATGGGAAACAGTATTTCAAAATTTTACAAAATATTGATAAACTATAAAACAATGCCCAAAACCTCTATTGGAAATATATAACAAAAGGACCCTCAATACAGTTAACTGAAGATATTAAAACAAATATTTTATTATCGATAAAATATACATCCTTTACACAATACTGGAAAGTTTTTAATTGGAAATCCTTGCACAGAGCATACTTAACCCCAGACAGAATCAGTAAAATTAGTTATTCCATAAATGGAATATGATGGAGATGTGAGCAAGTACAGAATGCAGATTGGAACCACATTTTCTTTGAATGTATTAAAATTAAACCATTTTGGAATGTTATTAATAACTTCCTACAAGCTTTATTTAATGAATCATTTTATTTAACTAAAGCTCTTGTATTATTAAATGTGAACGGAGGTCCTCATTTGAATAGGTCAAACATGTATCTAGTATGGACTATACTTGCAATTTCAAGGAAGTGTATAACAAGAAGATGGAATACAAACACAATACCAACTTTGGAAGACTTTTAAAGCCTACTGAAGACCACAGCATTATTGGAAATTAAAATTAAAGAACTAAGAATTTATCCAAAGCCATTTATAAACAGCCCTTAAGGAAATGTCTTATCATTGATTGACACTATACAATAATTGATCAGACACTCTGATAATGGACTGGACATACTTATAAAGTAACTGTTAAGATCTGTTATAGTGTCAGGCTAATGTAAATAGTGTACATAGTTATTTAAGATTTTATATATAAATACTATGGAATTTAATCAAATGTATTTGAAAAATAAAACTTTTTTTTGAGGGGGAAAAAATAAAACAACCCTCCCACAAACACAATATCAGGCAACTACACAGATAAACACTCAACAAATAAAAATAAAAAAGATAAATAAACTGGAGTGCATTTATCACCAGTACTCACCTTTGCATTCACTATACTTCACAGTCACACATACTGGCATTCAGCTTATGTGAATTTGATCTTTTATACCACTCTGCAAAGTTGTTCAAAAGAGCATTTGGTCTTCAGAACTATACATGTTATACTTTATATTACATTCTGATGACTTGAATTATTTGCTATTCATCACGAGAGATGTTCACTTTTTTTTTAGGTGATTAGTTCCAATCCCCATTGGTGTTCATGATTCTTCAGATGACTTTTTTCAAGTGACATTAAAAAGTGTATTTGTCCTTTTTTATCAGTTTACTTACAGGAAAGCTTGCATCTATGGATATCTTACAGGATGCAGATTGTGCCAACACCTCATTTGTTAGAAAATGTCCTGAGGATCTCTTCAGTGCTTGATAACAAGATGAAGTAATTTTGAGGTTGAGGCTGTCAATTGAAAGTCATTACTAGAAAGATGATACAGTATGTTGACTTTGTGGGCAGCCCAAAATAGGATTAATCATCTACAGAGAGAGGCTACCCACATAATACCCAATAAGTCAAACAATTCTGATAACAACATTTATGTACTAACACACAAATGATCACCTATTTATTTTGTCACATTTTCTTCATTTCCTGATAAACCTTTAATGGCCTTTAAGCCAGATACATATGATTATGACCTAGTTACTATGCATGTGAGAGTGAATGACCTGAGGTACTGCATCTAAAGGGACATGCACAAGACAACACCGGAACTCACTATACACGTGTTAGAGGCAGGAAAAAGCATTAGTCTTGAGTAGTATCTTGCCTTCACCTAGAATGATGCCTAGATGTCAAGACAAGATTAAATGGCTTTACCAACTGGTTAAGTAGAGATGTCATTCTAAGGGGATCCATAATTTGTCAGCCTGGAATGAGATGGTAAGCAGACTTCTAGTATTGTCAGGGATAGTTGAAGACTTTCATGCAAACTTTGCTGTACCCATAGTGCCTTTTTAGGCAGAGTCCCACCATTGGACATTCCTATACAGATACTCAAACTCCAATTTAGACAATATTATGGTGGTATTACTGAATGCTGAGAGTCTAAATAGAAGGATGCCTAAACTTAAGATCCTCCTGCAACTCAAACACATTCATATTTGTGTAGTTTCTCTGACATAGCTTCTGTGCAGAAAAAAATTCCGTCTGTACCAGGGTTTAGAGGTTATCATTCCTTCAGGTACTTGGGTGACTGTGGAGGAGTAACTGTACTTGTCAGAATTACCATCACCTGACAATATAGTACCTAATAGCCTAACTTAGAGCTCCAGGAGATCCAAACCGCCATTTACAAATTCAAGAATTACTCCATTGCTAGCTACAGATACCCTTTCGTATCCTGCAGTGATCATGGAAATAACTTTAACATCAAAGAGAGCTTGAATATGAAACAAAATGCCATTGTGTTAAGTGATTTCAATAACCTGAGCATTATCTGGCACACTTACACCCCTAAAAATGGATATGCTCAGGGCTCCTTGGATTTTATCAATGCCAATATGATAGAGTAAGTTGTAAAAGTACCAACTAGAGGCTGTGATACCTTTGACCTGTACATTACCATCCTATCCCCTACCTGTATTCCACTTCTCATTTCCTCATGCCTAGGTAAACCTGGCTAAAAGTCAGTCTTCATCTCTGTCAGGCCTAGTGCACAACCTCAACAATGAATGAGACCATCTCTATGGACTTTACCAGGGCAAGCATAGTTCAGCTTGTAGAAGAGTTTTGCAAAATTTCCAACAATCCTTTGCAAATGAACCCAACAGAGAGGACTGCCATGTTCACCTCTGACTTTTGCCAAAACCTAAATAGCTGCATAAAAAAGTCAGTACTTGTCTGCCCTAAATGTAATGGTAAATTCAGGGCTAAACCTCTCAGATGGCACTCCTGTATTAAATTGTATAATTAAAGAAGGGAAATACAAAATATTTTAAGAAATGCCTATCAACTTATCTCAGGACCACACTGAAACATGCAATCAATCAAACTAAGAGTACTATTAGAAAATGTAAAGAAGAATATGAGATTAAGGCCACTATAGATGATGATAGAAGCTACAAATATTTCTTTAGCTGTGTCAGAAAATTAAGGAATTGTGTTCAACAATGCCTGAACTGAGCTCATCTATAATAATCTCACATATATATGCTGCCCGACTGAAAAAACCCCAGCTCTATTCAGTCTACGATACCGCCTCAGAGGTGAGGTGATGTGTCGATGACATAAGGCCATGTCATCCTGGAATTAATGGACATGCTCCACTCCCAGAAAATCCAAATCCATCAGAGCCAGACGCAACAAGTGACACTTCAACCAACACACAAATAAATAATAGATGCTGGAGGAGGGACAGATTCATAACCCAGAGGCTCCTCACTACTGAACAGAATCCCAGTCCATGTTAGGCAGAGCCTCTCACTGACTCTTCAAGAGAAAGAAATTCTCGAATGTGGATGGTGAGGAGTTCGGGTGGGTCATCTCTGTGTCTCTGTGTCACTACTAGACAGAGGCATAGTAAACCAAACTCTAACCCCTGTTAGTAAGGGCGTATTCTCATCCCAATGGTCTGCAGTGTAAGCCACATACACTCTGGCTAGGCTTATAAATGCCTTAGGGCAGATAGCCTAGTATGAACCTATGAACCTATATTCCATCTGCAAGTATATAGCCAATGTTTTTCATACAAATTTAGTGCCAACTTCACCCCAACAACCCTCATTGTTGTTCCCCACTATACCTGAAAACTTAGTGTACCCCTGATATCACCTTTGAGGAAGTCTTTCAATCTCTGTCAAAAGACTTAAAAGTTATATTTCCATGCACTGTACTGATGTCCCACATTCTCAGCCCTTCGTTTGACTGGCGCCATGCAGCCATATGCATGTCCCCCTCCCTTCCCCTCCTTCTGCCTCAGATCTTTAATTGAAGAAAAAAAAGGTTGACTCATTGTACTGGCACCAGCTAACTAAATTCACACACCCCTTCATCCTATCCCATTTCTTCAAAGGAAGACCAAAAATATAAAACAATAAAAAATGCCTGCAATCTGGTAGATGCCGCACCTGGAATGTAGAAGCCAGCTAGGCATACCTCTCAGACTCTACAGTATGATGTCTGAGCAAAGCCTAAAATTGGGACAAATTTTAAATATTGCTTTTATAAACTTAGAAAGTTGCTACCATGACAGGATTTTTGGTACCATGCATTTTCTGAAGCTATGAAGTCTGAAACTCAAATGGATGCCATTATTTGGTGAGTTTAATTCTCAGTGATTTGCCAGAAATATATAAATATTATTAGCATCAGAATAAAATATGAGGCAAAAATCTGGACTGTTACGAGTTATGCCCTCCCCCGCTCAGCTGAGGGGCAATTAAAAAATGTCTGTGATCAGGTACCTAAGGCTGCTGAAATGCAATTAGGTCCTGTTGCTGTGCACTACCCTTCACCCTCTTTCCTCACTTCAAACAGATCAATATTTTTTTTACTGTTTGCTTCAGTTTATAACATGCATGAAACATGAGTCAGTTCTTCTATTTATTAAAAAAAGGGAAAAAACAACAAAGCCTTATTTATTTTAAACTGTAGCAAATTGCTTCTTACTAATATAGCAAGGAATTACTACAGTTTAGACAGCAGTGTTGAACCTTGACTGCAAGTGTAATACTGCCATTTAAAGGCTGATATGCACCAAAGAGTGCTCGGGATTGGCTGATCACACCACCTAATCCTTTGCACACAGGACAGTTGCCCCATTTACCCTACCCTAGCTATGCTACTGCTTTTATGTGACTAGACAACATACCAAGTTGCAATTTCATTAGTGCCAACTATGTACTATCTGATCCTCTACTTAAACTTTTCAACCTCAGCTTATCCGCAATTATAGCCCTAAGAACCTCACAAGTATTACATACAAACCCACAGAACATATAATAGCAGACTCAGGCAATTTAACTGATCTAACCTAATCGATTTGGATTTGAGAAGGGCAGGCTGATCTCCTGAACCTAGTAAGGTTTTCTGAAAAGGATATTGAGGCTGTGGACAATGACCCCCCTCACTGCACACTGCTTATCTTAATCTGTCTTAGGCTTTTTGATGCTTTCCCCCATACTAGTATTTTAAAAAAATGGACAACCTTAATATAAACCTCTGTTATCTGCTTCATTGCAAATCTGCTGTGTGCATATCCCAGCCTGTGAAAGACACTGGTACCCTCTCTGAACATAGAATTGCAGCTTGCGGGGTATCACAGAGATCAGTGCTGGGCCCACTCCTGTTTGACATTTATTTTGTAGACATCTAGTCCAATATTCAAAAAGTGTGTTTGACCAAGTTTGCTGATGACTGGAAGCTGGGCATTGTTATCCATTCATCCCCTGATATTACACAGCTTCAGCATGGGCTAAAATGTGTACATACATGGTAGATTGAAAACAGTCTCAAGTTAAATGCAGTGATGTCTGGTGACTTCAAATCAATGGGAGGCTGCAGAAGACAACTTAATTGGGTGGAGCCAACTGGAATGGGGTGGGGCTAAATAGAAAGGGGTGGGTTTAACCACAGGGCAGAGCTATGATACAGTGGGTTCAACACTGATCATGCTTACCATTTTACATAAAATAACTGCTCAATCACTATTACACATGCTGAATAGTCTACTAAATACTAGACTAAATCACATAGATAATGAGGTGTTTAGGTTATGTTGTAACAGCACAAAACCTAAACATCTCTGAACAGTAAAAAAGTGGTTTGTCTTGCATGAAACTACTATGACTACATATGATGTAGTAAGCATACATTGGACTGTATCAGGTAATCTGTGTTTTGTACAATGCAAAATGAAAAGTAAGGAGATTTGGAAATCCCACTGTGCAATCTTAATTTATTATTCACAATTCCAGGTCACTCCAATACCTAATGTGCCAGTGGTTCTGAGATACACTGACACAGGCTTGTATGACAGCTGACTTTACCAAAATACAAATTAATCTTGCAAAGCCAGAATTAAGACAGTAAGCTGCAGGGCCAGTCAACTCATTTCATTCATAAACAACCCCACTCCCCATTTCCAAATAAAACTATCTGCTTTGACCCTACCAAGATTAAATTAACATACTTGCATTCATTTCATTTAGTTGGCAAAAACATTAGTCACAGCTTATGTGTACCATCCCACCTTACACAAATACTTACTATTTATTTGCTTTTGTTTACCTAGGTTTGCCCAGCTGTAATTAGTCGAAAAAGCCCTTTTCCGCATATGTCTGGGTAGAAGAGCTCTAACATATTACAAATATTTTTAAATAGACATTCAGTATATACATGAACAGATACAAAATGACATACATTCATGCATTTTATAATTAAATTGCATTCCTTTGAAAGTACAGGTAACTATTACAGTCCTGCAAAGCCAGAATTACATTAGTAAACAGCAGGGCCAGTTGCTTCATTCACGCATAGGACCAATCCTTATTGCCCACCACATCCACAGTATCTGATTTGATCTTGTGAGGTTAAAAGACAAAGAAAGAAAAAAAAGACAACACTGTTATTAATGTGGGCCAGATTCTACAGCCTACCCTAAGTGTACACTAACTGTACACTGTTCTGAGTGAACAGACAACACAGACATAACTCACACCTTCTTCCTCCTAATGCTAGTTTTCCTACTGATATTCTTGCAGCTTCAAATATTGACAGAAATTCATAATGATTACCACAAAGTGTGGACTACGTGTGCACATAATGTAATATGAGTGACTAGAAAGTACAAAAAATGTGATAAGAATTTTATTGAATACATATTGTGTACACTTAGTGTAGGCTTTCAGTATGAGGCAGAAAACAGTGCAATTATAAAGCATGTTAGTCAGATGATAATGACTGCCAGCTCCTTCAGCAAAACTGAATTTACTCATATTTTTAACAACTTGCAAAAGCTGATGTGAAGGGTTATTTTGTTCCTTTGTTTGGGTGGCAGAGAAATATCTGAATTGAAAGTAACATTCTTACTTCTTCTTGTGATTCCTTTCTTTTGCGTATACATCATAGACCCTAAAACTGCAATGGGCTCACTTGTTACTACAGAAATCCATTGTGGGACCTCGGGAGAAGCCATCCATATGCTGGCATGCTCTAAAGAGTACTGGTATGGCACCAATACCTACCATATACACGTAGCAATATCTCTCTGTGAAACAAGTACTTAAATTATGACATCTTTCTCTTTCTATATTTTTACAGTTCTACAGTTTAAACAGCATGACTAAGTTTTAGTTTGTTACATCTGTCATTGCGTAACTGCCAAGAATTGTAAAGGGATAGCCCAACTTACATCTCCTATTTTTATTTTTTATTTAGCACTACTAAATTTATCAAGAAGCAAAAATTACCAGAAAATTAATTTTATTTTAATTGTCTGAGATAGAAAGGTATAATTAAATCCAAAAAAGTTAGGTACATCAACAGAGTTACAGTCTGCTCTTGATAGATTTGCAGTAATCTAATACATCATAGCTGAAATTCAACTTGAGATGACTACATTCATTGTCCCTGTGATTAGTGCTATTCCTGCACGGAGCGGATCATGCCCATGTAGAACAGCACCGCACCTTGCATATTAATGAAGGTGTGCTGCTGTATTCTCCACACAGACATGATCCATGTACGAGCACAGGGGGCGTGTCCGAACAGTGCTCACACAGTACACATGCCGCTGCACTCTAGAATTGCTGTATGGCAATTCCAAAGCAACTAACAGCATTCGTGGACACTGTTATCATAACTTAACAGTGTCCATGGGCAAAATACACTAAAATTCACACGAAAGCACAGCCTCCACAATAGTCCAGCACAGATAATGTCGAGAATGGTATGCCAGTGTACATGCTGGCATACCAAATAAGTAAGCATGTTCCTGAGAGGAACATTTAAACCAATTCCCCCATGTATGATATAGTTGTCCAGATGTCCTGCCCTAAGATGCAGAAAGCAATGTACATACTCCTACAGTAAATAAAAATAGAACAAGTTTATTTTATTTTTTTTTCTTCCTCAATAAAGTTTAAGTGTAGCTGAGTAGGTACACATGTCAGGCATCTGTATATAGCATAGCTGAAATATCCAGACAAGCTAAACAGAAATACACAGCCAAAGCAGTCAATGTGAAATAGCATAGTGTTTTGAGTATTTGCTTAACATGCAAACAATCACAGTTTGAGCCCCAATCCTGTCCATTCATTTTTACATGTGAAAACAGCACTAAAAGTATCTTTTTTTATAAATAGGTAGTGAATAATATATATTTGTTAACCAGGGTAGTGTAGCAGGTCAAAAAGTGAGGTGTCAATGTAGTACAGATGTGAAACTCCCATATAAACATAAGTGCCCCATACAGTATAACCACAAAAGAATATAATGTAATGAAAGCACATAGTGGGATGTTATGGGAGGGAAACATGCATATCATAAGATGTCATTAAGAAGAAATCAACCCCACAATCCTGGTAGTCCACAAAATAAAAGCGGAACAACACTAAATTATGCTCAGCTGTGCTTAGCCAGAAGAAGCATTGCTTAAATTTGTATGCTTAGCAAAAATTAGTATAGCTAAGTGGATTTACGCACTGGTAAGCAGTGCTTAGCATCTACCATTTAAGCAATACTTATCTGTGCTTAGCAGGTTTGCCCATCCCTTAGCTTAGCTCAGCATATTCAGGACTATCCAATCACAGCAAAGTGCAGGAAATCAGCCCTATTTAAACCTTGCAGGTGGGAATACATCCTATAACCAGTTGTAGCTCATCACTGCAGGAACTATGGCTGGTGTTGGTGAAGGTGTGTTCTTTCAGGTGCAGCGCTGGGGCATTCAGGAGTCCAGGGTCATGGTTGTACACCTAGTAAAAGACCATAAAGGGAGACTGCTGCAGGACCAGTAAAAGGGCTCACAATACAAAGCAGAGACCTCGGACCATCTCACACATGACCTCACCAGTGCCATTGGCATTCCTCAGACTGGTGTGCAGATCTGGCACCACCTTGCTGACTTGATGCATAGGAAGAGGGAGCTCTTGGACCAGTGGGTCTAGGATGCATAGGCGAGGAATGTCCCAGCTGTCTGTGAGTGTCAGTATCAATAAGTGCTTCCCAAATTCCGGCCTGTGTATGTGCTGGATGGGTATGCATAAATGTTTCTCTATCTCCTGTACAGCTGCAGATGAGAGTGCCGCAAACATGGATACCCATGCCAGCAGGGAGCTAAGTCTGTGTCACGAGGCTGGTGAGCACAAATCTAGCTTGTAGTATTCAGGGCAATTAAATAGAAAGGAGTAGAATGTCACCTGTCAGTATTTAAAAATAGGTATGGTTTGTGCTGAATAAATGAGGCATTATCAGAGTAATAGTGATGTACAGGGTATATATCAATACAAGTGTCAGTACCTGCCACTGAAAGTCAAAACCCCAGATTGGTTGTGTTTACTTTGGTATGTAGTGGTATGAATGGAAATGTGTACAGTTTCTGCACAGCAACTATAGCTCTGAAAGCATTAAATAATAAAGGATCATCTGACAAAGATTGTGGAGTTGTAAAACAGGAGATTAACTATATGAAATGTTCCATGCACCAAGATTTGATACCTGAATAGTAATGTTGTGTTAACCAGTGTTTTCCAGACTGTGCTATGTAAATGTATAAATACACAGTATAAGAACTATCTGCCACGCATGAATGTCAGAATTATAAGGTCAGATTATACAAGCAAGAGAATATTAGGCAGAAAGCAGTCAGACAAGAGACAGCAGTTTCTCAATTGCTCATTCTGATGAAACACAAACTTTGTTCTATTTTTTGCACAAAGAAGCACGGTTTGAATCCCAGGAGTGGTAGTAAGCTGTATGCATAATTTCACCCAAGAATATGTGAATATGTGTACAAACAGTCAGGTAGTGTTAACAGAAATTTCCTCCACAGGTCTGCCAGGTAAGAAAAGGTATATCTTAGCTGTTAGAAGGGTGTACATATACACTGTGTACAACATCCACCGTCCAACCCCAAGGCTGCAAATGATAGCAAGATAAGTGCATACACCAAGTAGTTTCCTCCAAGAAATGTCCCTCAAGTGTCACCTTGCCAGAGCTGGTGGTCACTACCGCCCACCCACAGGGTAACCGATAGATATCAAGGCAGACTATGGCAGTAACACACACACACACACACACACACACACACACACACACACACACACACACACACACACACACACACACACACACACACACACACACACACACACACACACACACACACACACAGTATATGTGCACATATGTAACCCTGACTATGTGAATATGGGTAGAAACAGTCAGGTAATGTTAAAAGAAACTTCCTCCACAGGTCTGCCAGGTAAGAAATGGCATAAATTAGCTGTTAGAAGTCTGTAATTATACACCGTGTACAAACATACCACTGCCCAACCCAAGGCCATAGGTCGATGTAAAGTAAGGTAATACCTGGAGAGCAATGCTTAGAGCAATGATCGTTAAAGTTTTGAGTAATTGAAGCCTATACAATTGTTAATTGACATCTCTTTCTCTCTCCCCTACCCAATCTGCATCAATAATCTAAACACCAAACCTACTGTTGCGACATGTGTCTTATTGTTCTACAAATATTTAAACTTTTGACTATTAATATTCCCTGTTCAAATAATATCATTGGTGGCCTGTTGCTATCAATGTAACCTGCATGCTGTTATAATGCCCAGTGTGGTTCCATATATGCATGTGCTCTGTTTCCTATGCAACTGTTCCAAATCTGTTGTTTTGGGTTAATGGGAATACCCATGCATGCTGTTATAACTAATCCTGGAATGTGTTTTTCATGACTAACCAACATATGTTATAAAACTCCAACACCATAGCATGTCTGGGAAGGCCGATCCCAGTGGATCTGTCTGTCCTGCCTCATCTGGCCATGGCACTGGGCCCCAACACATCTGACACCCAACCCGGCACCTCCTTGTCCACTGGTCCTGTACCACCTTTGGGTGGAACTGCCTCAGGGAATGGGCCCCATCTCCCCCTAGGAGTGGGCATGGTCTGGACACTGTCACCCATCATCAGGTCCAGGGATTGGTGTGTAGTGAGCTTCAAAAGGAGTTGAGAGATCTGCTATGCCAGCTTGAGGGCCATGTGGCACATTTTGAGTGTCAGCCTGCCCCTCCTGCTCAGCCCTCAGCACAGCCACCTTTGGGGCCGGGAAGGTGCAGTGGTGACTGCCCATGGGTGGGGACCTCAGTCCCACTGTATCCATTTGGGGGCTTGTGGGCATCCATTTCCCAAACACCCTCCCTGACCAAGGTGTTTACCCTCCACATGTGTCATATACAGCCCGTCTGCTGTCTTGTCTGTCTTGTCTGTCTTAATACTCAACCTACCTCCCCAAATATACCTACAATCCTTCCCCAACATCCCACTGTCACCTTATAAAAAAAAAAAAGGCCAGTGGGTTCCCACAAAAAGATTTCACTCCATACATAGCTGTCCTTTTCACACACGTGTCCACTGGACACATGTAATCTGGCCTTATTGGCTTAACAACACATTACTGTTGTCCTCACCCCTCTCTCAGGGGTTTGACTGTCCAACTTCACCTCCAAATTTTGTACAAATGCACAGCTGTTTCTGTATCAGAACTGGATAGCTCTCGACCTTCCCTACACCCATCGTGCACATCACTAGCTGTCTGTCACTTTGTTTTTCCCTCTGCGTGCCCCCTTTTTCATCACTTTCCTATCACCCCTTTTTTCTTTTCTTTTAAAGAAATTAGTGTGGGAGTATGCAGGAGTAAGCTGCAATAAGAAACAATAAGTGTCAGTAAGCGAGTTTGCATGATGCTAAGCAATGCCTAAACAGATTAAGCAGTTTCCTGTTTAACCATGTGTTGGCTTTGCTTACCATCATGCAAACCCACAAAAACCCGAATACAACTGCTTAAAACTGCCTTAATCACCCTATCTCCATCAGCCACTGTTCTGCCCAGCAACAAAACAATCACCCTTACCAAGTCTTGAACCCAGAACCATGGACACCATAGGCAGAGCAACTTACCACTACACATTCTGAAATGCAATAATGAATGCTTTTTTAAAATATATTAATCAGTACAGGTATAGCATAGTAGGGAAAAACACTGTGGAATCAGTCACGTTTCTTATATATAAATATACACATATAGATGTGTATGGTGATAAATATTAAAAAGTATATACATCCCATATCTGGAGCTATATGTATAAAACAAATATTTATAGAATATATACATATATATATTGTTATATAAACATACGTATAGATATCAAAAAAGGAATATATATATATATATATATATATATATATATATATATATATATATATATATCAGTATAGATATATCTAAAAGAAATATATATATATATATATATATATATATATATATATATATATATATATATATATATATACACACATATGCCCATAACATGTAGTAGAGTCATACCCTTGCACCATTGCACAATACCTCTACACCTCTTAGTGCAATAATTCTGGACAAAGGCTGTCAAAATGGGGGGACAATGGTCCAAGAATAGGGGCATAATGTACGCACTGCAGTTTTAAATGTAGAATGTTCCTAAAGTAACAGGGTTCTTGTCAGCATACATGTCCAGAATGATGTGTGTTCTGAAACTGACATGTATGTCATCATTTACAGACAGAAATCCTCACACAATCATAGTGTGATTTACAACAGAAATGAAAATAAGGATTCTGTGGAAGAGAACATGCATATAAGCAATAATCCTGGACAGTCTGAAACAATCTGGTCAGTCGAGATAAATGTTCAGAACCCCTTAGCGCAACAAATCTGGACCAAGCCTGACCGGGGGGGTGTAAAGCCATGAAACCGAGAACATATTCCAACTACTGGAGTAGATAAGTTGACACAGTTGATGCAGTAACACCCTCCTGTCTGTTGTACCATATAGTGACTGGAATAGCCCAAGTCCAAAACCAAATTACTTCCCACTACTCACTGACATACATCTTCACTTTGTCCCACTGATGTGACTGACATACACAACATGTATGGGGGCCAGGCAACAGTAGATCTGATAAATATTGGGACATAACATCACAGTAGGAAAACTACACTGAGCTGCTAGGCATGTCAGCAAGTACTGTCTAACTACAGTGACACAACACAAACCATATTTTGCTATGGGGAATGCACATGTAATTGCAAATATATCAGGCACTTCAGGGATTTAACACCACCACTACTGACCAACAGACAGCAGCATGAAAGTGCATACCCAGAACTGATCTCACCACATTCAAAGTGACATACTGGTAAACCGCAGGAACAGTAGAGTATATGGACTGTGTGAACAAAATCATCAGCATGTTTGCCACTTACACACTACTCCTATATATACTGACCAGATTCACAGTGTAGTCTTGGCACCTGACTGTGGTATGGGACATGTTTCAATCTGCTCCTACAACATATACAGTTGACAGAGCACCAGAAGCTGGAGAAGCATGCTAAGTCAGATAGAAAATGACCATCAACACTTACATCTACCCCCCATACACAGGCCAAATAACACATTCACAATACACTGCTACACAATCCTGTCAGTCTGTCAAAAATTGACAGAAATACACAGATGTCTCAACTGTATAGAGTCCCACAGAATGTCCAGGCTTCGTCCTCAGATATAAGGTCTTCTACACATAATGTCTGGCAATCTGATACATCACTGGGATGATATCTGGAATGAAGTCATTATATAATGATATACTACACCTGCACACCTCTTACAGCATGACATCTGGACAAAACTGGACATATTTGGAGGCAGAGGCCCAAACACAGGGGCATTATTAAAATATTGCTATCATAAACTGAGAAAGTTGCTGGTCGAACAGGGTTGTTGTAACATCTGTTCTGAGGAATATTAGGTCAGAAATACACATGGATGTTACCATCTACTGACTACAATCCTCAGAGTATACTGCTGCATTTCCAAGGCCAAAAAATGTGTGAGTAACACACCAAATATAAGAGTCTAAACTCTGTCCAGTCTGTGGATAGCCCTACATTTGGAAGTTATGTCAACCACATAACACTATCAGACTTAAAGCCATGCAGAGCAGCCATATCCACACAAACCCTGTAAAACTAGCATTAGTTCAACTGTATAACAGCAATACTTACATTCTTTCCCTATGTCTGCAACATTCTCTCCCAGTTTGTTGAGCTGTCTCCAAAGTGTTTGTTGTAAGAGCTATTCCCAACTACACTCTGTGATGCTGTTTTTCTCACACCTCCATGAAGTACTCCTCCCAGGCAAGGAAAAGGGGAAATGTCCACATGAAGTGCTCAGTTATAGGATTGTTTCCATGTTATTGGGTATGTGAATGATACCACAGCTGTTCCACATGCAATTAGCAAGTGGGGGACTCCAATTGGTACACAGGTCATCAGCTGCTCATGAGCATTACCTACTAAAGCCAAGATTCTGCCTATACAAAACAGATGTATATCCTACATGTGTCTCAGAGAGTGAGAGAAAGAGAAAGAGAGAGAGAGGGAGAGAGAGACACACACACGCACACACGCACACACACAGCACACAACCACAGAAACACACACACACACACACACACACACACACACACAAAACACACAACCACAGAAACAAGCAGACAGACAGACACACACACACACACACACACACACACACACACACACACACACACACACTGAGACTGATGGAGTATACCAAGTGAAATGAAAACAAATAAACAGAGCTATGTCAAGCAATCAAACCTGTAATGGAATGTAGCAGGGGGCATGTAAACATGGAAAATAGGAAGATCAAAGAATGTTATGTCTCAACAACAAATGCTGTACTGATATATTGCTGAGCAGAACCTATATCCATAGAAACTGTGTCAGTCTGCAGTAACATAGAACACAGCTCAGGACCCTGAGTCACCCCAGGAAAGGATGGCTCTCATATGACTATACTTGAGTGTGTGTTGCACAATACCGACTGTGGTACTGCTAAGCCACACCCAGTGCAAATCATACCATCAGTAACTCTGCTATGTCCAGCTCTGACTTGTGCCTCTTTTTTCAATGCCAATGTCTCCAACCCATATAACATAGGTAGTCTCACTATTCTCTTGTAGACCTTCCCTATCACTCATAATGGTACTTGTCTGTCACCACTCACATCCTGCCCGTACTCACATTGTCACCTCACCCGCACACCATTACTGTGAACTGTTGTTCCCAAGTATTTACACCTATCCACCTTTGCAAACTGTACCTCTTGCATCCTCACCATTCCTCCATCCTCCCTCCCAATCACACAGATATATTGCATCTTTGTCCTGCTGACTATCATTCCTCCTCTTCTAGACCATACCTCCACCTCTCCAGGGTCTCCTCAACCTGCTCCATACTCTCACTACAGACCACAATGTTATCTGCAAACAGCACAGTCTAGGATGAATGCTGTTTGATCATGTCTGTCAATCTGTCCAATGCCACTGCAAATAAGAAAGGGCTTATAGCTGATCCCTGATGTACTCCCATCTCCACCTTAAACACACATGTCACTCCCAATGCAGAACTCACTGCCGTCACACTAGCCTTGTACATATCCTGTAGCATTTTTACAGATTCCTCTGCCACACCTGACCACCTCATACAATGCCACTCCTCTCCAAGCATCCTAAGGCTGACAATGGAGTTTTTCCAGTCTTGGGACTTCACCCTTTTCTTCAACAGTTTGTTCCTTCTGTTGTAGAGTTTGTTTATGGTGGGTGACCACCAGATTGGCTTCCTTTTTTGTAGGAGAGCATCTTGATTCTGTTTGGCATGGCCCATTCCATGCACTTATGTATGTGCACATACAGTGCATTGGTGTATGATTCAGTCATGCACCTATTTTCCATTTGCATGGGTGTTGTGAAGTTAGCCACCTCTGTTTTTAGAAGTCCAAAATTGGCTTTGGAGAAGTTTTTTATGGTTATTTGCTTTAGGGGGGGTGAAGGTGGGATGCGGATATCCATGGTTGATTAGCTTGTGGTCAGATATGACCAGGGAGGAGTTGATTACTGGTGTAGAGCAATGGTCGCCCATGTTAGTAATGACCAGGTCAAGGATGTTTCTACCCCTGGTGGGGGTAAAAATGAGATGGTCCAGGGCATTGGAATTAATGAATTCCAGAAAATGTTGAGCAAGTGCGTTGGTACCTGAGTTATTTTCCCAGTTAATGAAGGGGTAGTTAAAGTCTCCCAGTATAAAGATATTGCACCATGGAACACAGTGCAGACAGTCATCAAAAGGTGGTGAAAATATGGGGCTGCAGTGACATTGTGAAGGAGTTGACATCCCCCAAAGTCTATGAGAATACAAGACAAAAACTGGCCAGAGAGGCTGCCAGGAGCCCTACAGCAACAGTGAAAGAGTAGCATGAATCTTCAGCAAGTACTAGGTGTGTAGTACATGTCACAACAACCTTCTGTGGTTTCCACATGTCCTGTCTACAGGGTAGGGTTGGAAGATGGCAGAAATTCCTCACACCAAACAATATACAGGCCTGGTGAAGGTCCAAAAATAATACATTAGGTCTCCAAAAAGCAAGTGGGAAAATGTGTTATGGTAATATGGGACCATGGTTGTACTCATTGGCCACAATTCTGACAAGTTTTTTGGCACAATATCACCACTGTACAGCACCACAACACCACCCCCATAGTGAAGCATGGGGTGGCAGTGTCCTGCTTTGGGATTGCTGTTCACAAGCTGGAACTGGTGCTGAAGCCAAGTCAGAGCCCACACCTACATCCAATAGGGTATATGTAGGGTGACTTGAATAAGGGAGTGCACAGGGTATGCCTTTGCAAGCTGACATATTTGGAGGTGTTTTGCAAGGGACAGTGTGCAAACTTTGGCAAGTCAAGATGTGCCATGCTGATAGACACCTTCCCAAGAGGACTGCATGCTATGATTAAATCAAAAGTTGCTTTAACAGAATATTACTTTAAGGGTGTGCACACTCATGCAGCCAGCCTATTGTACCTATTTCAGTTGCCAGATGTTACCTGTAACTGATGTGTATGTTGTTCAGTTGGATTGCACAGGTTATATGTCATATGAAATGATGGCAATGTTATGAGCTGATTTCTGAGGTCTCATGTGATAAATCATGGAAACCTGGTAAGTTAACAGGTGTGCATACACTTACTATATCCACTGTAAGCGTGGGAAGTTTTTGGGTAACCGGCTTTGTTTTAAAATATATGTACTGCAGGTTAGGCAGTCTGCACCTCCAATTAGGACATTACTTAGTGGCACCATTCCACAGGCCAACCCAATAATTTATCAGACAAAGACAGGAGTTATGAAGAACAAACCAAACATATGAGCCACACATGAAGACATTCAGCAAAACCCTGTACAGTTGGTGGGTATGTTCTGTAGGAGTTGCCACAGTGGTATACAGGTGAACAATAATTTGCATAGGGTGCAGTGTGGGTTAGGTGAAGGGCCAGCACCTATCACCACTCACCTATTCCCAGAGGTGCATATTAGTAGTAACGGTAATTGGAAAGGGCTGCATTGCATGATGCTGAGAGTCTGTTCAGAGTGTGTATGTTATTGTCTGACTGTGTCATGAATGCCACAGTCGGCTAATGTGAGGTCTGTGTAATGCCTTTGAGGCACCTCATCCATGTGTGTGTGTGTGTGTGTGTGTGTGTGTGTGTGTGTGTGTGTGTGTGTGTGTGTGTGCATGTGTGCACATGGGTGCATGGGCCTGTGTGTGTGTGTGTGTGTGTGTGTGTGTGTGTGTGTGTGTGTGTGTGTGTGTGTGTGTGTGTGTGTGTGTACCAGCAAACCTTATGGTGCCAGTAGTGATTTATATATGTTGTTTTTCTCTCACAGTTGGACATGGTTGCTGTGGTCCTTCTCGCTCTGATAATGATGTCAGTCTATCTGCAGAATCTAACCATGATGATACTCATATTGAGGCACAGGTAGTGTAATCAGGGGCTGATACTGTGCTATCAGTTTGCATCCCACTATTATCAACCCCATCCCCACACACAGTCACAATGCCCACACATACCCCAACACCAGTGGCCACAGATAATGGACAGTCGGTGGGTGGTGGCATGTAACAGGCTACTGTGGTGGCTATGGCAAATGAAGGTGCAGGCACTACCTGTAGCCAGAGTGCTGATGAGGTCTCACACAGGCAGATGGGCAGTGGTGCTCTGAAGAGGATTGCAGCCCATCATACCCCTGTTGCATGTGCCATGGCAGCAGTCACCAGACACATATCTCAGTCTGTCATGGGGGTACAGGCACGTAATAAATGTAATACTAGACATATGCGCAGGGTCATGGATGAGCACGTCCCTGGTGTCCATGGAAATATGAACTCACTGCAGCCATCTGTGAGCATACTGGGGTCATGTATAGATGGTAAGGGGAGACCTTGGCACTCCTCAACCATGGAATATCTGTATTGTAGAGTTTGGCAGACACTGGCCAGCAGCCGAGTGGCTGTAGGGCACCACCACGATTAGCTGAGGGTTTACGTTTCCATGCACCATCATAATCCCATGCTGGCAGTACCACCAGCAGTACTGAAGAAGGTGTGCTGTCCATGCCACAATGTAGCAGGAAATAGGCACATGATCCTGGCCTGTCCCAACAGGGACATGGATCCAGCAGGCAGCAGTCACCAGCGGAGAGTAGTATGGCATCTGGACTCGGCCCTGGTGGTGCCGGTGATACCATTAGCCAGAAATGGTGAACTGTACACTCTGCAATGTATGGTCCACAGCTGGCCAAAATACCCCTGTGTAGGGTGCCCACATGGTGTGACTGTGTGCATACAAACACACATACATCATCATCAGAAAAGTCACCTACACACACACACACACACACACACACACACACACACACACACACACACACACACACACACACACACACACACACACATAAAACCCCTGCACTGCCCATTTCATGAACACCCCCAAACACACACACATGATTTCAACCGAGTGTCCCAGCCTAGGCTTCAGGCAAACCCACATAACACCCTGCGCATATGATGATATCTGTGCCACATCCATCCTATCCATACCATCAATGCAGGGGCCATGCTTATATGGGTCTGATGCACAGGGGGACTTTAATAGAATGTAGCTATTTCATGCTGTATAAGGTGCTGTCATCTGGCATTTGTAATGGGTACGCATCAAATTGTGTGTGTGTACCTTTTCAGCCTTGATGCATTATTGGTGTTAGTAACACTAAGCAAATGTGTTCTCACATGATGTACTCTGTTTGTGTTTCAGGTGTCTGTGTGTCAGCAGGATGTGGCCCTGCATACATGACCAAGGGGTATGGCAGTGTAGTAACACATTGACCAAGTCATTGTTGGGGTACAGCTGTATCTGCACACATTTCCCAGATCTCTGTAATATTTCTTGCATGTGCCTCACAGCTTATAGGGTTGAGGGGTTGTATCCCAGTCTATGGTGGTTGACATCAGCTTTGGTACAGTGGACAATGGTAAGTGTGGTGGGTGGAACACACCTCAGATTGCTACAGCCCTTAACCTCAGAGGATATTGTGTCGACCAAACAGACAGAGAATGCTGTTTACACAAAAATACACATGCACGCAAAGGATCACAGTTTCCAGTGTTGTGTTTGGAACCCCTAACCATCAAGTTGTGGTATAACAGTATTATGCGGGTATTGCAGGTTGCACAGAACTATAAGTGTGATGACTGTTACAAGGTACCTGTAAGGTGAATAACATCATGTGGCTTTGTGGGGTTTGGCAATGGTGGCTGTACTGTATGTGAGAGCCCTCATAATAGTGTTGCATACAAGTCTACACACTTACAACTACTGCTATACACACCAATGTGCACACCCACATATACACACACACACACACAAACACACATACACACACACACACACACACACACACACACACACACACACACACACACACACACACACACACACACACACACATGCACACACACACACACACACACACACTTGCCAGAACTGACATTAGCAGACCAACCTATCTTCTTATTCATACCATACTCTTCCATAGTGTTGCACAGGGCATATAGGGCTGGATGTCTACAGATACCACTACTGTTTCTGTGAGCAGTGGACCTCATACAGTAGACTTAGGAATATGTACTGTGTGTACCATAGTAAAAATATGAATCCATGCCCATCCAATTGATGTCGTTTGCACACAAACACACAAGGTACTCTTCTCTCACACACATTTGCAAGGACTGGGAGTAAAACTCCTACCTATCTATTTATTTATACTACATTGCTATACATTTATCGCACGTGCCATGGAGATTGGGGGTGACACTTGTCTAAAGGTACTTCTAAGGTGAGGGACATCACCAGGTCTTGCAAATTATGACAATGGGTGATGTACTGGGTGAGAGAGGCCAAAAAATACTGTAACCTACACATATACATACTTACACACAATAATACAAACACACACACATTTGCCAAGACTCATATTAGAATCCTTAGCTATGTGGTTATTGGTATTATAATGTTATGCAGTTACAGCACACACCACAGAGCTTAGTTGTACTGGGTAGGATGAGCCACTAACTACTTTCACCCACATGTTTACACACTCACAAACACTTTCAGACACACTAAAGCACACACTCATACATTTTACAATACTGAGATCCATTGGTTGAAAGAGTCATAAGTGTGCATGTGGCAAATGGCCATGGAGGCTTTACAAGGCTAGCCCATGGGAATACACTGGCTTTATGCCACCTGGCGATACTCCCAAGTGTGTCTACTGAGTATAGTCACTGGAGTCATTCCCAGGGTAGGTATTCTATTCCCCATCCACCCCTTCTGATTTCTCTTGAAGATGACCAGTGATGTGCTTGACTTGACATGTATGTGGCGTCTATTTCATAGCATGGCAGTCTCTGGGTTGTGAACTTGTCCCTCCAGCATGTCCTGTTGATTGTGGGGATGGGGTTGAGGTATCTGGGGCATGTTGTGTGGACAGATTGTTTTCCTCGGATGTAGCATTCCTGAAAGGGTTGGGCCAGACATGGCTGCATATGTAAGGCAGAAATCACATCTAAGTAGCCAATATGAGACAGAGATTCATTGCAGTTGTTGGAGTCTGTCCATATGGGGCAAGGTTATAGTACCTAAGATCCCCTTTGTGAGGTACAATTGCAGCCTCTCCTGTTGTTGCTGGTGTCCAGTGGGGTACATGGCAAATGGGCTATAGTACACATTGATTGGCCTACTGAGGGGAGTGTACAAGGAAACACTGTCCTTTTAGTTCTCAGATTCAACACCCTGAGTCAGGAGAAGTGACACATAGAAGGACATTTGAAAGACAGTGGCACTGTGGGGATCATCATTGAGCTCACCATCAACCTGTGTTTCTAGTTCCATTATACCAACTTCAGTATTCAGTGGACTACCATCAATGTATTACTTTATGGGAGCCATGTCGTACCCAAAGGGGGAGGCGGTACATCATCTGGCATTGAACTTATGTCCAAGGTTCTGACAACAGTCATAGTTCTCAGAGAGGCCTTTGTAAAGGATGTCAACCTTACGTGGGAGGGGGGTAATAATAACACCCACCTTGCAGTCATCTGCAAGCATTGTCAGTCAGGGTGACTTTGTATTGGGTTGTTCCTCAGAGGTGTGGATCCCAAACATGAGGGAACCCAGGTCCAGAACCTGTGGGACTCCACTCATGACTGTTCAGCAGTCTGACATGGAGTCCGCTGCTTTCACACTGTGGATTCTATCTGTGAGCCAGTTTGCAGGCCACCTACTGATGTAGTTGTGGCTGCCTACCTGAGTGTGTTTGTGTATGATTCCTGAGTGGGGAGTGATATCCAAGAATTAGATGGGCAGCCTATCTTGTTATCTATTTCATACTGACAGATAGTTATTGCACATGACACGATGCTTATAGGGCTGCAGAGTGTCTACAGGTCCCTCTACAGTGGATTACAACTGGGGGCCTTGTCATATGGACACTGGGACATGTACTAGGTAGGCAACAGCATAAAGTAGCAAAACCGCACCCAATGGATATGGTTCTCACACAAACACAACACACCTCCCAAAGACAGGATACTGTTGAGACACACACACACACACACACACACACACACACACACACACACACACATACACACACACACACACACACACATACACTTTCCCAGACTGAGATTAGAACCCATACTTATCTACTGATTGCTACTACAGTGCTACGCATTTATTGCATATGTCACAGAGCTTATAGAGGGAAGCTTGTACAAAGGTACTTCTAAGGTGAGGAACATCAGCAACCCTTGTAAAGTATGGCAATGGGTGATGTACTGAGTGAGAGAGGCCAGAAAATAATTTAAACTACACATATGCACACTTACACAAACACATTTTCCAGAACTTTTACCTAACTAGTTATTTGTACTAGTGTTATGCAGTTATTGCACATGCCACAGAGCTTATGAGGCTGAGGCCTGATGAAAGGGACTTCTAAGGTGACTGAGATCTGCAGAACTGCTAAAGTGGGAAAGGTGAAGTATACTGGGTTTGAATGAACCCAAAAGCTTTAACTTGTAACCCCCCCACACACACACACACACACACACACACACACACACACACACACACACACACACACACACACACACACACACTTTAGCATTTTCCAAGGCTGGGATTAGAACCCCTGCTCAGCTAGTTATTTGTACTACAATGCTTGATAGTTATTGCACGTGCCACAGAGCTTATGGGGCTGAGGTTTGATGAAAGGGACTTCAAAGTTGACTGATATCTGCAGGACTGCTAAAGTAGGGGAAGGGGAAGTGTACTGGGTTTGAATGGCCCCAAAAACTTTAACTTATAAACACAAACACACACACACACACACACACACACACACACACACACACACACACACACACACACGCACACTTTGACATTTGCCAGGACTGAGATTAGAATTTTTACCTAACTAATTATTTGTACTACAGTGTTACACAGTTATTGCACGCACCACAGAACATATGGAGCTGAAACATGATGAAAGGGACTTCTAAGGTGACTGATAACTGCAGGACTGGTAAAGTGGGAAAGGGGAAGTGTACTGGGTTTGAATGGACCCAAAAGCTTTAACTTGTGAACACACACACAGGCACAAGCACACACAGTTTGATATTTGCCAGGACTGGGATTAGAACTCCTATCTACCAGGTTGTTTGTACTATACTATTACACAGTTGTCGCACATGCTACAGAGCATGGGACTGAAGCCTTTTGAAAGGGACTTCTAAGGCGACTGATATCTGCAGGACTGCTAAAGTGGGAAAGGGGAACTGTACTGGGTTTGAATGGACCCAAAACTTTAACCTGTAAACACACACTCTCACACACACACACACACACACACACACACACACACACACACACACACACACACACACACACACACACACACGTTGACATTTGGCAGAGCTAAGATTATAAATCCTACCTAACTACTTATTTGCACTATAGTGTTATGCAGTTATCACACATGCCACAGAGATTACGGGGCTTAGGCCTGACAAAAGGGACTTCTAAAGTGACTGATATCTGCAGGACTGCTAAAGAGGGAAAGGGGGAATATACTGGGTTTGAATGGACCCAAAAGCTTTAACTTAGAAATGCACACACACACACACACACACACACACATACACACACACACACACACACACACACACACACACACACACACACACACACATACTTTAACATTTTCCAGGACTGGGATTACAACCCCTACCTAACTAGTGACTTCTACTATAGTGTTACGCAGTTATCACACGTGCCACAGAGCTTATGGGGCTGAAGCTTGACAAAAGGGACTTCTAAGGTGACTGATATCTGTAGGACTGCTAAAGAAGGGAAGGGGAAGTGTACTGAGTTTGAATGGACCCAAAAGCTTTAACTTATATGCCAGGACTGAGATTAGAACTCCTATCTAACAAGTTACTGGTGCTATAGTGTTACACAGTTACCACATGCACCACAGAACTTACAAGACAGAGGCTTGATTTAAGGGACTTCTATGGTGACAGATCTCTTCAGGACTGCTAAAGTAGGGCAGGGTGGGGAAGGCCTGCTCATTCCTAGATCCTACTGACATTTCTCTAATGTATGACCATGCCCAGTGTGATCTTCTATAGTACATGTGGGACTCCATTCCAGGGATTGTTGTACACCAGTCCAGTTTGTTTTGTGCTACAGCCATACCTCTCACCCTGCTGGTGTAGGACATCTGGAGATAGCCTATCCAAAATTGGGGGACAATGGACCATACAGTGATTGTGACTATTTCTATCAGTAATGTATGGGTTGCTAAGGTTACAGGGTTTGTTTTAGCAGACATCTGACATATATGCCATTTAACACTGTCATGTATTGTTTCCATACCTTGTGACATACCTCCTCAGATCATCATAGTGATTTACCAGAGGAATACAGGATGGATGATGCAGACACCAAACTTATGGGCCAAATGTTATGCATTCTTGCACAATCCAGCCTGTTGAGAGGTGTGCCTATGAGCAATCAACTGTTGGAGCTGTGGAAATCATCCATCACCTTGGTGATATATTGCAATGGTGGAATCTCTGTGCATTTCTGTTCTGGCCTGGTGTGATTTCCAGTCCATAGTTGGGTAATATAAGTAAGACAGGATAAGGGTGACAAACGGATTCTGGATAGATTTCTAGGGTAAAGATATGGGGGGAGGTGTCCTGGGTCAGATGTGTTTGCCTATAGCTACCAGTGCTTTGCATAGGTATTTGCTCAAAAGTTGACTGCACTTGGAGGGTCTTGTGTGTGTCAGACTGTTTGACCACCCTGGAGGTGTGTGTTTGTCTTACATATATGTATTGCCCACCTCATTTTGCTTGGCTGGCCTCATTTTGGGGTCAGGATGTTGCATAGGTGAGTGATCAGGGAAGGGTGTGTTACTGCCCATGGCTATGGGCCAGGGTTCTGTTGGTGCAGACATGTCACCATCTTCCAAGGTTAGGACTGCCTGCAATGAGTGCATTCCCATGTTTAGACTCCTAGCCCTGCCTGTCGACTGTACAGAGTATCACAGAATTTCCACATTCATGACTCATATACCTTGTTGGTAACACAAATGAGTGTGGTTTTCAAGGAAGAGTGTTTTGCAAGTCACTTTGGGTTGAAGTCAGATATTACTGACAGTTGGCATTGCAGTTTCAGACTTTATACCCATCAGACATTCCATGCTACTACAATCATACATCAACTTTATTACATTATTAGATAAACATTTCAAACGTGTCCTTCTCTTTGGACCTTTTTCACCCCATTATGTATGGCTTTGGTCAGATTTCTGGCTTTCTGACACTGGCAGGTGTTCTCATAGCAGTTAGCAGCATAGCCTTTCTTTACATTTTGTAGACTGTGTTATGTTGGTGTTGTGGACCCCCTGACACTCCCTAACAAGGCACTGTGGGTGAAGCATGGGCATTTGCCACAGGCCTGTAGGTCAGGGTTGACAGATGCAGGCCATCTGTAGCAAGGCAGTGCATTCTGATGATCATATGTTCCCAGGCTGCCGGCAGTGGACAACCCTGGGATGGCACCAGTAAGCTGACGGTGGGTGTTACTGACAATTGCTTGTTTGTGTTAAGCCATCAATCTAGTTGATGGCTTGGTGCTGCTTAAGGCTAGGGACATGTTACTGCATTTCTATGGGACTATGGGGGGTGATACATCTGTACACAATACACATTTGAAGAGACTGTGCTGACATTTGCTTAACATTTTGGTCCCATTTAGCATAGTGGTATGCCATATCTTTCAGACTACAGGCATAACAGTATTGACCACAAGTAAGATTGTTCTAGCACAGACATTTGTAGTTTCAGACTTCTTACCTTTCAAAGCCATACTGCCAATGCCAGACCTGCTGTGATAGCTCTGTGTAAAACTCTGTAGGTGGGGATTTTATGGATGTCACCATGTGGTGGCCTTTGCCAGGCATTTATGTTTGGTCTTCTACAGCTGATCTGCTGGGTGAGGCTGGGGACAGGTATGGGACCCCCACTTTGTCATCCATGCATGTGACATATGACCCCCCCCCCAGTTATTTGGCTCACCACATATACCACAGTGGTACTTGTCAACTATGGTGGTACTGCATGGTGTGGGTAGGCCAGTACTGGGAATACACTTCCTGCTACCCCACAGAGTTGTCAGTTGTCTGATGCTATCCCAGTAAGCCACCCCATTCGCTTGCATGCTTGAATCAATACCATAGATATGCTATCAGAACATTCCACTCAATTCATTAATTTTGTTGAGGAGACTGACTTACTTGGTGCCTGAGGCTGTTGTGAGGGTGGTGCTTGAGGCATGACTATGTTGGATGCACACTATACACTGCCTATACATGGTAGGGTATAGGTGGTATGTTGTTTGGCATCCATTTTACTTTGTGTGAGTCAGAGAGAGAGATCAGTCCCTTGGGTCCTACAGTGTCAGTGTATGTGCTATGCATTACCTCTTTGCAAAGGAAAGGGCATACTGGTCATGCCTCCATCTGCCTACAGGGGAAGGCTTAGGATGTTCCTTCTCTGAGTCCCTCTGTGCCTGTGAAGACTTTGGCAATGGTGGGCGTCTTTGTGGCCCTTCCCCATTTTGTTCCTGCTGCAGCTGTTTCTGCAGGATCATATTGTGTAGCATGGCACATACTATGAACATGTGTGCACATGTGACTGGAGAGTACTGCAAGGCTCCACCAGATATGTCAAGGCAGCAGAACTGTAACTTGAGCATCCCAAACACATGCTCTATAATGATGCTGGTTTGTGTGTGTGCCTCATTATGGCATTCTTGTTTGGGTGTGTGTGCATTTCTGATAGGTGTTATCATCCACAGCTCCAGTGCATAGCCAGCATCCCCCACCAGATGGCCATATGGGATGTCCCCACTAGCAAATGCTCAGTACAGCTGTGACAAATGCCAGATGTGGAGTTGTGATAGCTTCCAGGGCTGCCAGCACACACATTCATGATAATATCCTGGTTATCACACATGACCTGGCAGTTGATGGAGTGGAACCCCTTGTAATTTAGGTAGACCCTACCCTGATCACTTGGTGGTGCTTTGATGTGGATGTCCATGCAGTCTATGGCACCCAGTATTGCCGGGTTGTCTGCTACATTGTGAAAGAGATGCATATTGCTGCTCCTCTCCTCTCAGGTGCTGGGGAAGTAAATGTGCTCAGCGGCATGCAGTTGCATGGCATCCAGGAAATAGTGGACTATCCTGGACACAGATACCTGTGAGATCCCCATGATATCCCCAGTTGGTCTTTGGAAAGTTCCTGTAGCTAGTATTCTTAAGGCTATAAGTACCTTTGTTTCCACTGGGATGGATTCCCTTCTGTTAGTTTTGGGTCTGAGACTAGGCTGGCACAGCTCAACAAGTTGCTGAAGTATGTCCCTGTCCACCCTGTAGTGGTCTACTATCTCCAGATCATGTAGCCCCTGATAGGTTACCCTGGGTCTGAACACTCTTCAGCTCCTCTTTGGTCTGAGTTGGTTGTCAACATTATCCTCCTCACCACTCTAAGTCTCTTGCACATACTAATAGATCAAAGCAACAGCATCCCCTAATGTGCTTTGTTAGTTTTGTCAGTTTAAAAGTTCCCCAAATGTGTACACCAATGGTGTAGAGTTTGTGGGAAAACAAGAGTGAAAGGTGTTTGCATAGTTTATAGTAGTGTGCTGGACTGCTGCCTGTGTGATAGGCTGATTCTGATACATTCCAAAAATAAACGATGAAACCAGCAAACTGTGGCAAACAAACACTATTTAATATACTGTGCTAAAAGCACATATTGAATACAGGAGAAAGAAACAGACCGGTTTTAATTTAGTAAATCACTTAGCCTTCATCAGTGTATAAACCATGAATAAACCAAACTCCTTATATAATCAATATTAAGAGGCTCATTTGGTATAATTATGTAACTAACTAGAGGTGCTCATTTTTTTATTGTATTTGGGACAGATGCAGTTAGTTTTCTACTACTGCATCTCTGGATTCAGTGCTTTTTACATCTGCATTTATTATAACGGATTTGGGATGCTTTGGAGTCTTTTTCTACAACAATTGAGTGGGTATTTCTTATCAGAACTGTTTGGATCGTATAGTCCATTAGTCACAGAAGAACGATAATTATTTTTAGTGACTTAATGGACGAGGGCCACATTTTTTGTTTATAGTGGCTTGAAAACTCTTAATATATATTTACAATTATTTTTCTGGGATCTCTTTGACTCATTCTGGAGTGCATTTAACATTGTATTTTGTATCTATCTTGGTTTAGAATATTATTGGGTCTCCTGAATGTTTAGGTGTTTTATGCTATAACCACATAATGAATCCTTGGAGCGATATAGTCTCCTCATTTCTTATATGTTAAAGAGTTTATTCCATTGCTCGTTTGTACAACATCATTCTGACAAGCAAAAAGTTTTTTATTGGTGCCGGTCAGTGTGACAATTTGCTAATTCTTTTTAGTTTTTGCCCTGTTATATAATGGGCATTGTTAGTAATAATTATTAATAATTTGGATTGCAGGGACACCTAATTGTGTTAGGCTCACAGTTATAAACTTTTTCAATATCTTGTCATATATATATGGACTCAGCACTGTTGGATTTGATTGTTTTTCCCACAGGGGCTGATATTGGCCATATGGTGAATACATTTTGACTTTGATATTTTTTATAGGAAGGGCAGAAATCTGGGTTCCTACTTTAACCATTATAAACATGGGTCCCTTCATTAGAAAGAATATGTCCAGACTACACTCTTGGGGGATCAAGTCTTAGGTTGTTTTCCTTGTGGTCATTGCATACAGTGTTCAAGGGTTGTGAAAACCAAGTGCTTTAGTAGAAAAAAACACTAGCCAGGTATACACTATTTCCTTTTTCCCCAATTACCAAACAGATTGGGTGATTTATTTAGCTATCTCTAATTGTTCAGCCTTCTACATTGGTCAAATGTCATGACCAGTTAAATTCAGGATTACTGAGCATCTTTGTGATATTAAACATCAAAAAATTGCTAATGCCCTTTATAAACATACCATAGTATGCAAAAATGCTTTTTTAAATTTTATTATTATTGATTGAATTCTGGGTATTAAGTCCAACAAGACAGGCTGGCATCACATTTTGAATAAAAAAGAGAAAAAAATGGATCATTTAGCTGGGGGGTTTGTTTGCTCCTGGACTAAATGAGCACCTCTAATTAGTTACATAATTATACCAATTGAGCCTCTTAATAATGATTATATAAGGAGTTTGGTTTATTCATGGTTTATACACTGATGAAGGCTGTGTGATTTACTAAGCCGAAACCAGTCTATTTCTTTCTCCTATATTCAGTATGTGCTTTTAGCACAGTATATTAAATAGTATTTTTTTGCCACAATTTGCTGGTTTCATTGTTTATTTTTGGAAAGCATTTTATTTTGAAACCTTGCAGTCACCATACATGCAGAGATTCTGTTTTAATTTTGATTCTGATACATTCCACTTGCCAACTATGGTAGTTCTCATTGATTGCCTTCCTTCCACTGTTTTCCCTTCCCATTTCCTCCCTGTTTAAGCTGTGATGAGCGCCAAGCATTCCCGGTGCTCAAATGTAAAGAGTTCTGCTATTCTCCATGTTTTGTTTTGTTTTGTTTTAGGCCTGGTGTGACAGCTAAAGTAAACACTTTTAAGCAGAACTGGCCCTCTCTGGATGCGAACATGCTCTGCATTTCATGGAATAAGGCAATACAGCCTCAGACACACACCCTTCCTTAGCTGTGCTTAGCTAAGGGCAAACACGGGCCACTGAGCTCCAATGTGCTTATAGCAAGCAAGACACACCCTCTTTCTATGTTAACTGCTCCTCCTGTCTACGTGGTGGTGTTAGAGCACATACACGGTTAGGTGCAGTCTGACACTTAGAAGAAATTTGTGATTCAGTATAAATCCCCTCATTTGCATACACCACTGCCTCACTCCATAGTTACCACACTTAGGCTGGGCCTTTCTTATAGCAACGACTATTCCCTAGTACTGTTTCAATTCTGCATGTCATTGACTATAATTTCAAAATGCAGATTTCTGTAAAAATTGCTTCCCCCCCTTTTTTTTAAATTTTTGGCACAATCCCATTTGCACGCCTCTGCCCTATGCTTAAACGGCTGAGATCAGCCAAAAAAAAAAGTTTTATTTTACAAAATTAAAACTATTTTTCATGCCAATGGCCATATATTTGGCCATTGGCATGCCTCTACATATAATACATGACTTCTTTTGAGCTGCCATGCCTCCATTTTCTCATTAGCAGAAATGTATTCAGCTAGTAACTGAATACATTCCTGCAGGTTACACTATTCCTGCACGATCACCTGCCTGCTTGCTGCATTGCTAATTCACCTCATTTGCATGTTTTTCACCAGCAAATTAGGTAATTAGCATAAGGCAGTGGTGTCCATGAAGGAATAGTGTAGGAGCACTCGTGCATGTCCCAGGAGCTCTATAAGTACACGATGGACATATTGCAAGCAGCAGCTCCTGCACTATTCCTGCACGTCGTGCAGGGCTTACTGAATCCTGGAGTATGTAATTTTACAGCACTTGTTTCTTCAAATAAGTTTTTTTTTACAAGCCAAAACAAAAGAAGTAATGCAGATTCACTATAATTCAGTCTCTACATTAATGTTAAGGCATGCATTGGTTTTCATAGCAAGGAATGATGGTGTTCTTTCCAAGTTAATTGTCACATGCACTATCTCACTTCTTTGATGCTTGTTCTGCAGTTTCCCATGTAACAATGTTAATATGGATGGTAGAGCCCACTAGAGTGCATTCCAGAATCAGAGTACTGCAGCTCTTTCTATTTCAAAATGCATCACCGTACTTTTTCAACAAAGCATGCAAAGCATTTTCCATGCTGCACACACTGTGAAAAATCAGTTTTTTTTTCCATTTTTTTATTTCAAACCTATGTAAATATATACAATATTTACAGGACTGATAAAACACATAAAATCATGCTTATTAATGTTAAAACATTCATAATCTTGCAGGAGAAAAAAATATTGGCAAGTTTAACTACATTGGTCTACTAACAGTTTTAGTTTTGACCAACAGTTACATTTTGGTGTAATATCTAGTCTCATTATATCATTCCATTCTACACTTATTTGAACCAACAACAAAACTCACTTATATATATTGGAAGCAATAACTTGGAATGTCCATTGACCACATAGTGAAGCATAAAGAATTGGTTAAAGGAGCATACACTCTCTGAGACTTGTCTATCCATTTCAGAATCCAGATTAACATTTTTTAATTCCCCATGTATATCAGTCATCATTGACCTTTGGTCATTGATTCACAAAGTGTTAGGATGCTTGGAGGAATAGCTTTTGTTAACTCATCTTCCAGTGTGGGTACTTCTGTGAGGCTTAGTCTAGTGTAGCCTTGCAAGGTCAATGCTATTGTTCTGAGGACAGAGTTTAGTGCATATATTGTCTTATATTTTTCACTGTACTGATTTTAAGGTTATTGGTCATCCTTATTTATAAGCAATATACAATGTGTTTTGTCCTGTCTGCCTGTCTGAGATGACCACTATTGTTTTAACAATAAGGTTTAGTAGCTCCTATTCTGATGGGGGGAGTCAAAATGTGCTTCTCGCTGTTGTAGTTCTGTTGGATGGGAGATCTTACTTAGTCCATGAGATCAGTTACATTTGGGCCTTTTAACTATGCTAAGTACAATAGGCCTACAATATTTTAATTAATTAATTAATTTATTTATTTATTTACTTTTACTGGGGTTTCTGAGTTGCTCACATGTCATGACTGCGATGTATTTTTTGGATGGCAGTTCTCTTTTCTTGTTGCTAGTTCCCAGTGTGAAACCCAATCAGATCAACTGACATGGTTTCTAGTCTAACATTTAATATGTACACTAAGAGAACCTCACGGGGGGGGGGGTTCAGTAATCCTCTGTGTAGGACGAGTGAAGTCCTACTCGGAAACTGCTGTTTAAGAGTTAGACATCAGCATGTCATGCGTATGCATGAGGGTACGCTGACTCAACTCCCAGACTAACACGGAGCATGTAGGAGTGCAGGGGGCATGTCAGACTGCCGAGCAGTCCAAATATCCACGCCCTACAAGTGCCTATCTCTGCAAATGTCAGCAGATATGAGCGAGTCCGCTCAAATGTGTATACCCACAACACTACACTCCCCCACATTAAAAAGCCCTGTACAAATGAAATAAAAAGTAAAACAAATATTTTTTTTATTATTCACCATATAGCTGCCCGTATTTGCACGTGTGTGCGTGGGTGTGCCCATTGCTTAGCTACAGTTAGCAATTTCGACATCGAAGAGCATAATAAGAAATGTTTATGCAAATTAAACCAAATAGCAATAGTGTAGTGGTACAGCCTTCGCACACAGAGGAGGCATTCCCAGTTCTAGTCCCACAACTCCCCTTTCTATTTTATGTTTTAAATTAGCATATAAAATAATTCCTGACATATATGAATGACATTTTAGTAAAAAGCATTGAAATGGCCAATGTATTTGTGAACAAAATGTATATATATAAATATAAGAAGGTGAGCAGCATTAAGGATATTGACATATAATTGGCCATAGCTAAGCAGCATTGTACCCAGCACAATATAGTTGCCCATAGCTAAGCAGTGCTTTAGCTAGTGTAATATAGTTGCCCATAGCTAAGCAGCGCTTTACCTAGCACAATATAGTTGCCCATAGCTAAGCAGCACTTTACCTAGCACAATATAGTTGCCCATAGCTAAGCAGCGCTTTACATAGTACAATAGGTTTGCGCGGAGCAACGTAGAGCAAAGTTGAGCAAAGTCGCCTAAACACAGTCACACCCCTTAGCCTGTCTGGACAGTAGTAAAATAAAAAGCAATGACAAGGCTTGAACCTGGGACACTGTACACCATAATCAAAGTACTGAACCACTAAGCCATGACAGCTTAGCATAAACATGCACTGTTAACATACATATACTTATAAATGAAAGTTTAACCATTGCTAAGCAGGTTTGCTGTTAGCTGAGAATTTTCAAAAATGGCCAGTCACAAATAAGTGCGGGAAATCAGGCATATTTAAGCTCCATAGGCGGGAATACACACCATAACTGGTTGTAGCTCCCATCTGCAGTCAGAATGGCCAGTGCTGGAGAGGGTACTCACTTTCGAGTGCAACAGTGGGGCATCGAGGAGTCAAAATACATGGTTTCGCTCCTTGTTCACCATCATGAGTCAAGACTCCTGCAGGGCCAGTTCCAAGGGACAGAGTACAAAGTGGAGGCTTGGAACCAGTTAGCTCATGATCTCACCAGTGCCACAGGCATCCCTCAGACTGGTGAGCAGGTCCGTCACCACCACGCAGACCTGAAGAGATGGAAGCAGGACCAACTAAACCAATGGCTACAGGAGGCCCATGACATGCAAGATGCCCCACTACTGAGTAGGTAGCCATGGAATGAAGTATGTAAGAAATGCTATTGTAGTCCATATAATGGATAGGTATGTCTCAATATCCCTTCATTTACTTCACAGCTGCATCTGTCCGTGCTGTGAATTGGCAAGCCTATGCAGATAGGCTGCTAAGGCTGTGCCACCAGGCTGGTTAGTAATTATTCTGCATGTATTATTATATAAAATAAGTGAGAGAGCATGAAAAAGAGTGTTGTAACCCATTAATAAAGGTATAATAAGTCCTGAATAACGTCTCTGCATGTATTGTAATATAAAATAAGTGAGAGAGTGGGAAAAAGTGTTGTAACCCATTAATAAAGGTATAATAAGTCTGGAATAAAAGCATTCTGCATGCACCAAAATATGAAATTAATGAGAGAGCCACTACAAAAGTGTGTAATATAATTAATAAAGGTATAATTCCTGGACTGTGTCTGTGTCACTTTCTTTGTTATGTTGTTGTACCCTTGCATTATGGAAATAGTACAGTTGTATTAAGTGCTGTCAATCCACACTTGCGTAGGTCCATATAAAGTGGATGAAGGGAATGCCAGTAGCTCTTAAGCATATATACAGTCCTCAACTGTTGGTTCATGGCTAGCATGTACAGGTTAACCTGGCACATGAGTAGCTTCTGATTGTGTTCCCCAAAAATGTCAGTGTGCTGCTAGAAATGTAGGGGTCTGTGTAAATGTAGCTGATAATGTCACCTGAAGACAGTCAGATATGTAAATATATGAATATAAATGAAATATATAAATACGTAGCAGTAATATCTGCATCTTGAACAGTTTGTATGTCAGATACAGGTCAGGTATATAAACAACTATCAAAACACATTTCACAATTTAATGGACACTGCTTAGTGTAATACATGTAGGGGATATATACCTACAGTCAGTAGGATTGCAGAGTAAAGTTCGAAGTATCTATAAGTTGTTAATGGAGTGATCTTTTACACCCTACTTTATGGTCATAAATAATGCCATTCCACACCTAAATGGGTATGTGTAATCTGAAAAACTTTGTTGGGACATATGTCCTATTGGTTCATAAATATCTGCATGTATTTTGATGCATGTGCCCTGTTCACATACCAAAATCTTGGTGGCCTGTTGCCACCAATCACCCCTGCATGCTGTTGGAATGTCCACTGTTGTTCTAAATATGCATGTGTTATGTTTGCTGTTCAACTGTTGGAATTCTTGTGTGTTGGGTTAATGGGAATACTACTGCATGCTGTTACAACTAATTTGGAATGCTGCTGTCTGTTACTAACCCATATTGTCATTAAATCCTGCTAAACATAGAACGTATGGGAAGCGCGGTCTCAGTGGACTCTCCTCTCCCACCTCAGCTGGCGATGGCACCTGGCACCAGCATGTCCGGTGCCCAGCCCAGGACCTCCTTCTCCTGTGGTCCTGTGCTACCTTCAGGTGGAAGCTCTGCAGGGGATGGGGCTCATCTCCCAGTGCAAGCATGGCCGGAGGAGGGCTACCTATCACCCATCGAATGGTCCTGGCTGTGCTGCATAGGGAGATCAAGCGTTCAGTCGCTGATCCTCTACTCCAGTTCGAGGCAAGAGTGTTGCGACTCATGGGTGAGCCTGCCCCTCCTATGCAGCCCCTAGCATAGCCACCCTCTGGGCTGTGAAGGTGCAGTGGTGACTGCCCATGGGTGAGGATGTCATTTCCACTGTTGCCATCTGTGGGCTCATAGGCTTGTGATTTCCAAACACCCTTCTCCGTCAATGGTGTTCAACCACCCCATGTATCATATTCTGCCCCTGTATGCACCTTGTTTGTCTTGTCTGTTTACCTCTCCAACCTACCTCCCCAAATATACCTACTTCTCCTGCCCCAGATACCACTTTCACCTGATAAAAAAAGGGGCAATCTGCTCCCACAAAAAAATTACGCCCCATACATAGCTGCCCATTTTGCACACATGTCCACTGGATACATAAACTGAAATTTAATTGGCAGTACAACATACTTGTCCTCACCTCTCTCTCAGGGGTGGAAGGTTTCAAAATTCCATCCAAATTATTAGTATATGCACAGCTGTTGCTGTTAAAGAAATGGGCAGCTATGGACCTTCCCTGCACCTGTCCTGCATATCCCAAGCTGTTTTCTCTACTGTCTTTACCTCTTTGTGCCCCTTTTTCACCACTTTCGTATCTCCCCATTTTCTTTTCTTTCAAAGAAATTAACACAGGGGTTAGCGGGAGTAAGCACTTTTAAGCAGTAGTTAGTGGGCTTGTGTGAGTGTATGCATGTGTGCGCTTAGCTAAGTATTGCTAAGCATTGTGCAAACCTACGCAAACCCACTTACAACTGCTTAAAAGTGCCTTAGTCACTCTGTATATGAGGGGCCTTGTTCTGCTCAGCAGTAAAATAAAACACCACTGCCAGTCTCGAACCTTGGACACACTAGACTGCATGAAGTACCACTAGGCCACAGTAGATATAACACAAGATGCTGCTGAAATATATATATCATGCATCAGAATGCATGAATATAAAGGAAAGGTAGGAATGCCATAACACAAAACCTGTTCTGTGGAACTATACCAGCAATTGTTGTGAAATTGCATTACATGACTGTGATAACAGAACCAGACATTCTAGCAGTAAATACCGTTACAGCAGCACTTCACAACACCCACACAGTATTATAGCAGGACAATCCCCACACAAATGTACAAAATACTAGTGTGTTCACGACACAGCAAGGATGTGGGTAGGCATACTCAGTACTGGAATTGTCCAGTTTCATGAGCATCCTGTGATAATGCCAACAAAATAAAAAGCACAAACACTGCAGAAGTAAGTACATTAATATCCACTGTATAGATGTACCCAAACAGTTCATGTGCCAAATGGAAACATCTCAATAACTACATATGTATGGCAGCTAATTGTAGATGTTGTAAAGAAACTCCATATTCCCATGTATCTTGTGTTAGCATTTCTAGGGGTGAGTACAATTCTACACTGTCAACTGTGTAATGGGAGAGGTAACATTCAGGTCTGAGTACAACATACAAATAACTGGCTACACCCTAAGCAACATTTAGAAGAAGTATACCAACCTTCTGACTTACACTAGGGTGTCCACAGCAAACAAGCATGGGTCCCACTTTGGAAATCTGAAAAGCCTATGCCTACCTGACCTAGCAATTTATAGCATTGGGTTGCTACGACAGTGAGTACTGCAATTACCACACAGCAGGTTGCATGCAATTACCAAATGATGGCCACCAATTGGTACAGAGGCTATCACATGCACATGTGCCGATGCCTCTAAAAGCAGGCTGTACTTGCTGTCCACACAAGCAATCATTTCATTGCAGCCACGGAGAGAGAGAGAGAGTGAGAAAGCAAGCAAGAAATCTCAAAAGCAAAAAAGAGAGACACAGACAGACACCAGAAACAACAACAGCAACAGCCACAGCAACAGCAAAAAAAAAATCCAAAAAAAAAAAAATTAAATATAGAAAATTAAATTGTATTACTACACACACGGAACTTAATAATACAAACCCATACAAAGTAAAGGTATGTAACTGATATGCATTTACTGGCATGTAGTAGATGTTTCTGAGGAGTACTCTACATACTTTGATTCATCCATATGTGGCAGTGGTATGTATCTATGCACAGATGCCCTGCATAACTACTGCCATGGAGAAATCAGTGTGTAGGTGTGTGCAGTGGGATATGTCTGTGATATATGTAGTTCAGCATTAAATGTTAAACATCTGATCCATGTTATCTCGGTTCTGTACAGTAGTGTGTACAATGGTTGTTTGGGGGAGTAGAGCATACAGCTATATAAACAAGGATGTGAAAGAGTAACAAATGCATGATAGCCATATTAACATGTAGCTTAGCATTGGCAACAGCTGTACCAGGCTAGTATGCTAATCTAGCATTTGCAGCTATATATACACCCTCTGATATTACTATGTGCTCACATGTGACACCTGTTCATTTTGCAGCAAGGCCCAGCAGGTCAGCTGTGAGGTCCATGGACTTACAACAGTGTGGACCTTGTGTGTGTATGGCACACACATATGGAGAGATCTGTGTGTGTCAGATATACTAACATCTGTACATGTGCATAGAGCAAGGGACATACTGCAACTGTTTGTGAAGGGTGGACATATATAAGTTGTTGAAGGTTGTTATGTGCATACTTCTATGTAGGTTGTAGTGTGTGGAAAACAAGACAGCATACAGTGCTGGTATATGACATGTGGTGGTTAAACGCTGTGGGTATGAATTGTCAGGTTTGCAGTGTTGCAGCCAGTGAGGCCTGCTAAAGCTACATGTGCTAAGAACACCTTCAATGCATTCCGCACAACACTGTGATATATTAGTACATAACAGTATACTTCGCAACCTTTGAATAACTGATATTCCCACCATGAAAGGTGGACAGTATATGTGCCTATATGTTTATCTATATGTACACCAATGTATGTTCATATTTATGTGTTTATATATATATATATATATATATATATATATATATATATATATATATATATATATATATATATATATATATATATATATATATATATATATATATATATATATATGGGTCTACTTCTATTCGCTGACATGCCATTTCACTGAAACCCATTTGGTTGACAGCTCATTTCATAGACAAACTTTCTAGGTGGGGGGCTTCACCCCCCACACCCCCAACTATATATTACAACTCCACAGTCGCACAACAGTGGGGAGGGGGGCAAATCCCAGGTTTTTGCCCTGATTACTTTTGTCTATGAAATGGGGCTGTCAACCAAATGGGTTTCAGTGAAATGGGATGTCAGTGAATAGAAGTAGACCCATACATATATATATATATATATATATATATATATATATATATATATATATATGTATATATACAGAGAGGGAGAGAGAGAGACAGGGTCATATTTACTGCGACAGATGGCTGGTGACAAAGACATGGACCCAAGCTCAATGTTGAAACTGCATTGGCATCCCTTCTGGCAAAAACTCCGTACTCATGAACTACCACATAGGTGGTAGTCTACTTAACACCAAAAGTGTGATAAGAGACCATTGGACACAGGTGGACTGTAGTCTCCCCTTCGATAATCACAGTGACAAACTAGTCATGTAATCTGTCTACCTACCACACCTCATCACAAAAGGTGTGTCATCCAGGGAAATATAGGTCAGTGTTCCCCTCAACTCATCACACATAAAGCCCATTATAGAGTATACTGCCCCATGTGGTCTGTACCTCACAAGACATCCACAGCAACTGGTAATGAGAAATACATACCTCACAAAGAGTAATACCAGCCTCAGACAGATGCCCTATGCAGACTATCTCACAAACCCACAACTACCCTGTGTCGCATACCGCCTACCCAGAGGTGACCTCTACCTAACATACTAAGCTATATAAAAAACAGAGCTGTTGGACATGCTGCATGTAAACAGATCACAATCTCTATGTGCTACACGGTCTAGGGACCAAAACCTTCTGACCACATTAAAAAGCACATGCTGGAGGGATAGATTCCCATCTCAGAGACATCCCATACTCCGTAACAAATCAACTATCCATACCAAACAATGCTCCTAATTAGCAGTCATCATAAATATTCATGAAGATTGTATGGGAGATAGTGAATACACCCAGGCAATCACCTCTGTGTCTCTGCTTGACAGGGCCATGTGAAATGCAATGACCTGTGTGTCAAAGGCCAGGGTAGAGTATGGCTAGGCTTCTATAGGCCCTAGGACCAATAGCCTCTTACCTACCTATGAAGTGATACACACCCACATGTACTTGATGAAGTAATTGCTATGTGAGTTTGACTGAGTGTGATGGTGAATGTGTTTGTGAATGTGTCAGAGTTTGCTTTATGTGTGATAGCTTAGTGGGAAACTGTTTCTGTCATGGTATTATGTGTCCTAGCTGTGATCCTGGCAAAAGATGTGTATACAATTGCTAGGCTGAAAAAGCAGTATGCCATACATTCTGACATAGTCCCTTATTGTTGACTGGGGTGCCCATTGTAGGCCAAAGCAGTACATGCATGCTTATTGAGTGTTACTGCTGACGAATCCAACCCCTGTATGAACTGTAGTACTACCTGAGGCTGTATGCCTAAACAGCACATTATGGTGTACGTCCACCTTGATTGGAAACACTGTTCCATGTGTTCCCTGTAGTCCTCACAGATTACATACCTCAGGCATACGGTCTTGTAACTTCTGACACACAGTACTGTAAAGTACACTGGTAAAGGTCACCTGTGTTGCCATACCTATGTGTCTGATATGTATGTCTGATGTGTGTGTGTGTGTGTGTGTGTGTGTGTGTGTGTGTGTGTGTGTGTGTGTGTGTGTGTGTGTGTGTATGCCTGTGCCATGGCCTCAGTCATATCTGTGTTACAGGATATAGGTGCATATCTAGCAACATGTATAGTGTAGTACAGCAGTATGCCACCTATATTCACGAATGTGCACATATGTTAGGCAGGGGTCTGCCATCAACAACTAGTGTGGTATACCGGTGATACTGTCACTGGACTTTACAATCATTGCAATGGATTACACTTTTCCTGATGCATTAGCATGATATATACCTTCTGTGTCTAGGTTGTGCATTGTGTCGCATACAGTGTGCCATGTACTGTGTATAGTATTACATACTGTTGTAAGTTTGTTGCTGTGCAAAACGTGGTTTGATATATAGAGTGTGCCAGGCACTGTCAGGCAGTTGTGGATTGAGTACAGACATGTGGTTTTGAAAGTGTGTATCTTCTGACAGCCAATAGGTTGCTATATATGGCAGTTAACTGATATCTGTACTTAAGAAATATACGTGTGCCTCATGACTTGCTCACACATATTGTTTCATTGTCTTCCAGGGCTATGTCCCACCATCGTAATCCCGCCTATAGCACTGCGGAGGAAGAGGTCATAACATCAAGCCTGGTGCAGCAGTATGCCCTGCTGTTCTCTAGAACCAGCCAGGACCAGTATGAGCGGACTGCGCTGTGGCAAGAGCTTGTCCATCAGGTAAATGACATAGGCATGCATAACAGGACATATGAGCAGGTACACCATCACTGCAGTGATTTAATTAGACATGTCCAGCAGTGTGCGTATTATATCTGCAGACAGCAGCTTGCCACAGGTGGGGGGGGTAGCCATCCACCCCCCCCTCACCAGAGTGGAGGAGCTGCTCCTGAGCCAGGTGGCTCCTGGCCAACAACAACCCCAACAACTAACGTGTGTCATCATGGAGGCTGGAGTCACCCAGCAAGCTGACATGGAGTGTACAGGTAGCATGGCATAGCTGTAGACTACTGTTACCTCAATTGTTAGAGCATGCTTATGTGAGATGTGTACTGTGTAGTTAGACAATGTGGTGCCTAGTGTTGTGCAATGGTAATAATTAGGAATACAATCTGTATGCCTGTGACTGTCAACCGTTGTACTACTGTAAGATTGCAAACACACAGTAGCAATGCAACAGTTGTTGCCACTGACAAAGTGTCTCATATCCTAGTAGGTCCCTCTGGTGTGACAGCAAGGCAGCCGACCCATGCTGGTGAGTGTGTTCTACCTTTAATACTGCTAATTAAATGTGCATGTCATAAGTGAGGCGTAGGCCATGTACACGTAACACACATACGCATAATGCATGCTGTGCATGTTTGCTGTGAGACTATGCACATCCCAGTAACGTGGGTAGCTGCCTATAACACATACAATACACAGAGCATTCCACACAAGTGTGGCAACATTGATGTGGACATTGGATAGGCAGATTCGATACACATGCACACAACATACACAACACTGTCATACGCAGTACACGTTAAAATGCTACACATGTCGTACTCAGACACCCACTGTAAGGTCACACCACAGTATCCCACATTTCATCCATACAGCACACATAATATACGTGAGGGGTAGATGCCTCACAAGTGTCTGTGCGACACTTCGACACATTACACATTCATGGTAGGCAATGCCCCCTATTTTGCACCTTACAAACCCATGTAACAACTGGCTTTGAAATGGTGAATGTAGCCATGGTACTGCATTTCTGGTACAGCATGGTATGTGCCAGTGTGGCACACATTAGTAGCCTTGTGTGACCACATGTTGCTGCATGATGATGGCTCATGGTAGTACACCTCATCCAGTTACAGTGACCACAGTACTACACATAGCATTACCTGCTATGCACCTCAGTGTTGTGTGTGTGCAAACATAGGCACCTATACACAATATGCATAGCAATCACCATTTATACAAAGTGACACATATGTCATGTAATGCTATTGAGTGTATAAGTCACATGACACACACTGTGTCTGTGTCATGTTTAATGTTGCAGTTGTGTTGTAGCATGTCATGCTGGCACTGGCATGTCCACAATATGTCCTACACTCACCATAACCACTGTACAATGAACATGTTGAGCAATGGTATTCCATCAGGTTAACATGCACCACTCATCCTGTGTGTATACATAGCATGCATGTGCTAATCATGTGTCCACAATTATCTGCTGAAGACACAGATGCTCTAATCAGAAATGGAAATCTATGTGACACACAGATACACATCCAGCCATGGTATGTATACCTGTGAAAGATGGTGATCAGAACATTTCAGAGCTTATAATACTTGCACAGCACTGTCATGTCCATGTACACAGTGCGTTCCATGATGAGGCCAATCACTGAACAACAACACACATGCATCAAAGACATGTATAGTGCTAACGGCAAGGGCTGTCAACACCTGCACTGCATGTTGTTGTGAAACACTCGTCCTGCATGCTGACACATGTGATATAACTGTTTGCCTTGTGATACTGTACCCCACCTTCACCCGCTATTGAGTATGTTCTGGATTGCTGGTGGTGTGTGTGTGTGTGTGTGTGTGTGTGTGTGTGTGTGTGTGTGTGTGTGTGTGTTTTAGTGGTGACTGCATTTGTGTGCATGTGTTCATGTGTGCATGCGTGCAAGTGTTCATGTGTGCATGTGTTCATGTGTACATGTGTGCAAGTGTTCATGTGTGCATGTGTGCATGTGCGCATGTGTTTGTGTATTTGTGTGTTCATGTGTTCATGTGTGCATGTGTGCATGTGTGCGTGCATTCATGTGGTCATGTGTGCATGTGTGCATGTGTGCATGTGTTCGTGTGTTCATGTGTTCATGTGTGCATGTGTTCATATGTGCATGTGTGCATGTGTGCCGACATCATGTACAGGTCGTAAAGTGTGTTTCCTGTCTCCCTTTCACTTGTGCTGACATTGGGCTGGTTCACTGCAGCAGGGAAACTGATATCACCGAGCAAAACAGTGATACTGATGATAGGTGTGTTGAGGCACAGGCATGTTTGCCAGGGTCTGTCGTTGGGCCACCAATCAACAGTACACAGCTGTCCACCCCATCCATGCATACAGTCATACTGCCAATACATCCATCACCAATGCCCATAGCTGAGGGACAGCGTACAGTAGGCATTGGCCAGGATAGTGTGGTATCCATGGCACATGCATCCCAACACAGCAGCCATACGCAGATGTCTGGAAGGGTACCACATAGGCAGATGTCTAGAGGTTCTCGTAGGAGCACTGCTGCTCATCATGCCACTGGCAGATGTACCACAGGTCTGACAATGTCACGCATGTTCCAGGCTGTCATGGAGGCACAGGCACATATAGAACAGTACACCAGACAGGGGCTAAGGGCACAGAGGGCACATAACACCGCTGTGATTGACAATATCCATGACCTAGCAGGTGCCATCCATCATTACACCGAGGTCACTGATAGACGTTGGGGAGAGACATTAGATATCCTCCGTAATGTCATGTCCATGTGTCAGGACAGTGCGGGACGGGTGATTCGTTGATGTGGATGCATGCCAGCAACATCAGCAGCTGGCAGTCACCACGGATGTCCCTCAAGCCACAGCCGTTCTTGTAGTGCCAGTACCAGCCCCAGCAATGTTGGGGATGGGCTGTCCATAGAACGTCCTAGATGATCACGTGCACATGGCTCTGGACAGTCCCAGCAGGGACCTGTGCCCAGTGTACATCCATCCGCCTCTGGGGATAGTACCCAGTCTGGCTTAGTCCCTGATAGTGTCAGTAGCACTCCTGCCAGGCACAGGTACTGTGTCCATGGCCAGAGATGGTGATCTCTGAACCCTCACAGGTACAGTCTGTGGCTGTCCCACTAATACCCGTATATGGCAGCCACATGGTGGAACTGCATGCATGCAGACACACACACATACACCAGACACCTAGGGCTAACACATACTCACACACATTACATCAACATTGGCCCATTCCAGTATTCTTGCCCCCCCCCACACACACACACACACACACACACACACACACACACACACACACACACACACACACACACACACACACACACACACACACACACACACACACATGTCGATTGGATGGCTCACTGTAGGCCTCTGGCAAACCATCAACACACCCTCTGCATATGTTGAAACCTGTGCCGCCTCCTGTCATCTGTAACATCGATGCAGGAACAGGTTACCATGGTGCTGATACACAGGGTGCCTTTATAGCAGTAAAGCAATGTTAGCATGTTGTCAGCAGTAGAGTATAATGATATGCTTGAAGGTGTAGCTGAGCAGGCATGATGAATTAATGCTATGATTGTCATTGTAGTGTTGTTTATACCAGTGTTGGTTACAATTGTGTATTGTCCGGCCACGTGCCACTTGGCTGATGTGTGCAGTATTGGCAGCATGTGTTAGAGAGTGGACAGTATGTGTGGTATGTGTGTCACACAGATTTGCAGGTGTACAGTTGTGAACATGGTGGAAGTGCACTGTCTGCATGTACATGCATAAGGGACACATGGCCAGGGTGACATGCTCTGTATTACATAGTAACATTCCATAGTTTCTATTGGTGGCCAGTATGCATTGTATTACACACATTTCGGAACCTGACTACACATGTGTGTATGACATGGTTTGACACTGTGCTGTGGGTGATACTGTAACTATCTGTCATTGTTTTGCATTCTGGTTGTATACATCACTTCCACAGCCTGACCATAACCAATCGTTAGATGATGTCTTGACAACCGACACACAGATGTAGGACATACAGCAACATTTGGATCCTTCAGGTACTATACTATGCCAGTAACCACTGGTATTCACCTGCACCCATTACTGACACCACTCCTGTTTGGTATATAGCTCTCTTAGGTACAAGGAATCACAGTAGGGATATGTCTGTCCACGTCCGGTAATGCATACTGTGGCCTATAATGCATTCTCCAGATGACACAGACATCCTGCACAAGGGAATCATACAGACAGATGCCTGTTGTCAAACCCATGCTGGAAAGCTATAAGCCAAACTAAGCATAGTCATCCACCTTTACGGAACATATTATCCCCACAGTACCACATAGGTAGTAGCCAACAACATGATGAACAGGTAACGATGTGTTCATGCAACCAAGTGTTACGTCGTCTGTCCTTTGTTAATCACATATCTAAAGGTATGTTCAGATCCCTCGGTGGATCACATAAGCAATAAGGGGTCTGCATACATATCCACAAAGGTTGTTCAACACCTGTTATGAATAGTCATCATCGACAGACTTTGCTGCGTTTGAACAGGTCTGACATATACCTCGGCCATAGACCCTCACACACACATTCCAATAGGAACCGTAATGACATTGTGTGATACAGATGACCAAGGCCAGGGATCACTGCAGTGACTGGGCTTGTCACAAACATACAGATGTGACCTAAGGTCTGGGAAGCAGCAGCACAGTCTGTCAATGATGACAGCTGTGTTCTTGGAGAAAGCAGGGTTCCCACACATGCAATCATTGAGGTAACATGTACATATATGTATTTGCCACACAGCTAGCTCACATGTGCAATGCATACTGATATGTCATACAGTAGTAAAAGCAAAACCCACAACACATTGACCAACAGTGTCACACACATACAGCATACACACTCACCAAGTGTAGGATTCAACCCCCTACCTAACTACTTTATAATACTAGAGGAGTACGCATTAACACGACTTGCTATACACATTACTAGGCATTCTCTTTCCACAGGTGTATTTGTAGGATGGTGACATCATCAGACTTGACAAAGTTTAGTTTACCATTTTTGAGATGTTTCACTACTCTCCTGAAAGGTTGCTCCTTCCCAAGGAGACCACACACACACACAATTGTCCAGTGCAGGATTCAAACCCCTACCTAACTACTTCATGATACTAGAGGAGTACGCATTAACACAACATGCTATGCACATTACTGGGAGGTCTCTTTTCCACAAGTGTATTTGTAGGATGGTGACATCATCAGACTTGACAAAGGTTAGTCTACCACTTTTGAGGTGTTTCACTACTCTCCTAAAAGATTGCTCCTTCCCAAGGAGACCACACACAAACACACACTGCTGTCCAGTGCAGGATTGAAACCCCTACCTATCTACTTCATGATACTAGAGGAGTACACATTAACATGATGCACTATACACATTTCTGAGAATTATCCTTTCCACAGGTATATTTGTAGGATGGTGACATCATCAGGCTATACAAAGTGTGTTACATTAGGTGGCATTAGATGGGCTGCATTGAAGGAATGTCTAAACACTTTGGGCATGTGATCATCAAAAGTGAGTTTACTATCTACCTGTGTCCCCAGGGCCATAATGTCTTTCTCCGTACATGCTGGATTACCACCTATGTGGTAATTTGTGTGCACTCTGTTTTACCCAAAGGGGATGACTATGCATTTTTTGCCATTCAGCTTGAGGGCATTGTTTTGACACCAGGTATCTGTCTCTGTAAGACACTTCTGGAGGATGTCTGTGTCAGCTGTACAGTCAATTATGGACCACAGTTACCATTCATCTGCAAACCTGTTCAGTCATATACCTGACATGTTTCTCTGTACATCTGAGCAGTATCTACTGAACAGGTGGGGTCCCAGGACCAAGACCTGTGTGATGCCATTTGTGACTGGCTTAGAGATGGACATGGTACCCGCAACTATGAACATGCGTGTTTGATCTGTGAGCCACTTGGCCACCCATCCTGTGACATAGCTGTTAATGTTCAAGCTGGTACACTTGTCCATGATGACAGAGTGGGGAATGGTGTAGTAAGCCCTTAGTGAGGTCCAGGTGTGCTGTGTGGACTACTTTCACCTCCATCTATGTTCATGGTAACTGTTTTAAATAACTCAACTAGGTTTGGGAGCCAGGGTCTGCCTTTAACAAGGCAAGGTTGTGTAGAGTCCAGTGTCTGGAGATCTCCACTATCTCAGTGTATTGGGTTCAATGACAATTGGCTCAATAGCTCTGTGGACCCGGCTGAGTAGACATATTGGGCAATGGTATCCAGGTTCTGTTTTGGCACACCCTTTGTGGAGCTGGATGACTGTTAGTGTATGCTGTTCTTTGGGTACATAGCCTGTGGTACGGTTGAGTCTGGACAGTGAATGTAGGTGAGTGTGTAGTTCCTTATGGGCCTAGTGTGAGACGCAGCCTGGGACAACATGCAGTCACATTGATGCTATGTTCTTAGCTTTGGTGAGGGCTGTCTTTACCTGTATGTCCATGATGTCTGGGTCTCTGCATCCTTCTGTGATGGACACACGCCCTTTTGGGGGTGATGGGGAGGTAGTTTACACTGAACTTCTACTCCTGGATGTGGGCAATGAAAGTTGGTTTGGTGTATTTCATTCCTTTTTTTCAGTAGCCGACAGCATATTTGGAAGTTGACACCTACATGTCTGGTATAGTGACCGAAGACTTTGTGGTTGTTATTCTTACATTCCTTGGCTATTTGTCATTAGAAACCCTACTTGGATTATTTTATGAGTGATCATTGTTTCTTCATGATAATGATCAGTGATGCCTTTCCTTTAGTGAAGTTGGATTTATCATGTGTTCGTTTCCTTCTTCTCTTGTCTAGCTTATTTATGGACAACAAACACCTGTTTGTTGTCCTATTTTTGGAGGAGTGCATCTTGGTTTTATTTGTGATGTCTCATTCCATGCATCCCTGAAGATGCTCATAGGATGCACTTGTGAATGTTTCTGCATATTGCATACCATTATCCTATAGCAAGAGGTCTTTGGAGCTTTCAACATTGGTCTTGGGAAGTTTGCAGTTTGCTTTTGCAGATGTCTTGACAGTGGATTCATTGACTGGTTGTGGGGATGGGATGTGGATGTCCAGTGTGATTACTTCAGGATCTTATATTCCCAGCAAGGGGTTTATCTCTGTTGTGGAACACTGGTATCCCATGTTGGTGATGATCATGTCCAATATGTTGTCACCAGTAGTGGGCATGCTGCCAGCTGTTCCAGGGTGTTGGAGTTTCTTAACTGTAGGACACATTGGGTAAAGGACGTTGTATATGAGTAATTCACACACTCAATGTTTGGGTAGTTGTAATCTCCTCATATAATGGTGTTTGATAGGACCTTTATATTTACCATTGTTCTCTGGAATACTGTGTGAGGTTCCTGAGATAAGGTACGTGATCTGTAGCAGGCTACAATCTGATGGGCAGCTTTGCCCAATGATAGTTGCACTTGCATGGTTTCCTAGGCCTCATGCTGTGCCAGTGACCTGAAGGTGTGGATATCCATAAAGTAAATGGCTACACCCCTTCCTTTTGTATTTCACTCATGGTTTTGGGTCCAAAGGTCAGAGTGATTGTGAGTGTGTTATGTGGATCATATCCAGCAGCTCTATGTTTGGCATAGCTTTGTATGTTAGGCAGTGAACACCTCTGAGTAGGTGATATGCAAGGGAGTACGGATGGGGCATTTTGCGATAGTCTGTGTATGGCATGTATTTCAGGCCATTAATGCTCTTTGTGAGGTATTGCTGCTGGATTTCCAGTTGTTGTAGTTGTCTTGTGAGATACATAGCAACAGTGGCGTTGTACTCTTTTATAGTTCTAGTGAGTGGTGAGTAGGGGGAACATTGTCCTCTTTTATTCTGCATGAGACACATTTTGTGATGAGGTGTGCCACATAAGAGAGTTTCCTGACTACTGTGGGAATGTGCTTATCACAGTTGTATCCACTGTCCACCTGTGACCCAGGGTCTCTTGTCACACTTACAGTGCGAGGTATACTACCACCTATGTTATAGTTCTTGGCTGCAGAGATTTTAACAAAGGTGATGATAATGCACCTTTTGGCATTGAGCTTCAGCACATGGCTTGGACAACAGCCATCTGTCTCAGTGAGGCCCTTTTGTATGATGTCCACATCTTTAGTGTTTACAATGATGGCTCCTAGTTTGCAGTCGTCTGGAAGCTTCAGTAGCCACAGACCTTCCATGTTAATATTTACTTCAGGGAAGTAGATACTACATAGCCTGGGAAGTTATCTAGTCCCATGGCTGCTGTGATACATGCTTTGGAGAGTGTTGTTTACCTGTGCAGCCGTGATAACAGCAACTTTGCAGTCTTCCATTATAGACATGTGCTCTTTCATTGGTGAGAGGGGGGTAAAGTTAACACTTTTCCTATCTGCCATGATGTTGCCAATATAAGTAGGCTCTGTACATTTAATGCCATTGTGCTGTAACTCAGAACAGATCTGAGTGTAACCATGACTTGAACCTGTCTGCTGGGCAGAGATCTCCTGCGTAGACAGTATGCAACAGAGTACATCTTGTGTTATATTCATTCTTGTTGCATGGGGCAACGATTTGAGGCCAGTAATCTTCTTGTTAAGGTACTTCATTGGTCTTTCTAGCTGATGAACGTGCCTAGTCAGATTCATCGCAGATGTGTTGTGGTACTCTCTGACAGGTCTGATGACTGCTGAGTACTGGCAACCTCCTATGACCTACATGCACAGACCTTGGCAGTTTGTGTGTACACATAGCAGGAATTTCAGACCACTTTGTGAATGTGTTTCTTGAAGTAGAGATGACTATACACATTTGTCCATGGATCCCTTATTATCACATCTGTATTTAGCCTAAGTGTGTGAGCATGCCCAGTATGACCTTTCAGTATGTTCCTGCCTGACATTTGCTTTGTTTCTTTAAGTGTGTGAGCATGCCCAGTATGACCTTTCAGTGTGATGGTGAATGAAATCCACTACATTTGTTGGAGTGTGTGAGCACGCACAGTATACACATTTATACTATATGTGTATGGTAAATCAAAGTGTATTTTTACAGCAGGCCTCACCTTTGTGTCATAGATCAACAGGGATGATGCTGTGCCTACAGGGCTTCCATGAGACACTTTGCATAGACTTATCAATATTTCTACATACAGGGGGACAACTATTCTTTGTATATTTCTACCCGTGGGCACATCGGATTGTTACTGTGGGTGTGCATAGGATGTGGGTTTCAACTGACACTTATACACATTTGCTGTGCCTGCACTGCTATGTACAGGACACCATTACAGTCTGTACTGTTGCCTATCGTACTGGCTTGGGGCATACTACTGTACTACAGATGTTAGCGTCCATTGTCACATATATTAGCTTGCAACTTCATAGCCTACACATCCCACATCACAACGACTGGCCTGATGTTCTCTGTCTGCATAGGCATGTGGGTGAGGTTACCCATTTGCCTCATTAGGGGCATGATACAGCATTACTTTGTGTTTGCATTAGTGTGCAATTGTCCTGCTGTGTGTGTGCCACTGTAATGCTATCATGGCTTAGTGGTTCAGTACTGTTGACTATAGAGCACAGTATTCTGGGTTCAAGCCCTGTCACTGCTTTTTATGTTCATGCTGGCCAGACCAGACTGCTTAAGAAACAGTAAAGCAGTTATGAGCATGTTTAACTGACTTTGCTCAACTTTGCCCGACCTTGGCCAACATTGCACGAGCAATTTTGTTTACATACACTGGATATTGGTAACAGCTGCTTAGCACTGCTTTATATTGCTTAAAACATGGTAATCATGCCTCAGGTGGTGCTGCAGGGCTGCCTATGTCGGATGCACATACTACACTCTCTATACATGTTTGGAAACAGGTAGTGTCAAGTTAGGCATCCCTTTTATTTTACGTGCGAGTCAGAGAGAGGTATAATTTCCAGGATTCCTACTGAGCCAGTGTATGTGCTATGCTTTGCCTCTTTGCCAAGGCCAAGGCATACTGGACACACCTCCTTCTGCCTACTTGGGCAGGCTCAAGTTGTTCCTCCTCCGAGTCACTCTGTGCCTGTGCAGGCAGTGTTGCAGTGTTTCTGAGAAAAACATGGGAGAATGTTGTTTGCAGAGTTTTAAGTGCTGGGCTGGGCTACTGTACTGCCTGTGTAATTGGCTGATTCTGATTGATTTCACCTGGCAACTCTGCTAGTTCTTCTTGGTTAACTTCCTACCGCTTCTTTTCCTTCCTTTTCCCTTTCTGTTTCCACAGGGGGCAGCGCTGCACAAACAAGCGCAAACACATGCACACGAGCGCACACATGCGCACACAGGCTTACACAAGCTTACACAGGCTTAGGTGGGTGCACATTCGTGTATACTAGCTTAGACGGCCTAACACAGGCTTACACGGGCTCACACCCTCACACACAGGCTTAGACGGGTTTACACGTGCGCACATGCACACACACATGCACACACACAGTGTAAGCAGCTTTGCAAGAAACTTTAGTGATAGCCACGGCGTACACCTTTGGTTTCTGGGTTTCAGTTTAGACAACTGTAGACACACCTCTCCTAGTCCTGAGTAACTTACAGCAAACACATGCCACTCTGCTCCAATAAGCTTACAGTCTTTTTGATACATACCCTCACATAGCAGGAAATATTGGGATTCACTATCCTTATCCTCATTTTTTTTTTTTTTTTTTATTTAACATTTGTTGACCAGGAAAGTCCAACTAGGTTCCACAGATCCTGTTTTCAGCGGAGGCCTGGGGAGAAATGCTCCAGAAGCATGTCTTTAGAATGTGGGAGGAAACCGGAGTACCCGGACGAAACCCACGTGAACGCAGGGAGAACATGCAAACTCCATACAGAAGGCACCCCAGCCAAGAATCGAACCAGAGAACCTCTTGCTGTGAGGCGACAGCATTAACCGCTGTACCACTGCGCCGCCCAGTCATATTTGCATATGATTGCCTACTAATGCTTGGTTACATCTCTCACACTGAGCTTCCCCCCTTAGCAACCACTACTCAGTACCCATGCTGTCTTCAGCCTGCCATTCACTTGCATGGCAGATGAATATTTTGAATTAAATCATATTTGTGGCTTTTAAATTCTTGATTTTCTGATTTGTTAGTGCGCCACACATTTGCGTGGCACTGCGATATGCTTAAACATCGCAGATCGAGGAAAAAAAAATATTTTTATTATTTTGCAACTCATAAAAATGCCAATGGCCATATATTTGGCCATTGGCATGCTTCCTCAACTGGATGCATCCTTTATTTGGAGCTGTCATGGCTCTGTTTTGCTATTTGCAGAATGGTACTCAGTTGCCAACCGAGTACATTTCTGCCAATAACGCTACTCTTACTTGGATAGGTTAGTGTTTTCTGGATCGCAAATTTACCTCATTTGCATAGCTTTCAGCAGCAAATTAGGTAATTTGCATAAACTAACCCTGTCCGTGCAAGAGTCATTTTAGGAGCTCTCTTAAATGCCCCTGCCGACTGTTCCTGGATCGCTCGGCAGACATGTTGGCTGCATGGAGTCTTACTCTACTGTTAGACTCCATGCAAGCCTTCGTGAATCTGGCCCAGAGTTTTTTTTTTTTGTTACGGTGATTTATATAAAGCTGTGATAAAATATTTTAAATGTTGACTCAAATACTAAAAAAAAATAGGCTGTATTATATATTTGAAAATGTAGGGACTTTAGTTAATTTTAGTAGATTGTTATGTCCTGTGTTCCAGTGACATTACTGCTTTTTCTATTGTGTTTCAGATAATCTTATGGTGGTTTATATATATATATATATATATATATATATATATATATATATATATATATATATATATGTTAAAAATGTGAAGGAAGGCCATTGGAATTTTATTAGGTTCTTCCTCTTGATGTCTGTCATTGATTGAAAGTAACTGTATATTTTAGTGTCTTACTTCAGAAAGATTCTGAAGCTGCATGTTATAATTCTGTAGTAAAATTAATTTATGACATATGTTATTGTACCCAAAGTGGTCATCCTTATCAAATGTTAAACCTGCTGTCTCTGAAACTATTTATGCTTTTACAGTGTACTATAGAATACTGCAGGTTGCAGACATCACTTTATTTTCTGCCTTCTACTGACAAGGATTCTTAAAGTAAGATCTTGGTATAATATTTTAATAGTTGGGTGCATAGTATTGTGAAAATATTATAAGAATGGCACATTTTTGCATTTTGTTTTCGAGAATGTGTTTAAAGATGTCATAAGTCTTTTGATTGTTAAATGTTACAATTTTTAAAAACTGTGGCGAGGTATATGCTTGTTCTCTATAAAATGGTTTTGTCTGTTTTATAAAAGGATAAAATAAAATGAAGCAAAACAATGATTTCTCATGCCATCCATACAACCAGTTCTAAAGTAATATACCTTATGTGTTATCTATCGATTTACAACATAGAAATGATGTAGTTTTCTCATTCAGTAGAAACCAGTATGACATCATCAGAGATAATGGGTGGGAGGGTGGCCTAATGGTTAAAGTGTTTGCCTTACAAACACAAGGTGCAGGGTTTGAGTCTCACAAGGGATAATTGGCTAGGCTTAAAATGGCTCACAAGGGCAGTTAGCTTAGTACTAATCTATGAACCTATGAACCTATAATATTAGTTCTCCTCTGTGACAATATTGTGCTAGAATTCTAATGCAATATTTCAAATGCTTTAATAATTGCTTTGTTTGATCTATTGACAAACTGAAGTTAATGATAAGGCCATGCTTGGTTGGCAGTACAATGCTTCCATTGATCCTCCCCCATCTCTGTGGAACTCGTTACTGTGATATACTAACCGAAAAGTTCTCACCGGCTTTGCCCTTGTCCAAACCCTGTCTAATAAACCCTCCTTTCCCAGATTTAGGTAGAGTATCCCGAATATCACTTTAATACTGAACTGAAGATTACTCACTGCTTGTTAATCCTTCCAGGATTTAGTTTTTTATTTAGTCTGTTATTATTGTTATCTAGTTACTGTTTAGTACATTTGTAGCTCTGTGTTTTACTTCTTATTTCTCAATGTTTGTAATTTAGAACTTACTATTCAATTGTACCTAATTTGCTCCCGTATGTCTCCATGTTATGATCACCTCTACTGTATACATACCTTGATTGTTATTGTTTACCATCTACCATGTCTTTCTGCGGAGCTTTTCTCCCCGGGCCTCCTCTGAAAAAGGACCTGTGTCTAGTCAGAATTTCCTGGTAAACAAAAATAAATAAAGAATAAATAAACTCCTGTCTATCTGCAGACCTAGCAAATCTGCTGAGCATTGTCTGTACTAGTTCAAGGTTGCTAAGGCCTGGAACTTCTTACCAGTATCCATCAGGTTTATACCATCCCATCTTTCAAAACTGCTCTGCAAGGCTTCCTAACAAAAGTCTGGTTCTATTCTTGCTCAAAACCAGGACAAACTATATCCTTTAATGTGAACTAGTACTTTTTTATTCCTTACTCTTGCTTTTCCACTTTCTTCCTTACTATTTAATTATCTTCTCAGAATTTCTCTCTAAATATGCCATAAGCCCATTATTCCATCACTTCATATTGGAATTCCTGTTTGTATTAAACTAACTTACATTTAATTTCTCTACAAAGTGCCTACAATTTCTCTAAATATTCAATTATTTTGATATATCTTGTATCAATTCTTAACCAGTGTTTTTATATAATGTCTGATTTGTTATAATTTAAACTGCAGATGTTGTTGTTTTAGTTTTGAAGATTGTATAATTACTTTTTTTGTTAATGTTTTGTATTAATGTATAGCTTTCCTCCATGGGTCTCCTCTGAAAATGGGTTTCTACCCAGTTGAACTTTCACAGTAATCAAATATCAATCAATCAATCAATAGATAAATAAATAGTATGGCTTCCTTTACAGCTGAGATGTCATAGAGAACAATTTTTGAGCTATAATACAGCTAGCAACATAAATCTTGTATGTTACCTTTTACTGCAGTGAAATGAGCAAGCATGTATTATAATGGCCATGCAGTTTCCTAATCAGCTGATTCTAAAAGGTCAACAAAGCCTAATAAAAATACAAAAAGTAGATGCACTACAGAAATACAAAATATATGGATAGGTAATACAAACATGGCAGGGAAGTAAACCTGATAAATTTACAAACATATGTTGGACACTAGTCTGAATGGTGTTTAAGCAAAGTAGGATAGGACACAACTCACAATGAAGGTATATGTGCACAGATTTTGTTTGCATTTTACAACTCAAGCATATATAATCAAGCGATCAATGTTTTGAACATTGCAGCCCAAGTTAAAAAATGCATATGCAAACTGCCTAGCACAGAAAGTGATCATAAGAGTCACCCCTGTACAACTAATGCAAATAGACACATGATCATGTGCATTATACACCCATGCAGCCATATGTGGGCCAACACCACCTAGGAATGTACACACAGTAATGTTAAACATGTACTGATACAGGCAGTATGAATAGTAACAAACAGTAGTAAGCAGACTGTGCCAAAGTTATCTATGTACAGCTGCTCTTCCTTCCCAAAAATGCAAAACTAGCATACAGGACAGGTAGGTACTAAAATACAAATCATGCAAAATACATAAATTTCCAAGGCAACGCCATCTGATAGAGCACAATTAACAGCATGCCTATTCATTCATCTGAAGTCACTGCATTAAGTGTGCAAACCCATAGGAATGAAGATAAGAATCCCTTTAAAGCAGTGTAATTTTAATACACATTTTAAAATAATGACATGGAGGCGTACACATTCTAAATCCAGAAAACTGGTCCTCAGCAATCTACTTTCTTCCAGCATCATAGGCTATCCCATCTCCTCCTCCTCATGTCACTGAAGCAGTGATGCACCTGTACCTCAGAATACTGGATTCATTAGTACACTGCTGGAGGTTAGTGGCCAAATCCTCTATATTTGTATACAATGAAATGGGTATTCTGTTGTCCAAATAGACAATATTCATAGGACTGCAACAAGGAGACCTGCTTTAGCAATCTCTTTTGCTTATTACATAATGGTGGTCATGACTCTCCTGTCCATTAGGATGTACTCAGAATCAGAAAAGTTGACGTTGACATTGTTAATAAACATTTGTGCTATACATGTAAACAACAGCTGAAATATATTACATTTTGGGGTAAGGCAGCTGATAGGCTACAATGACATAATTTCCCCACATCAACAACTGATTCAAGAACTCCACCAGTCCTGCATGACCTTACTGGAATGATAGAGCATGGACACAGAATTTGCCTCTGGGTGGACACTGTCCATTGATAAACTGCAGTTGATGGCTATAGCCATACAATGCAGAGATGCAGCCATAAGAGTTTCACAGGCATAAGTGACCAGTAACACAGACAAACCAGAGATACTGAGATGACAAAGCATGCCACATTTGGTGGTCCTCAAAGCACTAACAAACATAATATAATTCCTGACCCTTGGGTAGGTGTGCCTACAACCTCTGGATGTGGTATTAGTGTAGGTGCCCCTTCTTACACAGTCAGCTGTTAATTAGCATATACACATCAACATTCATATTTTGACACTCATATATGAGTTTCCATGTGTATTCCTTGTTGTGTTACAGACATGTATAATGTCAGCTGGGTCAGAATCTCCTGCAACAGCATTAGGTGAAGAGAAGTGGGGTATAATTAAATCCCATCTTACCACCTTAGTACTTCTCACACACCGACCTATTGCAAGTTTATCTCATTGGCATCTCTTTCTCTTTTTGTTGATAAAAAAAATTCTAACTTTTGTACTGCGTGTTATGCACATTATTGTAATGTTTATGTAAACTTCATTCTCAGGCCTTTTGTAAATTTCTAATGGTCTCGTAAAAACATTGTATTGTTTGCTTACAACTTCATTGTCAGATGTTTTTCTTTATGTAACTTTGTAATAACTGTCTGGAGCTTTTCTCCTCAGGTCTCCACTGAAAATGAGCCAGTGGCTCAGTTGGACTAACCCAGTTAACAAATGACAAATAAATAAAATAAAATAAAGTATACCACTTCTGCATGCATTGTCATGTAACACCAGGTATGCATGTATATGTATATGCATGTAGGCCATTCTTAAATCTGCAATGCTTGCATTAACAACTGGTTGTACACAAGGCTGTCAGTCCAGTAAGTGATTATATTTTGGTTTACTGTCGTTCTTCATGTTTGAGTAATGTAGTCTTTTCATATTTAACATGTGCATCAAATCTTCCTACTAGCATTTTTATCTTCTGGGCAGATTGGACATAAAACAGCACTAACAATGGATTATAGGGATTTCATCACTGGTGTAGGTACTATGTTGATGTATTCAGAGTTTTCTTGTACCTGGCTTGGATACCTGTGACTACAAGACTTGGATTTCCTGTAAAACTATCTTGACCTACAAAGCTGATATAAGTATATATTTTTGCACTCGCTTTGTATTATTGATATTTAACACTTCTGCTCTGCATTTATTTTGTGGACTCTTACATTAAAAGGCACCCTGCACCCTTGTGGCATAAGTTTGTAGCTCAGGACCCATCTGAGTTGCAGACTGCTGGAGAAGGGCTCAGTCTGGGGCCTTCCCATTGGTAGTTGTGTTTAAACTATTTAAATTTGCCTGTATATAAGCCTAGTGTTTGTGCAGGTTTGTGCTCAGTTTACTGAAGCTGCTCAATGTTTGGCAACTTTAACCAGTGGTCTGGAGTGCATCTGCATTGTAATCCAAGGCATCCACAGAAACAAATGAAAAATACATATATTTTAAGCCAGCTCTGCATTTATTAACTGTATTTTATTGAATTACTACTTCATATTTGCTGTTTGCGACTAAGTCTAGCTAGCCCAATTCCTTCCCATATACCACATTTAGGAAAAACCCTGCCACAATGGATGAGCAGTTTCCCATAATTTCTCCTGACATCTTGATTGATATGGACATCTTGAGGCAATGTAGCAATTGCTTCATGTATACTGACAAACTAACACACTATGTGATGGATGCAAATAGAGTGTGGAATTGGAGTTAATTCTCTGATGTAAAAACAAACTAGACATCAAAGAGGTTGTCAGCACACATGCTTCACCTCTCACACAAACCTTACCTCTCACAGAAAATAAGCTGATGACACAAACACACATATGTAGAGGTACTCAGTAAAAGCCTACCAAAACAACAGAGGCCTCCCAAATGCACACCACCCACACTCACCACTAAGCAAAAAGAAACCACTACACATATCAACACACAAACCCATGTCTCAACAAATAAGCCCTTAAGGCAAACCACATCAAATGTCTTGGTCAAAGGTGACTCCATATTGAGACACATAGATGTTCCCTTCACCAGACTGGACAAGGAGAAGTTCACAGCCAGCTATCTATCAGATGCCAGGATCCAACAAATCATGCATGTACTCAAGTCACTCAACAACAAGTACTGTTATGAATTTGTCATAGTCCATGTTGGAATGAATGACGCAGACATACCTCTGTGGACTATATGAAGAAAGATATGATGGAACTCTCGGATTATGTGTCCCAGACAGGTATGTCCCTAGCCCTAAGCCGTATCCTATTCTTACCCAGGATGATGCTACAATATAAACAAAAAATTTTGACTTCAACAATTTGCTCAGCTTTTGGTGTCAGTCCAGGGGGATCCAGTATTTGTCAGCCTGGGAGAATATGGTAGACAGACATCACTGCTTTGTTAGAGATAGTCTGCACCTGTCACCCCCTAGGCTTTCAGATACTGGTAAAGGCCCTTCCATCCCCCATAGTGCCTTTTTTAGCCAATATTAAAACAAATTTTCCAACATAACAAAATCTAATTGAGACAAACTCAGGGTTGTACTACTTAATGCTAGGAGTTTAAACATGAAACTGCACTTCTAGAAGCATTACTCACCTTGGAGTTTGCATATATCTGCTCAGTTACTGAGATATTGTTCAAGACCGCTGAGAGCACCCCGGCTGTGCAAGGCTACAATGCCCTCCACACGTTCAGGCCTCAAAATGAGCATGAAGGAACCAGAGGTTGAGATTGGTCAACCCAAACGAGGCATAAATGTGTGCATGACCATGATCATAAAAGAGAGTTGCCAACATTGCCTGCTAGTGGGGATATGATGTACAGCCTATGAGTGATAACCCTGCATCATCACATTCAGTTTTCTGTGCATCACACATGGCTGATATCTTGGCACTAGTGATTCCTCACTCACATCAACCACAGATTTTGCCATGCTGTGCCCACTGATTTGAGTCCATTTACCATACCATAGTGCTGAATATGGTCCTCCTGAGATGTTCAAGGATTAGAATGGACTGCTAAATCTTTAGCTGTCCCAATGAGGTCCTCTGTGGTTACCTATATCACATGAAGTAGGCAATATATCTGAGTGTGTGCAAGTGTGTGTGGGTGGGTGTGTGTATGCATGTTCATTCTTTGGCGTTTTATGAGCACCTTGATAGATCTACCCAATGAAGATGGTCATATCTGCTGTGGTAAAATGGTTACTTATTACAAAATCAAAGTTATGGAACTTCGAATACCATATGGTCGACACCATGTGATCGAAGTTCTGTAATTTCGAAATTTAAAAAAAAAAGAAAACATGCCCTAATTGGTTAAAGCAGTGGGGCAAGCCCCCATGCACCCCCCCACACCCCCCGCTACTTAAATATATCAACTCTGAGATCGCACTTTAAAGAACTACAGTGCGAAAAGGGAAGATTTCCCTTTCCTACACTGTAGCGTGATCTCGGAGTTGGTATATTTAAGTAGCATGGCTTGTGGGGGTGCAGGGGGTCTTGCCCCCTGCCTACACCCTTTACATTTTCTTTTTTTTTTAATATTTATTTTAAACATTTCGAGTTTCCAATTGTTCAATCATTAAAGGTAAATCTTTAGTGATTCGAACAACTGGAAATTCGATGTTCCAATAGGAACCTGGTAAAACATAACATTCATAAACAGAGATGATGTCTGATGTTAAAGTTTATCAGGAAATGCACATATCAGCATACCTTGGGATAGTATCTTCATAGCAGCTTTATCAGTGTGGACAATGTGGACATTATGATGTTTCTGTGAATATGTGTAGTGCCTTTGGCATGCCTTGATACAAAAGTTTGTACCAGGTGCTGTTTTATAAATTGTGCCTGAGGTACAGCGAGTGCAGGATTCTCTTGACCTGCTTTTCTTTCTCCTGCAGTTTTTCCATGCCATCCTGCCTTCATTCAAAGCTTGGTTCAGTGTATATGCTTATGGTTCCTGAAATGGAAAGGCTGCAAGCTTTATATTAATATTGTTCATGAATATGCAAATGGTTACTGTCTAAGATATTGGTCTGAGTTCATACAGCAGAGCACCCAGATATGTCCAAATCCCAAAATTTGGATTTCAATAGTCCAGTCACATACTCAGTCATACTCAATCATATTCTTGTTCAATGTATTTGCTTTGTGAATTTTGTGCTATATACTATCTGTATAATATTTATGCAGACAACATGTATGTAACAATTATGTAGACAACAGTGTTGTTATTCACTAAGGCTCAATATATTTATGTAGACAACATGTATGTAACAATTATATAGACAACAGTGTTGTTATTCACTAAGACTCGGGGGGGGGGGCAACTGCTTTCTCCTGTAAAATATAAGCACATGTTTATGTCACTGTGATTGCTCTTTTCTCTATTTTACAATGCACATATGCATTTACTAGATGCCTTTCAGGCATGCCTTAATAAAAAGTCTGTGTCATATGGCATGTGTTTTCCATATAAAGAGTTATCCAATACTATAGTAGCTGAATGAGCACCACTGTTTCCTTTCAATGTATCTTGCAATATCTGCAGTAGGACAATGACATTATTACAACATGGGGTATATAGTCTATGCTCCTAGCATGATATGGAAGTGTACAACCCCTCAAAAATTGTTTCATTACTGCAGGTACTTGACTAATACTGCTGGAAATTTTATGTAGGCCCAAGCTTCATTACTTATGCTGTCCATGTCTATTTTCATCATGTTAAAGACTATGGACTGGGGCATCCCTAATGTGTTGTTCATTTGTCATTGCAATATCTCAGGGACTGGCAGAACTTTATCGCTAATGAGACAGATTTCCCACAATGGCTGCTTGGACTCATGTCTTCCACTCATAAGTTGCACACACCCAGCACCTGCTGTTTGGATGCTTGGTATGGACTGAAAGCCTAGTTATTAGTCAGAGATCTGGTGCAACAGCAGTTGCTGATGGCACCCACCAGAGAAGCCCCTTGCTGCAGGGTCCCTAGCAGTTAAGCTAATTACAACTGAACTTGAAAGATATAACCCTTTTTGATGTCATGTTCCTTTACAGAACAAAAGGTACCTCAAATTCTTGGTTAAGGAACTAAAACATTATCATAGGTTCATAGGTTGGTACTAGGCTATCGGCCCTAGGGCTATACAAGCCTAGCCATAACAATTACCTGGCTATTTTTTCCCACACTATTTACTTCCCTGGACCCCTGTCTAGTAGGGCAACTGACGTGATCCCCGGGGTGAATTTCCTTTCTCCCATCCAATCGTCAAGGTTCCTTTTGAAGAGGGCCAAAGAGGTGCTTTGCTTGACATGTATGGGCAGTCTATTCCAGAGTCTGGGGAGTCTCTGGGTCAAGAACCTATCCCTCCAGCATGTTTTGTTTATTGTGATGACAAGGTTTAGATCTCTGGAGTGTGTGGCTCTGAGGAGATTGGGATTTCTTTAAGTGTAGCATGTCCAACAGCTCTGGGTTTGACATGACCTTGTATGCTAAACAGAGATCACCTCTGAGTAGATGATATGTGACAAAGTATAGCTGGAGTTTTTTAAGGCGGTCAGTGTAGGGCATCTGCTTTAGGTCTGTGATTCTTTTAGTGAGGTATTTCTGTGGCCTTTCCAGTTGTTGAAGATGTCTTGAGAGGTACATACCAAATGGGGCATTGTATTCTATAATGGGTCTAATGAGGGATGAGTACAGTGGGACAATGACCTCTTTTTTCCTGGACGAAAAGTCCTTAGTAATGAGGTGTGCCACACAGAAGGATTTCCTCTCTGTTGTGGCGATGTGGTTATCAAAGGAGAGACCACTGTCCACCTGTGTCCCTAAGTCTCTTATCACGCTTTCAGCATTTATTGTACTGCCACCTATGTGGTAATTCATGGGTACATGTTTTTTTCCCAAATGGGATAACTATACATTTCTTGGCACTGAGCGTGAGCCCATGGCTCTGGCACCAAGCATCTGTTTCTGTAAGGCCCTTTTGTAGAGTATCCACATCATTTGGGGATTCAATAATGGCTCCCAGTTTGCAGTCATCTGTGAACTTTGTTAGTCAGAGTCCCTTAGTGTTGGCCTGTACTTCAGAGAAGTAGATGCCAAACAACAACGGCCCCAGGACTGACCCTGAGGTACTCCACTTGTCACTTGTCTGGAGCTGGATTTGGAGTCGGCTACTTTTACAGTGTGGGTTCTGTCAGTAAGCCAGTTGGCAACCCACCGAGTGATGTAGGGATTAATGCCCAGCTTAGTAAGTCTATCTATGATTCCACAGTGGGGGATGGTGTCAAAGGCCTTGGTAAGGTCCAGATAGGCTGTGTGGACTGCCTTACCCTCGTCCACAGCTCTGTAGACTGATTCGAAGAAGTCAGTCAGGTTCAGGAGACATCATTGATCCTTCATGAACCCAAACTGGGTGGGGTCCAGTGTTTGAAGGTTGCCAATGTCTTTTTTTATAAGTTCCATGATAATACATTCCATGGCCTTGCAGATCAGGCTCGTCAGACTGATGGGGCGATAGTTCCCAGGATCCAAGGTGGATCCCCGCTTGTGCAGTGGGATAACTGTAGCTGTGCACCATTCAGTGGGCATGAAGCCTGAGGTGAGGCTATGATTAAACATGTACCAGTTCATTTTGTAGTTCATGTAATACACAGCCCGGGATGTCATCTGGTCCCATGGATGCTGTATTCTTAGCTTTGGAGAGTGCATTTTTTACCTGTGTGGCCATTATTAGCAGAATTTGGCAATCTTCCAGTATTGAGATGGGCCGTTTAGGGGGTGAGGGGGGTGAAGATGGCACTGAATTGATCTGGCAGGATATTGGCAGTATCCTTGGGATCAGTATATTTAATGCCATTCTGTTGTAGCTCAGAGCAGATATGCAGTATAAATCTCCTTACGGTCCCTGAAGAGTCCGACAGTCAAGTAAAACAGTCAATACGATGAAAACACTGCAGAACTCACCACCAATACTGGAATACACCTTTATTAACGAACAAAACAACAGATAAGCGCTTTCACGTACGAAGTACGCTTCTTCAGATCATACTTCGTACGTGAAAGCGCTTATCTGTTGTTTTGTTCGTTAATAAAGGTGTATTCCAGTATTGGTGGTGAGTTCTGCAGTGTTTTCATCGTAGCTCAGAGCAGATCTGAGCATTGCCATTTAGATTCTTGACATAGTTATAGAATGCCTTGTGGTTGTCTTTGGAATCTTTGGCAATTTTATTTTCATGACTAGCTTTAGAGGATTTTATTAGGGATCTCAGCTTCTTACTGAGGCTGGTGAGGGAGTTTTTTGCATCCTAGGATGTTTCTCTTTTCTACAACAGTTTCTTCCTTTTGTTGTAAAGTTTGTTTATGGCAGGAGACCACCAGATTGGCTTCCTTTTTTTTTTGAAGGAGAGCATCTTGGTTCTATTTGGGATGGCACAATTCATGCATGAGTGGATGTGCTCATACAGTGCCTTAGTGTTGGACTCAGCAGTCGAACTTTCAGTTCCCGTCTGCATGGGTGTCATGAAGTTTGTCACTTCTGACTTGAGTAGCATGAAATTCGCTTTGGAGAAGTTTTTATGGAGGTTTCTTTACTGGAGGAGTGGGGGTGGGATGTGGATGTTAAGGGTGATTAGCTTATGGTCAGACCTGACCAACGACGGGGTGACCATAGGTATGGAGCATCAATTTCCCATGTTGGTAATGACCAGGTCTAGGATATTGGAGCCCCTGGTGGGACTATAGATTAGTTGATCCAGGGCATTGGAATTTATGAATTCTAAGAACCGTTGGGCAAAGGTGTTGGTACATGAGTAGTTTTACCAGTTAATGGAAGGGTAGTTGAAATCACCCAGTATTAGCGTGTTTGGTTGTATCTTAATATTTTCCATGAATGTCACTGGTGTGAAAATTCATATCCCAATTTATTCTTCCACTCTGGACCCAGATTACATTAGATGCCAATGATACTAGAGCCTTTGCCAGCTTTAAGCTAAGCCTAGATTACTGGATGGGCAGCCTCAAATTCTTCCCAGACGATCTTGTGTTGCCCTTCTTGAGGCTGTAGGGAATGTCTAAACTTTTTAAATATAGGACTTGTCTTGGCTTGTAGTTGTCTGCAGACTTATTGTGTAGTACTTAACCTATGAGCATAAAGTATTCTCTTTTGAGGATTATACCGAGGACCTAAAACATATTTTTAATATGTTTTTTTTTATGTGTATGATGCCATTGTCATATTAAGATACTTTTAGAATTTTCTCAGAAGTTTGTGCTTGTTCCTAATCAGCAACTCCCTTTTTCACCAGTATATTCATGCTATTCTAGTATGCCTAACCTATAAGGTATCATGCTATTCAAGTATTGCTGCATCTAATTAGCACACCACTCTTTACGGTTATTTCAGAAGAATTAGCACATAACATCATTTGCAACTTCGGCCTTGTACCATGCAGTGATAACACTCTGTTGTAATCTGTTTTTTTTCTTTTTTAATGGAACTAGGTGCATATTTTTTCCCTTAGTTTATAGCTGTTTTGACAAAGATTAGCAAGCAGTTAATATGAAATGCCATGAAACCTAAATGTGTATACATTATAATTTGACTGTCCTGTTACCATCTAAACATTGTTTTACAAACACTGTACATCAAAATATAGAGTTTCACAAGGCTGCAAGACATTTTGTGCAACACCCCAAGACCAGGATTCAGTTTCTCATATAGGATGGACACACACACACACACACACACACACACACACACACACACACACACACACACACACACACACACACACACACGCACATTCAAAATAAATAATGTATTTGTTGCACCTGTAATGTTCCCCAGTCTTCATTGTATTCCCTAATGTGTTCGACTAAGAAAGGCATGCCTGGTCTTACAGGTCCAGTCTTCATAACCTTTTACTTCTGCCCAAATATCTCCCTCATCATTTCCCTCTTTTCCTTTTATAAGTTATGGTGGTTGAAGTTCTTTAAATTAATGACATTTTATTATCTTTTATACCCTGCAAAATACTCTGTGGAAAGTAATTCAAATTAGTATCTTTTAATCTTAGCCATCATCTTGGACAATGCACTTAATTTACATTTCTGTACTTTTTGCATATAATCAAGCATTTTTCTTAAATCAGAAACCTTCTTAATGTCAGGCAGACAATATGTTAATAAAGGCAGAGGCAAATGCTTTCAAGTAAGCTGACAATAGCAAGTTTGATCCATTCGGTAGAAGGTACAGATAGAAACATAACAGTAATCTTTCTCTGCCAAATCAGTGAGATAACAGAAGAACTGACTTCATTTAGAGATGCATAGTTTTTTTAGAAGGACTATAGTTCTTTCCTACATGACATAGTCTTTAAGGAAATAATGGTTCTTACATCATCTTTAATAAGTAGTTTGAAGGAAAATTTGGCAACTTGTTTCTGTTACTAGTGTTGCTTTGTAGTTGCAGGTTTTCCTTATTACCTACAGGCCACACACAACTTCAGCAGCTACTTCTTAATCAGAGCAAGACCATATGGTCAGTGACCACCTCAACAAAGTATTCTCTTCTCACTGCAATACAAAGGGAACAATTCTCTTACAACCATGTCCTCTTCATTATTTGGTGAGTATGCACACACACACACACACACACACACACACACACACACACACACACACACACACACACACACACACACACACACACACACACACACACACACACACACACAAAATCAGTGAAAATTCCTTCTACACTGTAGTCTCTAGGTGTTAGTACATTCTCCTGTGACTAACTCATTGGTTTGGATTGTATAAAAGAGCTTGAAGAGTATCTTGGCTTGCCTCCTTTTTTTTTAAACTAGGAACATCTTTTGTTAAATTATCACTTATGACATAGGCAGTCAAACATTTATATAAAGGAAAGCAAACCATATTGACAAATTTTCAATTGCAAACATTATACATCACTTAGAATCTATTCAGCTATTGTCAGTCAAACATTATAAAGCCCATTCAGTTCCTGCCTTTCCTTAAACCTCATTGACCCACCATCTGCTCTTTGCTAATAGGGTACCTTATTGTACATCAGCAGTTTGATATGCCACAATCGTATTAAGCCATTTTACAAAAAAGAACTTAGCAGCAGATTTGCTAACATAAAAGGTACTGCCCTCTTAATACTGATACATTGATAGGAAATGTTGCACAGCAGTCTCCATTATTGTTATTTTATATATTTACAATAACTATATCAGTATCATCATACATTCCCACTAATTAGTGAAGTTATGCTTATTGTTGTGCTTGAGTTTGCAACATCCATTGTTACAAACTTCTCTTATGACTCCTCCTGGGTCAGTAAATGCTGAGAAAATTCTTCTGGCAAGTTTAATAACATTAAGTAAAATTGATCTCTGAAGCTTCATTTCTGCATGTCAGTAGTACACTATCTCTCAATTACCCATCTCCCGATCATGCCCTCTGACAATTTGCACCTAGGGTGGCTTTTAGCTTTGGCCCACCCTGACTATGTATCTCAGCTTTGCCTCCAAGCAATGCAGTCAGTTGGCACATTACATATTTTTTAAGTAGTTTCTTCAACCAGTCCTGTTTGTGTGTACATGCACGCGTGTGCGAGCATGCGCGCACGCGTTTGTGTGTGTGTGTGTGTGTGTGTGTGTGTGTGTGTGTGTGTGTGTGTGTGTGTGTGTGTGTGTGTGTGTGTGTGTGTGTTTGTGTGTGTTTGTAGAGAGACAGAGACATACATTTCTTTATTGCTTTAGTTGTCAAGGTTTGCTATGTTAGCCTCATTCCATTGTTTTCTGTTCCTAGCTGCATTTCACAACATTAGACAGGTTGTCAGTGTACCAGCTATTTTTTTTTTTGTGATTATTGCTGTGATGACATTCCATTGCATATGACTCGCATTATTTTCAGAAGCACTTTAGGTAAGTGCATTTAGTTCAATTTTGTTAACACAGTTTAGATGCTGTTCATGAAGCAGCAATGCCATTTGGTTTTTATGGAGCTTTTATGTCCTTTTTAATGGTTGTCCTTACTTTTGTACATTTAAGTAGTGATGTGGTTGATGACAGTTGTCCTCAGTGTACTGAGTTCATTTTACAAAACCTGAAACATAAAGTCCAGAAGCTTTGCAGGCAATGAAACAGAAATATCCCTGCAGATTCAGATAGAGGTAGATGAAACTCATTATCTCTGACAAAAAAAAGTGCTCTCACGGAGTACTCTTGTTTAGGGTGCATAAATGAAAGCACTGCATGCAGCTACTGGCTGAATGATTTTGTGTACACAGCTGATGACGTGCTTCCAAATACATAACTATCCTCATTGCACACTTGGCTTTTTCAAACTTTACAAACTGGGCAATTAGCATCAAGCAGTCAACTGTCTATCTACCTCTGAAAAATATACAAGTCATAAATAGATAATATTAATAATATCAATCAAAAGTAGCTGTCACAGACTATAAATATTCAATAAATATCTTATGCTCTATTACAAAGATTTTTCATAACATAGTAAAAAACGATTGAGATAGAAAATTAAGTGTGTGCAATATTGATTAAGACACTGTAATTATTGATTCCACTATTGCTCTGTCCTTCTATGCATGAGCACAATAAAATTTTTCATTACATCTGATTGAAGTTCACCAAGTGCCTGTAACTACTGTTTCATTGAGAAAGGAACTTTTCTTCTTCACATAAATAAAACTGTAATAAGTGGATAAGACTTCATAAATCATGCAGGAAGTTAAAATAGGCTCCTTACGAATCATAAGGCCACATTTGAGTAACTTTGAGTTTCTGCAATATGTTAAAATTCCACATTGATCAGACCTATTACTGAATACAATGAATTACTGAATACAATGCTCCTTTGGGATGTATATTACTAAGCATATCAAGCAACTGGAAAGACTCTGGAGGTTCCTAATGAAAAAAAAGATCACAGTTTTGTAAGAAAAGAGCTACCAGGAGGTGCTGGAAGCATTGCCCCTTTAGTCAGTACTCTATAGACTCCTTAGGAGTGATATGTGTCTTTCCTTTCAGGACATTACAGATCCATAATTCAAGCCTTCTTATATCTCCATAAATCCAACAATCCCAGTAACACTACAGCTAGGGACCTAAACATGCTTCAACAAATAAACAAAACACAGTGAAGAGAAACATTTGTCATACAATGTTTACCCCTTCTGTGGAACAAATTTCTACTCCAAATTAAGCAATGCAACACACCTTCTTCCTTCAGAAAGGATTTAGAAAATTGGATAAATATCCATGTATACACATCTAGTATGACTGACCTATTGTTCCTTGAAAAGGTAGATAAGGTCTAAAGAGGGGTACTGGTAAACTGCTTATGGCCAGTGGGCCTAGTTCCCTTTTATTATCTATGATTTTATGAGTAAATAGGCAGACCACTTAAAATTTGTCTGTGTATGTTCCTTAAAACTCTGCAGTGAATTAAGCCTTATCATTCTTTCAATAAATACTTCATGGTGTAGGAATGAAAATGGAACTCCCTTCACCTGCTCTTCAGACATATTTTACCCACAGAGCCTTGTAATTTCCATCAATGCAGTACAACATTCCTTTCTTAAGGAGAAGCCAACATGTAATAGGGATTTGGACTTCTCTGAGATATTAAGATACTCAACATGATGATCCTCAAAGTTGACATTAGATATGATTATCTATTTATTATTTTATTTACTCATAGCAGGTACCATGCATGCTTCAAAGGCTTTACCATCAATCTGTCATGTTGCATAAGACATGAGGGGAATAATTCAATAATAGTGTATAGCGATTTATCATTAATATGTGCAATTGAATGTCACATTCAGTCTTTTATCTTCCAAAATACTCATTACTGCAATAAGACATTCACTGGCAGGGTATAAATCATGATCCTTTATTTACTGTCCAGATGAAGTATGCTCAACCACAATTTTATTATGTAACACATCTGCTAATTTGTACATGATCAATGTATCCATGTTGTTGTGTCTTTCGGCTTTTCCTGGTTAGGGGTCGCCACAGCGGAACTCTGGTCCGCTAATGATTGGCAGTAGATTTTTACGTGCTGAGTTGTCAGCCCTGACACACAACCTTCAACAAAGGTACGCCCATTCACGCATGTCTCCACACAGAAGACGCTCTAGCCAAGAATTGAACAGGACAAAGTGTTACTGTGAGGCAACAATGCTACTGCAGCACCACCACCGCTATCATACATAGCTGAAAGAAAATATTTTTGAATTAAAGTAATAACCATCAACATAAAAAAGTAGTAAAACATACAAAACAGCTAATGAAACAAAGTTTAATCACATTAAGATGTGTCCCAAAAATCAAATGGAACTATCAAATTAGGGTTTAAATTTTGTTAAGCTTCAAACAAACCTAGACTTACTTCCAAAAATAATACTTCACAGAAATAGGAAAGATGTAGTGTTCAATATAAGCACAAAAGGAGCTTAGATTAACCCACCAAATACATCTCAGTATCGTAGTAAGACTACTAATTAAAATGAATCATGGCCTGAAATGAAAATAATGAAATCACAACACAATTCCCTTTTTTAAAGAGACTAGATTAACTAAATTTTAAATATGCAAAACAGCTTTAACATAAATAGCAGAAATGAAGAAACTAAAGAAAAGATCTTTGATTTACGTTTTAATGACAATGTGGCTTGAGGTGTAACAAGGAAAGTAGCATTGCATGTTTTTATTCAATAAAGAAATTCAATATAAAGCCAGATAAAACCACAGATACCATTCTACTGGTTTTACAGTATCATGTAAAGATGAGCAAACTGTCCTCAGGATTCAGTAAACTCCATGTAGGAATACTGTTTTTCCTACACGGAGTGGAGTGGTGTCTGTGTCCGGATCCCCCTCTCGGCAGCATGCCTTACATATTAATGAAGGCACGCTCCTGAAAGGGAGCTGAGGACACAGGTATGAATGAGGGCTAGGGGGTGTGTTACAGTGCACACAGATCTGTAACATGCCCCTGCAATGATAAAGTGTTGTATGGCACTTTACAAAAGAAAACAGTGTCCGTGGACACTGAAATAATGAACGGCAAGTGAAATCAATGCAGGGGGTGTGTGACAGGTACTGTCACACACCCCCTGCATTGTGAAAGTGCTGTACGGCACTTTACATTAGAAAACACTGTCTGCAGACACTGAAATTATGAATGGCAAGTGAAATCAATGCAGATGGTGTGTGACAGGTATTGTGACACACCCCTCGCATTGTGAAAGTGCCATATGGCACTTTATCATACCTTTCAACTGTACAGATTTTCTTAGAATGTCCAGATGTTTGCCTCATAGTTCTTGTCTGTCCCTCATGAAATTACTGTTTTTCTGCCAAATCACTGAGAATTGAAGTTACTAAATAATTAAATCATTTGAGTTACAGATTTCATATCATTCAGAAAATGCATGTTAATACAAAACCAGACATTCTAGCAACTTTCTAAGTTTATAAGAGCAATATTTAAAATCTGTCCCTGTTTTTGAGCCTTTGTCCCCCCAAAATGTTAGGCTTTGTCCAGATTTCTTGCACTAAGAGGTAGAGAGCTGTTTACAATAAAGAAAGTGTCCTCGGACACTTCATACAAAAGCCCAGAAATAGGGAACAGTTTTTAAATATTGCCCTTACAAACTTAGAAAGTTAATAGAATGACAGGTCTTGCATTAGCATGGATTTTCTGAAGAGTATGGTGTGTGAAACTCAAATGTCCCCTCAATATTTTCTAATTGCAGTCTTTAATGATTTGTCACTGATTTCCCAAGGAAACACAATCCCATGACAAACAGACCAAGAATATGAGGCACAAATCTGGACATCTTGTGAAAATCTATATAGTTGAAAGGCTTAGGAATGCAAACTCACATCATGTAGGGGGTGTCTGTAACACACACCCTGCATTGTAAATGTGCTTTACAGTAAGAAAACAAGAAACAAGGTGTCCCCTGACACTTATCTAATAATGTGAAGGTTAACAGTTTAAAATTAAATTAATGTTTATTTTTTTCTTATTTTTCCTGAAAGTTTAAGCATAGCTGAGCAGGTTTACATGGGGCAGCGCCTTGCTCAGCAGTGCTTAAACTTATCAAGAAGCTATGTACAAAAATATAGCCAATTCAGTTAGTGTAGTGGTTAGAGTCATGGCTTGGCATGTAGTAGGTGCACAGTTCAAACACCAAGACAGGCCATTCAGTTTTTATATGGAAAAGCAGTTTTATATCATTTTTTTATTTTATTTAATGATGTAATATTACTATTTGTTAAGCATGGTAGTGTAGCTGAACCAAATTCCCAGTATCAGTGGAGATATAAGGTGAAAAACCCCATTTAAACACAAGTGCCCCATACAGTACAGTCACACCCCAAAGTAATGTAAAGAAAACACATAGGGGGAGGTCATGTAAATTATACAATGACTGGTCATTGATATTCTAAAATGAGCATGCTGATTGTTCAGTCCAGTCAGTATGCCCATTGTAAATCCTAGCATATACCAATGGAAAAAGGAGAAGTCCGGTTACCCCAACTTTATTCCATTGCTATATACCGTGGATACAAAGATGTATTCATAGTGACACACAAGTAATCCTGAGTATTTGCAGAAACTGTCAGGTAGTGTTAACAGATATTTTCTCCACAGGGCTCACAGGTAAAGAAATGATTGTATTAGCTGTATAAAGGATATACTAATAAACTGTGTACAAATGTTCCACTGCCCAGGCCCATGCCAACAAATGACAACAGGATAGCTATAGAAACTATGCACTCTTCCCAATACATCTCTCAAGTGTCACACTGTCATGGCTACTGATCACTGTTGCCAATAACCTTGCACACAGATATAAATCCAGTAGAAGTATGCCATTAGCACACTCGAAGGACACCAGTGCATGGCGCACCTTCTTAGTCATATATGTAACCTTGACTAACATGGTCAACCATTGCTCTACACCAATAGTCAATTCCTCCTTGGTTAGGGCTGACCACAAACTAATCACCATGGAAATTCACATCTCACCCACACCCCCCGCAAAGGTAACCACCATGAAAAACATCTCCAAAGCTGACTTTGGGCTCTTAAAAACAGAGGTGGCTAACTTCACGTCACCCATGTCAATGGAAAACAGATGCATGACTGATGAATCATATACCAATGCACTGTACAAACAAGTACATAAATGCATGGAACTAGCCATACCCAACAGAACCAAGATGCTCTCCTTGCTCTCCTTCAAAAAAAGGAAGCTGATCGGGTGGTCCCCTGCCATTAATAAACTGTACAACAGAAGGAAGAAACTGTTGCAGAAAAAGGTGAACTCCCTAGACTGGAAAAACTCCCTTATTAGCCTCAACAGAAAGTTGATCCCTCATCAAAATGTCTAAAGTCAGCTATGAAGGCAGAATTGCAACAGACACTAAAAACAACCACAAAGCCTTCTATAGTTATATCAAGAATCTCCACAGCACTACCCAGGTTTGTTCTGAGTTACTGCACAATGGTACCTCCTATACTGAGCCAACAGATATTGCCAACATACTGGCCAACAGATTCAGTGCCAACTTTACCGCTGTCTCCCCCTAAAGGACCAATCATAATACCAGAGGATTGCTAGACACCTAGCATTACTGCAGCACAGGTTAAGGTTGCATTATCCAAGGCCAAGAATACAGATTCCATGGGACCCAACAATATCCCTGGATGTGTTCCACATGAACTACAAAGTGAACTGGCACCACATCTGTGTTCCCTGTTCAATCACAGCCTTACCGCAGGCTTTGTCCTTACCGAATGGTGCACTGCTACAGTCATCCCTCTCCATAAAAGGGGAGCGACTACAGACCCTGGGAATCATTGCCCCACTAGCCTGATGAATCTGATATGTAAGGCTATGGAGCACATCATCATGGACCTAATTAACAAGGATATAGGGATTCTCCAAATTCTAGATCCCCACAATTTGGTTTTGTGAAAAGTAGATCATGCCTGCTCAACCTGTTTGACTTCTTTGAGTCAGTCACCAGAGCTGTGGATGAGGGCAAGGCAGTTCATACAGTCTACCTCGATCTGGCCAAGGTCTTTGATACCATTCCCCATTCAGGAATTATTGATAAACTCATCAAACTAGGCATCAACCCCTATATCACTAGGTGGGTTGCAAATTGGCTCACAGGTAGAACCCACAGTGTTTAAGTAGCAGACTTCAAGTCAGACTGCTGACCAGTCATGAGTGGAGTCCCACAGGGATCGGTGCTGGGTCCTCTCCTGTTTGGCATCTACTTCTCAGAAGTCCAGGCCAACACGGAGGGAATCTGGCTGACCAACTTCACAGACAACTGCAAGCTGGGAGCCATTATTAACTCCCCAAGTGATGTAGACATCCTACAGAAAGGGCTCACTGAGACAAATGACTGGTGTCAAAACCATGGCCTTAAGCTTAATGCCAAAAAAATGTGTCACCATCCCCTTTGGGAAAAACTCATTTCCTACTAATTACCACACTGATGGGATCCCACTGAACACTGAAGGGGTTGTAAGAGATCTGGGGACACAGGTTGACAGCAACCTCTCCTTCGACCATTACATTGCCACTGTGGTCACAAAGTCCTTCTATGTGGCACATCTCATTACCAAGGGTTTTGCATCCAGAAAGAAGGAGATCATCATCTCTCTCTACTCTTCCCTCATTAGGCCAATCATCGAGTATAATACCCCATTTGGCATGTACCTCACTAGGCACATGCAACGGCTGAAAAGGCTACTAAAACACCTCATGAAGAGGATCCTAAGCCTTAAACATATGTCCTACATGGACAGACTCAAAAACAGCTATTTTCTGTCTCATATCGCCTACTAAGATTCAATCTCTGCTTCACTTACAAAGTTTTGTGTGACGCAGCTCTGTTATAAATGCTACATCTAAAGAAATCCCAGTCCCTCCACACCACATGGTCCAGAGACGTCAACCTCATTATCAAAATCAACAGAACATGCTGGAGGGACATGTTCATAACCCAGAGACTGCCCATGCTCTAGAATAGACTTCCCATACATGTCAAGCAGAGCACCTCACTTGCCCTCTTCAAGAAAAATCTTGATGAGTGGATGGGAAATTGAAAGTTCATCCCAAGGATAACTCCAGTGACTCTACTTGATAGAGGCACTGGGAAATAACATCGGATAGCACAATGCCAGGGCACTTCTATGGGCTAGGCTTGCAAAGGCTCCAGGACGATTAGCCTAGTACACACTTATGAACATCTATGAACCTATGAACATGTACGAGTCCCCTCTATTCATGTACCTACAGTTGTCACAGCTTGCCCCATAGCATTCCAGCTCAACAGATTAACAGGTATGTACATGCTATGGTAGCTATAGTCCTCAGGTAGATGTAACATGAAGGCAGACCTGTAGAGTATTAAGCAGTACTGTTGTGAAAAATATAAACCTATAAAGTTGGTAATGGACTGTTTTTCTCTCACCCCACCCCTTATCTGCTTCAATAATTATTATTCATATACTACGGGTATGTTGTTCTTAAATCCTAATGTTGGGACATTTGACCTATTATTGTTCATATATTTAAATGGTTCAGAACCAACATACCTTGTTGAAATTCCATTGTTGGTGGCCTGTTGCCATAAATGTTACTGGCATGCTGTCACAATAATGACTGTTATTCCATTTATGCATGTGTGCTGTTTGCCATGCAATTTCCCAGTTCTATTCTTCTGGGTTAATTGGAACACCCATGCATGCTGTTATAACTAATGTTGAAATGTTCAATTCATGACTAACCAATACACCTTGAAAAACCTTAACACCATAGCATGTTTGGGTTGGCAGATCTCAGTGGATCTGCCTGTTCCACCTCATCTGGCCAGCAAATCTGGGACCCAACCTTGAACTGTCTCCTCCACTGGTCCTGCACCACCCTCATGTGGAAGCGTGTCAGGGGATGGGCCCACCCCACCTCACCCCAGCTGCAGGTGCAGAGATGACCCTGTCACCCAACACCAGTTCTGAGGTATGGCGCACAGTGTCATCCAGAGGGACTTTGATGGATGCCTGTGCTAGACTGAGGGCAGACTGGCACACCTCAAGGGGCAGGCTGGCCCCATCAACCAGCTCCCAGCACAGCCACCTTCAGGGCCATGTAGGGGCAGTGGTGACTCCCCAAGGGTGGGGACCTCAGTCCCACTGTTTCCATTTGGGGCATGTTGCCATCCAATTCCCAACCACCCTCCAAGTCCAAGGTGTTTACCCCCCTCATGTGTCATACACCACTCCTGTCTGCTGTCTTGTCTGTCTGCAAAAGCAACCTCTCTTACCCAACTTACCTTCCCAAAAGTACCTACAACCCTTCCCCAATATCTCACTGTCACCTTAAAAAATAAAAAAAGGGCCATCTGTCCCTACAAAAATAATCTTGTCCAATGCATAGCTCTCCATTTTGCCTCCACTTACACTGCCATGAATCAATCATCCCACAAATTAATCAACAAACATGTCCCCCACACCCCTCCCTGTGGGGTGTGAGGCTCTAAATTCCAAATTGTCCACATCATTCACAGTTGTAGCTGGCCAAGAAATGAAACACTATGGTCCTATCCTATACTAGTTCTGCACATCCCTAGCTGCCTTTCGTAATGCATTTCTCCCTGTTTGCCCCCATTTCACCACTTTCCTATCACCCCTTTTTCTTTTCTTTTTTTGGAATTAGTGTGGGTTTAAGCAGGAGTAAGCTATACTAAGCAAAGCTAAGGGAAGCCAATAGTCCCTTGTTACCACTCAGCTTCATGCAAAACCTTCAAACCCACTTAAACCTGCTTAAAACTGCTTTAATCACACTAAGTGTTTGGTGACATTCAACAGAAAACTGCTGTTTTTTCTTGGTTGCTGTTTGGCTTAGTTGTTGGTTTTAATCACACTATCTCACTCAGCCACTGTTCTGCCTGGCAACAAAATAACCAGCCCTGCCAGGTTTCAAACCCAGGACCCTGTGCACTACATCAAATCTGCTGTAAGAATTGCTAATGCTTTTGTAACTATATAATGCATTACAGTCATTTAACATTTGGGAAAAAATGCAAGTCTTGATCCCAGGACCTCATGCGCTAGAGTCAGAGCAACGCACCACTATGCCAAATCAGTTGTGGGAATAAGCAATGCTTTTGTAAATAAACATGCATAACAGTCATTTAACATTAGGGGAAAAAGTCAGCACTGCCAAGTCTTGACTGGGCACTATATTAAGAGCAACACACCATTACATCAAATCTCATGTTAAAATTGCAAATGCTTTTGTAAATATAGCATGCATTACACTCATGTAACATTAGAGAAAAAGACACCATCACTGCCAGGTATTAAACCCAGCCCCTGGGCACTAGAGTCAGAGCAATGCACCCCTGCACTAAATCAGCTGGGGGAATTAGCAATGCTTTTGTGAGCATATCATTCATTACAGTCATGTAACAGCAGGAAAAAAAGACACCACTGCTATGTTTTGGACACAGGACCATCTGAAGCAAACTCACAGCAACACAACACTTTACAAATCAGCTCTGGGGAGTTAATGATGCATTTGTAAATATACCATGCACTTTGGGAATGTAACTTTAGTGAAAAAATACATCAATGACAAAGTTTGAACCCAGACCCATCTGAACTACAGGCAGAGCACCATAACAGTAAGCCACATGTCCTGTGAAGTAGAACAACTGTTTTACAAACATATCCTGATTTCCAGTCACACGCTACTCCTATATATACTGGCCCAAATCACAGTGTACTTGGGCCTCTGACACAGACACAAAATCAGTACACATACAAATAAATGCAGCTGGATGTACAGGAGGCCTACAATGTCTGGTAGAGCTGACAACTGCACAGGTTCCTCATAAAACCTACTTTGTGTGCACACATACTGACAAGTCAGTGCAGACTGGGGTTACAAAAACATGACAGACAGCTCAGTGTCACACATCATACCCATCAGAACACACATGTCCACGCTAATTCTGTGTCACACATTGTATGCATGCACATATGTCTTACAAATACACCTTCCATATGAATGTCTTGGTAGCTCCATCTGTTACAGCTCTAACAACTGTCACATGTAGAAACTCACAGTCCTGGCCCACGGTCCAGTGTGTGCACAAAAACTACATGCATGTCAATACAACATAGGAATAATGGAGTCCTGCAATGTCCAGCAAAACTGGTGCAGTCACTGCCACCCACAGTAGCACGTTAAAGCCCTGCAGGGTGGGACACATTTCACAATTATGAATATGTGTACCACATGTTGCCTAACACTCTCTGGATGGCACTATTACATAACATATGGACCACAGGCACATGCCTCACCTAGATTGTTGTGGGTACCCTCAACCAGGCCATGCTGTGACACAACAGCTGACACCAGACCCTCACTGACAATTACAGCTTGTTCTCCCCCAATGTCTTCACAATGCCTTGTCTGACTCCTGGCCAGAATGCAGCAGCTGTGGCCTGCTACACATGCAGCAGTATGTCAAACTACTTTCTACAGACCTAACATTGCTCCCAAACACCTAGAACAGGGCATCTACACAACAGCAAAACATAACAGGTTGGGGGGAATTTTGAGGTTTTAAGGGACATGTCTCAGTCTGCCCTTACAAACATAGTATGTGTGTGGTGTGTGTGTGTGTGTGTGTGTGTGTGTGTGTGCGTGTGTGTGCATGTGTGTGTGCATGTGTGTATGTGTGTGCATTTGTGTGTGTGTGTTTGATTCATAAATCAAATCTCAAAGTGTGTGTGTCAGCTACTTGGCAGGGACACAAATCACAGGTCGGACAGAGAGGGTGATGGATGTTTTGGCTCAGGCACTCTGCTGGGATGTTAACCATATACCTGTGCCAGTGGGGAGTCTTCTTGGGGATCTGGAGAGAGAGGGAGAAACCAGCCCCAGACTGACTGTGATCTCTGTGTGCTCTGAAGGGTAACTGCACTTTACTGTGTGTGTATTTGTCATTCTCCCATTGTGTACATCCTTCACTGGTGTTAGTAGTGAGGATTGAGGCTCCTTGATTACTGGGCCAGTGCAGGAGCATCACACTGACACTACATACTGGTGGATACAGCTGGCATATCACATAATGTACCATCCTTGAGCTCCTCTCAGTCTGCCAATATCATACAAGATTATTTCACAGATTGTCCATGTCTCCCTGACCATTCCTGACATATTCTGGCTAGGTCAGTGTGTATTCCACACCTGTATCTGTCTGTCAGACACCTATGGCTAGCATACCCGGAGAGCACCTGCAGCAGAACATCAGGTTATAGGTACTAGTAGTGGGTGAATGCTGGCTCTGGCTCAGCAGCAGTCCATACATACTGAGCATGCAATGTAAGGGAATAGATACAGTACCAGATATTCATGTACCATTACTGTGTCCCCAGGGGTCTGGCATGTCACAGACGCATTCCCCAAACTTTGTGGACAACCATCATGTATTGTCCACCTGGTGTTCGGGAATACACATTTGTCTAGAAGGGGTGTCTACTTCTATCAGGCATATGTACCCATTTTGCAAACATCTGGGTACTGCAAATGTCAGACACCTATGAGGATGTCACTCTACACCACATATGCACTTATCTCTGTTACTGTGTACCCCAGATGTTCGTGGAATGTCAACATCCACCTATAGTAGCACTCATCTTTTTGTCAGATGTAGGCTGGATGACATGGTACTGTAATGTTGCCCATATGGGACACCCAGCAGTCAATGGCAGTGACGTATGTGGACACATAAAAACACAGTCTGTCACAGTGGTCAAGCCATTTCTCGTAGTCCTGGTACCATCCCAGGTTACTAGGCTATGGGCCCTCAGCAGCCATATGGATAGGCCACATGTCAGCCCATGTGCATGCCAGGCAGCAGCTGATGTCCCCATTAAACAGGCACACAAGTGGCATCCCAAGAGGGGTGTATGTGCTGTTAACCATCCATCTGACCATGTTGCACCTGTTAAGGTTTAGGTGGCTACTCTGCCTGATGTGGACAGGGTGCCCATTCCACCGCAGGGTGATTGTGTATGAACATGTGAGCTGCCAACAAGGCCAGTCCAGATCAGTCACTAGGTTGAGGGTGTGTGTGTGTGTGTGTGTGTGTGTGTGTGTGTGTGTGTGTGTGTGTGTGTGTGTGTGTGTGTGTGTGTGTGTGTGTGTGTGTGTGTGTGTGTAAACATAGTGGAGCATGACTTGCACTCATGCAGCAGTACTGGCAATGTGGAGTCCATTATTGCCTTGCATGCCACAGTAAGTTCACTCCTGAGGAATATGTATGACACCGCATAGAGGGTTGGCCTTATAGCCTATAGATGTATGGTAGATGTTTGATGGCCTGGTATTCCCTGGTGGGGAACCTCTGAAATGTCCCCAGCTGCTTTATGTGTTGTGTGATGTGAATGATTAATGGAGAATTTTGCACATTAATGGTTTTCATTGGGGGGAACATGAAACATCAGGATCAGGCGGCCAATGCTTGCTGTAATGCCAGTATGTTGACAGTACCTGCACACATACTGTACTGATAAATGCAGGGGTGTGATTTGGGTGGTAGCGGTGGACAGTGCAAGCAAACTTGGATGTGCAGGGTCTGCACATAATGGTGGTCAATGTATGTGGTCCTGTGATGTGTTCCCCTGTTCATTTCTTTCAGGTGGGATGTACCACAGACACAACCTGTCCTTCGCAGTTGCTGAGACTGTGGCAATCATCGATGCCTTCAGACTCCATCACAGGGTAATGCTGGGAAGGAGCCAACAAAACCTGCAGGAATGCACTGCCCTGTGGGCGGAACTGGTAGCAACAGTCAACAATGTGGGACACTGGGACAGGACCTACAAACAGGACTGACACCATGCCACAGACCTGGTACACAATGCATGACAAAGGGCTGCAGCTGTGGTCAGGGACTGTGCTGGCACAGGTGGAGCACCTGCTACTCAAGCACCACTCACAGTCACTGAAGAGTTCCTTGAAAACCTTGGTACAGCCACCACCTCCCAGGAAACCATCACTATATATGTCGTGGCGGTGGATGGCATGGAGTCAAGAGCCGAGGAGCATGCAGGTAAGACCCCAGTGGACATCCCGTCAATACTGTGGCAGTCATAGTGGTAACCTTTGCACACCTGCATGCAAATATCAACTAAACTGCATTCGCAGGTGGGGTTTTGTTATGCACACAAGTCCACACCTATTGTGAATGTCAGCAATTTGGGTAGTAGTACAGCTTGTACTGTACATGATCATGATTGCACATATTATCCTGTACTGATGCCACATGTGTGTGCTGACAATACCTCTCCCCCACAACTACATAGGTCCCTCTAGTGTGGCTCAGGAACAGCAACCTGAAGCCAGTGAGAGTGGAACTGTCTTGTTGTAGCTCACCAGTACCATAGGTATGTTGAGGGCAGGCAGTTTCCCATGTGCACAACTGTTATGCTTAGCCATATTGCATTATGTGCATGTTCACACGTGGTTTGGTTAACTGTGGTGCATCACATTGGTCATCACAGGAGCCTATTCACAGGAGCTGTATCATATTGACATGTACTGTTGTATAGCTGTTGCCACTGTGCTATACAGGGGTACATTAGTATTGTGTACACAGGTGTACTGTGTGTTCGGTGAAAGTCCATCACATATTGCCACTCTTCACATATCTTACAGGTGTATAGTAGTTACTTAAAACAGCAAAAATCATGGATCCTTGGCGCTCCACACTAGATGTTGAATCAAGGCACTCAAGAGAATGTTGAAGTGCTTTAAAATGCTTTAATTTTCCTTTGAAGTGTACAAAAATGAAATCCACTTTTCGTCAAGACAAATGGCTCAACTTCTTCAGAAATCATACAATAAATGTTATACCAAGTGTCTTATATACACTGTCAAACATATCACATGACAATTAATTTGTGGTTTAAAGGCAAATGGTTTACATTCTAATATTTATACCTAAACTCAAAATAATTCAGTAATTTCATTCAAACCACAACTATAACTATAGCTATAAATATGACTATAAACCTCTCCAAAAAAGGACTCCATTTAAATTACAATTAAAATTAAAAATAACAACTATAAAACATACGCATGAATATGTGTACAAAAATATATATATACGTTCCATGCATATAATCAGATGTTATAAAAGGTTTGGTATCTCATCTATGTGTATATATAATATTTAATAAATATATAAACATGTAAAACAGAATATAAAACTGAATGTACAAACACCTATAAACTTATGTGATATTAATGCACATGTTGAATAGATGCTGAACCTTGTATACTCAATCTTTAATATTGTTTCTATTTTATGTTTTATAATCTTTATTTTGTGTTAATGTATCAATAGGCCCTACTGGACTCCTTAAACCAGGCTAAAAATACAAATACCAATAAGAATACATAAAATAAAATAGAATAAAATTGATAATGTTCATAAGGAGACCATTAAGATGGCACAAAATTATAAAAAATTATAATATAAACAATCTATATTCAATAAATGTATATACAATAAATGTCTAATAAATATATGTCTAATAAATATACATTTACTCAACCCAAAGTTAAAATCCAAACCTATCTAACTAGGTTTTTCAACCTTAAAATACACATAATAGAACTCATTTCATTAATCCCTGAATATTGGCAGGCATTCACTCTAAGTTGCCAAAGAAGTTCATTTCTTTCCAATTTTAATGAGTCTGGTCCTCCCCTTCCGTCATTCCTCAATTGGTCAATGACCCTAAATTTAAACTGGTGCCCTTCGTTTTCACTAATATGCTTAGCCAATGAATTTTCTAATTTATTTTTACTTATACTATATAAATGTTCATAAATTCTCTCGCCCAGTTTTCTATCGGTTTTTCCTATATAGAAAGCTGGGCATAATGAACATTTGGCTAAGTAAACAACTTGTCTGCTGCAACAGTTATATCTCCCTTTGGAAGTATATTTCTTGTTAGCAATAGTGAAATTACTTCCCGTATCAATGTATTTACAAAACCGGCACATATTGCACTTATACATGCCTTCTTTGTTAGTACATGGTTTGCGATTAGATTCTAAAATAGCTTTTTAGTTTAAGTTGTTCCCTCGCTTATAAACCACTTTTGGTATTAGGGGAAAGATTCCTCTAAATTTGCTCTCTCATCAAAATGTCCCAGTTTTTCAGGATAATGTTTACTACCATGTGTGAATCCATATTAAAGGTACAAGTAAAACTATAAGGGTTAGGAGATTGTTTCACAATACTAGCCCCCATTTTACCCATACCCCTGTTGTTCAAGATTGGGGTAAAAATTCCCATCATTCTCTTGTATTGCACCTCTTTGATTATCTCTGAAATCAACTGGCATGGATACCCTCTCTGTGAGAAGTACATATTCAACAATCTACATTCATCTTCAAACTCGGTATCTCTGGTGGTCATCCTAGCAGCTCTAACCACTTGACCTTTCACTACTGATCTTTTCTGAAAGGTTGGGTGGCAGCTAGTGTAGTGTATCAACATAGTGGAATGGGTCTCTTTTCAAAAAATTTTCAAAATATAAACTTTTTCCTGGTAGTCCTTACGTAGATCTACATCTAAATAAGCTATTCTGTCTTTGTGATGGTTTGATGTAAATTTCAAAAATGTAGTGCTGGAATTAAACATTTCCAACATATTTTTTACTTCATCCGTGTTACCCTGAAAAAGGATAAAGATGTCATCTAGAAACCATGTGTAGAACTGAATTTTCTCTTTATATACTGGGTTTTTTAACACAAATTCTCTTTCCCAATATGCCATTACTAAATTAGCCACACTAGTGCCACACAGTGAACCCATTGCCACTCCTACTCTCTGATGATATATTTCATTGTTGAATAGTACATAATTATAGGATAGAACTATATCAATAATTTCTACAACCAGTTGAATCTCACTTTGAGGTGCATCAAGAATTTTCAACATGTATGCCACCCACTCTATTCCCTCATTATGCAGGATAGATGAGTATAGATCTTTCACATCAATTGTGACTAACAAGTTTTCATCCCTAAACTCAAGTTTGATGATATTTTCAAGGAATGACCACAAGACTTTCGAAATTTGGGTCTCGCGTATTATATATTTCTTTAAAATATTATCAGCCACTTTGGCACATGTATATGTAATACTATCCCTGCCATCAACTAATGGCCTCATAGGTGGATTAGCAATACATTTATGTACTTTCGGGATGCCAAATAATATTGGTATCCTAGGGGCAGGTTGAGTCAAGTAGTTATACAATGTTTTGTCTTTTCTTGCTTCTATATACAGTTCTTCTATGAAAGCTGTTACTTTCCTATGTGCTCCATTTAATTCATTTCTGGATGCTTCCACATAAGTGTCACTATCTAGAATAGCAGACATTCTTCTATTATAGTCATTAGTATTCATGATAGCCAAACCGCCTCCCTTATCCGGTTTCATGATACGTACCGGAGCTTGGCATAGGAACTTAAGATTGTCCCTATCCTCTCTACTAATATTATGGCAGTTACCCTTTAAATGTCCTGTAATAGATGTTGAATTCTTAAGATTAGGTAAGTCTAACTCACTAACCTGCTCAAAAAGTACAATCAATGGGTGCAAAGGTGGATTATACACACTTGAAACATATAAGTCAGTTTTATTATTCATATCTACACCCATTAAAGCTAACAAGTTCAGTTTCCTAGTAAATCATTTTAAGTCAATAAGGGTGTTTGCTAAATCCAGTTTAACTGTAGGGACAAAGGTGTACCCTTTTGCTAAAAGATCAACCATTTCTGGACTTAAAGAAAAATCAGAATAATTAAAAACTTTAAAGTCCTGATTTGAGTTGACCAAAATTCTGCATTTAGGACCATTATCTACAGGTGACACAGAATTTATGGGAACTACCATTTGTTCCTCTTCTTGTTCCTGGTTGCCCTCACTTTGGATGGAACATGATTCGAGGCTCTATTTTGAAAATTTCTCTGGTTTAAATTTACAGAAAGATCATTCTGGTTTGATTTGTTCCTGTTGTTGTTGACATTATTAGTGTTAAAAGATGCTATCATTTCACTCCTACGGATGGATCCTGGATTTTCATCATGTTGATATTGTGATGCCTGGTTGTTGTTACTATTCGGGGCAACAGAACCATGCTCTTGGTTCTATGGTGTTTCTCTAGTAACTTCATTCACATTTAAGTCACCTTGAAATGGTGGTGGCTTAGGATACGCTATACCTGCTTTGTAGTCCCTTACATCGCATTTAATTTTCTTGATTTTTATAGCGTTTATTTTCGACAGATACTGGTCTATACTGTCGAAAATACGACTATATTTGAAATGGTATCTAGAGAAATCAAGGTCATCCTTGATGTCAGAGTCTAGGCGGTTTGTTTCCGCTAAGAGTTTGTCAACAGTGATTTGATAGTAAGTACACAACAGTTCCAACAATTCAAAACCATGTCTGTCGAAACAAATTTGTTAGAGCTTTCTGAAAGTTGGAACCACCAATAAAACCTGTAGGGTACTGCCATAGTCTTGGTCCTTTAGGGTTGATTTTTAACCTAATACATTCGCGAAAGTATGCTTTTTCGAGTTGTGCTTTCCTAAGTTTACATAACTTCTCGTCCAGTAAATTTAGTTTAGTTGTTAAGTCAATTCTTACCTCTTGTGTACTTTCAGCAGGATCATTTATGTTGGTATTTAATCCAGAAAAAGTAAATGTTCTGTTCACCCAGGAATCCAAATTTGGCGTGGTTAAAGGAATCATGTTTGCAGATTGCTGTAAACCGTTCTGTATGTTCCCTGGTACTATTTTGCCAGCAGTAACGCTTCTACGAAAACCGAGACCATTTGATGACATTGCCTGGCTGTTCGAGGGGCTCCGCTCCTCTTGGAGAGGTACGTTCATATTGGTAGAACTGTGAATTTGACCTTTTTGGACCAGGTCACTTTGTGGCTGGACAGTGTCATCCAGTCTCTTAGAAAGATAATCAACTTTCTGGGACAATAATTCGATAAGAGCTGTCAAGTTACCTTCTTCACTTTGTTGGCTGGAAATGGTAGAACTAGGTGGTGCTGCAGGATCCATGTACAGCAAACACGAAAACAAACTAATGAAAATACAAGTTACTTAAAACAGCAAAAATCACGGATCCTTGGCACTCCACACTAGATGTTGAATCAAGGCACTCAAGAGAATGTTGAAGTGCTTTAAAATGCTTTAATTTTCTTTTTAAGTGTACAAAAATGAAATCCACTTTTCATCAAGACAAATAGCTCAACTTCTTCAGAAATCATACAATAAATGTTATACCAAGTGTCTTATATACACTGTTAAACATATCACATGACAATCAATTTGTGGTTTAAAGGCAAATGGTTTACATTCTAATATTTATACCTAAACTCAAAATAATTCAGTAATTTCATTCAAACCACAGCTATAACTATAGCTATAAATATGATTATAAACCTCTCCAAAAAAGGACTCCATTTAAGTTACAATTAAAATTAAAAATAACAACTATAAAACATACACATGAATATGTGTACAAAAATATATATACACATTCCATGCATATAATCAGATGTTATAAAAGGCTTGAAGGAGGACTGCTGCTCATATAGCCTCTGTCAGAGTTGTCACAGCAGGTGTCACCTGATGCATGTTTTGGTCCATCATGGAGGCACAGGCACGTTCTGAATGCTTCACTAGACAGATGCTCAGGGTCATGAATGCAAGACTTCCTGCCATGTGTAACAGTGTCCATGACATTGGTCATGATGTATGTCATTTTGCTGATGTCATGGATACACAGTAGGGTGAGATATTGTCAGTGCTCAATCGTGCAATGTCTGTGCTTGAGCATGTGGTGGGAGTAGGGCATTGGAAACATGGATGTAGGTCAGCAACAAGATTAGTTAAGAGCCCATGTGGCCATGTGCATCACAATCCTGTAGTGGCAGGACTACCAGCACTACTGAAAGGAGGGTGCTGTCCACACCACAATGTAGCAGGCCATGGGCACATGGTCCTGGCTGGTCCCATTAGGGACACGTTTCCAGCAGACAGCAGTCACCATCAGGGAGTAGTACTGCATCCAGCCTTGTGCCTGGTGATGCCAGTGACACTTCTGGCAGAACCAGTTCCTATGCCTGTGGCAAGAGACAGTAAGCTGTACATCTTGCCATGTACAGTCCATGGCTGTCCAACCTACCCCCATGTAGGGCAACCACATGACTTGACTGTGTGCATACTCACACTCACACATCACTGTCATAGGTAGGTCACTATTATACACACACAGCTCCTCTCTGTTGCCCAGTTGAGCACCATCCCTCCAGATACACACACACACACACACACACACACACACACACACACACACACGCACAATCTCAACTGTATGGCCTAGCCTATGCCTCTGGCAACCCCCACACCACACCTGGTGCATGTGATGATACCTATGCCACATCTCTGTCATCCATACCATCGATGCAGGGACATGCTAATATGGGTCTGATGCACAGGGTAAATATAGTACAATGTAGTAATGTTAGGTTGTGTAAGGTGCTGTCTGCTGGCAATTGCAATGCGTACACATTGAAGTGTATGTACCTTTCAGCCATAATGCATTATTGCTGTTAGTACAGCTGACTGACTGTTGTCTCACATACTGTATTCTGTTTGTGTTTCAGGTGTCTGTATGTGTACAGCCTGTGGGGCTGCTGACATTACCGAAGCTGAGTATGGTGGAGTGGAAACAGAGTGATCTTTTCATTGTCATGCAACAGTGTGTGAGGGACAATGGGGGCAGAAAGTGTGACCTTGCGTACATACCCCTTGACACAGCCAGCTAGACTTCATACATGTCACCTGGGTATTCTGTAGGACCATAGGTTCACAGATATGGAGGATGTTACCAGAGTACTGGCCCTCAGTCCCTCACAAGCCTAGCCATTACTTTATCCCCAACAGAATCATCCATCAACACCTGTTGCCACTGCCATTGCTGGACACTGGTTGAACCCCAGGGACATATGTTTTTTTTTCCCATCCACTCAACCTTGATGCAGTTGATGAGGTTATGAATGGTACTGCATTTGACATGCTTGGGGAGTATATTGTTAACACAGGGCAGCCTCTGGTAGCCAAATCTGACTCTCCAGCATGTGTGTCTGCTATCTCATACGTGAGCCAGGCATCTCATGCTGGTAATGCACATGGAGTCATACTCTTGTACATGGGGTGGCTGTTGAATGGCTGAGCACAACATTTCCATCTTGGCATGCCACAGACACCTTTGGTCAACCTGACCAGTAACCAGTGGGCCAGTACTGATTACAGGCTGTCTGCATGGAACAGGTGTTGAGGGCCATAGCTGACCTTTGTGGGTGTTAACATAGCCTTTACAGATTCTGCAGATGTCTGCATAGGTGCATAGCAGACTGACCATGCTGCTAATGTATTGTTGTACTGACTGAGGACTATTCAGAGGTAATGTCCACCTTTTGGCTGGAAGCAGTCCCTTTACCTATGTGGTGAACCACATACAAGCAATTCCTGATGACTGCCAATACTTGTTGCATGAATGCAACTATGTTGCCATCTTGGGTACACAGGTCTGTCATCGCAGTCTCTCTGTTTATGGGGTTGGTGCTGATGTGGGAAATACTGGGGACATGTCCTTGCCATATGGCATGCTGACACTGTCTGCATTCAGCTTGAGGCTAGGACCATGACAGCATTGCATACTCACTGTATGGGACATTCCAGTGTGTTAACAGCAGTTTGTGGCTCAATGACAGACTGCCAAATACTTACAGTTCACACAACCTTAGGCTGTACCTACATATGTGGGCATTGCCGATTAGCATTCATGCCTATATACATGTGGGTTATTGGGGGCAACAGGTAGTCACAGGGCCTTCACATGTCTACATGTTGCACACACATAGGCAGCAAAGAATGTGTTTGTGACATCATCAAATGTGGAGTGTGGGACATGACTTGTAGTAATGTGAGAGTTGGCAGGACATACCATGCCCATGGCAAGTGCAACACACAGGATTTCCTCTGATTTGCTACTGTGACACATTCTTTGTGTGAAATTACCTCAGCTTCCACTATTTGGCATAACATTAAGGTGCTTCTGATGTGCAATAACTGCTCTGTACAATCAGCACAGAACTGTATGACATTTTTGTTGTCCTACACTCTTAGGGCCTCTTTACTGTTTCAGTTGTTGTCACAGGTCACACCTTGCCAAACATGGACTGCAACCTGCAGGGTGGTACAGATGGTGGCCATACCTTTGACCTCTGCATATGTCTGCAGATTGTCCTGATGTTTGACACATACTTTCTTTCCATCTGTCATAATATTGTGGTTTTCTGGCAAATTGTAGGAAAACCATGGCAGACTAACATCGCAGATTGATGACAAATATTGCCATGTAACAACACATACCCTTTGGATGTGCAATCAAATGCATGACCTTTTCTGGTATGTACTTTCCATGCATGTCACAACAATATGTGAAGGTTGTGCTCAATGTTTTGTGTTTGCCCTAGTTCTCCATATGGCTTTAACCAGATATCTTTCTGTGAAGGGATGAGAGGTATGCTGGTGGCTGTAACACAGATAGACTGCTTCAAGGGAATGTAAACACACACACACACACACACACACACACACACACACACACACACACACACACACTCACACGCACACACGCACACACACACACACACACACACACACACACACACACACACACACACACACACACACACACACACACACACACACACACACAAGATATGGTTCTCACCCACTCTCACACAGTATCACAGCTGTGAGTATTAAGATTAGAATCACTACCTATCTAGTTATTTGTACTATAGTGTTACGTAGTTATCACATGTGCCATGGAGCTTATAGGACTGAATAGTGTCCAAAGGTACTCCTTAGGTGAATTACATCAGCCAATCTTATTAAGATGAGCAATGGGAAGTGTACTGGATGGGAAAGTTCTCAAAATACTTTAACCTACAAACACATACACTTTTGCCAGGACTGATATTAGAACCACTATCTATCTAGTTACTTGTACTATAGTGTAACGCAGTTAGCGCACATGTCATGGAGCTTATAGGGCTGACGAGTGTCCAAAGGCACTTTTAAGGTGAATGACATCAGCAGATCTTGTAAAGTGGGGCAATTGGAAGTGTAGTGGGTGGGAAAGACCTCAAAATACTTTTACCTACAAATGAACACACACTTTTTCCAGGACTGAGGTTAGAACCCCTACCTATCTATTATTTGTACTACAGTGTTACACAGTTATCACATGCACCACGGAGCTTATAGAGCTAAAGAGTGTCCATAGGTACTTCTAAGGGGAATTACATCTGTAGATCTCATACAGTGGGTCAATGGGAAGTGTAGTGGGTGGGAAAGTCCTCAAAATACTTTAACCCACAAACACAATATGGTTTTCACCCACCCAGACACAGTATCACTGTTGCCAGTATTTAAATTAGAACCCCTACCTATCTAGTTATTTGTACTAGAGTGTTACACAGTTATCACATGTGCCATGGAGGTTATAAGGCTGAATACTGTCCAAATGTACTTCTAAGGTGAATGACATCATTAGATCCTGTAAGGTAGCACAATGGGAAGTGTACTGGGTAGGAAAGGCCCCAAAATACTTTAACCTACAAACACACACACTTTTGCCAGGACTGATACTAGAACCCATATCTATCTAATTACTTGTACTATAGTGTAACACAGTTAGAGCACATGTCACAGAGATTATAGAGCTGAAGAGTGTGTAAAGGTACTTTTAAGGTGAATGACTTCAGCAGATCTTGTAAAGTGGGGCAATGGGAAGTTTAGTGGGTGGGAAAGGCCTCAAAATACTTTAACCTACAAACTCACACACACACTTTTGCCAGGACTGAGGTTAGAACCCCTACGTTTCTAGTTATTTGTACTACAGTGTTACACAGTTATCACATGCACCACAGAGCTTATAGGGCTGAAGACTGTCCAAAGGTACTTCTAAGGTGAATGACATCAGTAGATCTTGTAAAGTGGGTAATGGGAAGTGTAGTGGGTGAGAAAGTCCTCAAAATACTTTAATCTACAAACACAGTATGGTTCTCACCCATCCACACACAGCATCGCTGTTACCAGTATTTAAATTAGAACCCCTACCTATCTAGTTATTTGTACTGTACTGTTGCACAGTTATCACATGTGCCATGGAGGTTATAAGGCTGAAGAGTGTCCAAATGTACTTCTAAGGTGAATGACATCAGCAGATCTTGTAAAGTAGCACAATGGGAAGTGTACTGGGTGAGAAAGGCCTCAAAATACTTTAACCTACACACACACACACACACACACACACACACACACACACACACACACACACACACACACACACAGACACACACACACACATGCACACACATGCAAGTGCGCACACACACACACACACACACACACACACACACACACACACACACACACACACACACACACACACAAAGGTGGGTGATGTGCAATTACAACCCCTACCTCACTACTTTTACACAATGGAGCTCACCTTCATACTGGCACATGCCACTGGTTACAACTGGTATGCAATTGTCTGCAACAGGACATCACTCTATGCTTTTCAGTGTGTCTTTGTCTATGAATCACTCTCTTTCTGTGTCTCCCTGTCTGTCTCTCTCTCTCTCTATCACTTTCTGTCTCTCTCTTCCCCATGTCTGTGTGTGTATGCTTGAAATATTTGTATATGTTGCCCATATATATGTCTGTGTATCACACTCAACATATGCAGATATAGCACATATGGGCCACTATCCTGTGTGATGGGTGTGGGTACAGATATTTAAGGTGTACATAGCTGTCTGTATGCAAAGACATATATGCTCAATAGAGTTATATAATCTGATGTGGGTTTAGACATGGGCTGTAATTCTTTAAGTGTAGGAGCATGCCCAGTATGACCTTCTATAGTAGGAGTGGAAGTCCATTCAAGAGATAGCTGCACTCTGGTCCAGGGTGTTGTGTGCTACTGCCATACCTCTCAATCTGTTAGTGCAAGAAATCTGAGGCTAGCTTGCCAAAATGGGGGGAAAATGGGTCAAACATAGGGAGATATTTTAAATATTGATCTTATAAACTTGGAAAGTTGCTAGAGTAATAGGGTTTGTTGTAGCAGACATTTTCCAACATATATGATGTCAAACACTGAAATGTATGTCATTACTTGCTGACATAAATCCTCAGATCATCACAGTGATTTAACAGAGAAATAGAAGATTTATGATGAACAGACCAAAATTACGAGCCAACATATAGACATTCTTGACAAATCCGGCCAGTTGAGAGGTGCGGCTACAGCCGATTGGCTGATTAAGCTGTGAAAACAGTCCAGCACCTCAGTGATATACTATCTGGAGAAATCCTGGTTGTGTAGTATCCTTCTTAACTGAAAGGTCATACCCTGGTGTGGGTACAGAGTGCATTGTACTAAGCAGAGATTTCCATATAATGTGTGCTATATTCTACATAGCACTGCTATTTTCTGGTATGTCAGTGGCAGAGCAGTATAGAGTAATATGGTGAACAACAGACAGACATTTATTTATAGGTTCATAGGGTCATATGAGGTTACTAGGGTATTAGCCCTGAGTCCCTTATAACCTTAGCAGATGAGAGTGTAGCTCATGTTAAGACATGTCAGCACCCAGTGCCCCTGTCCAGCAGGGACACAGGTGGAGTCACAGGACTGTATTTTTTTCCCCATGAAGTTATATAGGGTGCACTTCACAACAGGTATTGAGGTATTCAGCTTGATGTGGACAGGGAGTGTATTCCACAGATGAGGGAGTCTGTGGGACACATATCTGTCACACCAATAAGTCCTATTGATATCACAGACCAGGTTGATGCTGCGCCTACAGTTTGATCAAGTGGGGCTTGACTTCCAGATGTGCAGCAGTCCCATCAAGGCAGGGTCTGGATTGCTTTGTATGCCAGACAGAGGTCACCTTTGAGGAGTCTGTATGGAACTGAGTAGAGAGAGATAGTGCTTTTAGACTATCTTTGTAGGGTAGGTGAGTGAGGGCCTGGATTTTCCCAGTGAGGAATCACTGTAGTCTCTCTAGCTGCTGCATGTGCTTTGTTAAATACATGCTGAATGGGACATTGTAAACAATAATTGATATTATAAGGATAGGATACATGGATCTTATGACCTCTTTGTCTCTGGATGAGATACCCATACTTTTGAGTTGACCTATATAGAAAGCTTTCTGTACAATGGTAGCAACATGGTGCTCAACCTGGGTGGCCAAATGCCTCACTACTAATTGTGTATGTAGGACATTGTTGCTAATGTGACAATATGTGGGGGATGTCTGTCTCACTGAAGGGGATGATGATGCATTTTCTGGCATTCAGCTTGAGGCCATGTTTCTGGCAGCAGTCATTTGTTTTGGCGAGACCCTCTTGGAGGACAACCACATCGCTTTGGGAATTGATGACTGTTCCCAGCTTCTCATCTGCAGACTTGGTCAGCCATATGACAGTGTTTTTGTCCTGCACCTCAGGGAAGTATATCCCTTATAACCGAGGCCCCAAGATTGATCCCTGGGTTTTGCTGCTCATTACAGGTGTACTGCTTGAGTTGGCTACCTCTATTATGATTAGGTGAGTTCTATCAATGAGCCAGTTTGCTACCCATCTGGTAACATATGTATTTATGCCTAGTTGACAGAGTTTATCTACTATGGCCAAGTGGGGAATAGTGTGTGAGGCTTTGGCCAAATCATGGAGGGCAGTGTGTACCATCTTTCCCGCGTCCATGCCTTTGGTGGCTGTCTCAAGAAAGTTAACCAGATTTAACAGACATACCTCCCTTTGACAAGGGCAGACTGTGTGGTTTGAGTATTTGGAGTTTTCCAATGTCCCCCTTAATGTGGTCCATAATAATCCATCTCATGGCCTTGCAGATCAGAATAGTTAGGCTAATGGGTCTTTAATTTCCTTGATCGGTGAACACTCCACTTTTGTGTAAAGGGATGACATTGGCTATCCTCCACTTTGCTGGGACAAAGCCGGTATTCAGGCTTTGGTTGACTAGGGTGCTTAATGGTGCTTCCAGTTCAAGTCTGAGTTCATGTAGGATGCAGCCTGAAATGTATTCAGGTACTATGGAGGCTGTTTTTTTGGCTTTGAGAGGCAGTAATGTCCTATTCCCCAGTGATAAGGGGTGTGTGGGCAGGTACTGGGGATGTCCTGCTTTACTCATGGGGGTACAGAGGGGAGACATTTCTGCTGAATCTGTCAGCCAGAAGATTGGCTATATCAACAGCATTTGTGTATGTGGTGTCCTTGACCACCAGTACTGAACAGATCTGGGTGCTTCTGTTGAGAATACAGACATACGTGAAGTCAGCCTTATGATTGTCTGACTTAGATGTGGACAATTTAGACTCACAGTTGCCTTTCAGGATTTCACTGGTGTTCTTATTTGTTTGTTCAGGCTAAGGAGAAATTGCTTCCAATTGTGCACCTGTCCCTTCTTGGTCCTGGACAGCAATGTTATCCTTTTGTTATATAGTTCTTTTATTGCAGATGTTTCCAGACAGGTTTACTCTCCCTTGCAGAGGATGATGTTGTCCTGTCAGGTATTCTTGAGTCCATACATCTATAAACTGTATATATGCCGGTATAGTACTTTGCTGTCCTCCAGTGGAGGAGGGGGCTGTGCAGCTGTTTATACCATCCCTCAGGTGGTTGTGATCAGCTTGGGAGACATCTTCCTTTTACCATGGCTGGGGGGAGGTCAGGAGAGATGGTGATATTGAAAGTGACTGCTTTTTTGTCGGATCTTGCCAGGGAGGATGATACCATAGGGATGCTGCAGTGGTTAATCATTTTGGTTACTGCCAAGTCTGACATATGTATCACATCTTATGGAGGTATCAAGTAGTTGCCCTAAAGATTTAGCAGTGTGTGATGCGGAATCTCTCTGCATTTCTTTTCTGGCATTATTGTTTTTTCCAATCTCTGGTTGGGTAATTAAAGTCAACCAGGATCAGGGTAAAGGGCTGAATCTTGATAGATTTGTAGAGGGCCAGATAGGTGGGGTGTGCATCCTGAGTCAAATATATTGGCCTATACCCATCTATAATTTGAAGAGGGGTCTTGTCAATGGTTAACTGCATTTGGAGTGTCTCCTATTTGTCAGATTGTTTGACCAGACTGGAGGTGTGTGTCTGTTTAATATATATTTATAATCCACCTCCTTTTGTGGTCTGGCTGTGTGATAGGATGACTGACCAGGTAAGGATGGGTTGCTCTCCCCAGCTGTGGACCAGGTTTCTGTGAGTGCACAAATGCCAACATTTTCCAAGGTTAAGAATGCTTGCAAGGAGTGCATTTCCATGTTTAGACTCCAAACGTTTAGCAGCATGACCTTTAATTTAAGTTTTGTTGAGAGATTCATGTTGGTAGTATCAACCTCATGACTTTCCCTAAAACAGCCACTATGCAGGAGACAACGGCCTTTGCCAGAAGCCTGAAGCCCAACTGAGACAGATGCAGGGCATCTCTAGCAAAGCTGTGTGGTCTGTTGATCATATCTTCCCAGGCTGTCAGGCAGTGGATCCTCCTGAGACAACACCAGAAAGTCAGTCACTTGTTAATGTCAATCATTTTCTGTTTGTATTGAGGCATCATTCTGGGTGACAGTAGAATGGTGCTTAAGCCTAGGGTCATACCTGTATGGGACACATATTCAGCATGCTCAATCATGTTTATCTTCCTATAGTCCGGGGAGGTATGTCTGAAGTTGTTCACACCAACATGGACTGAGGCAGAGTCATAACAGCACCTGTTGTGGAGAGGCTTCAGTGCATGTGTGATATGGTGAATGATGCCACCTGATAAACAAGTAACCGTTACTGTCTACTTATGCAGCCTGGTGAAAGGCACATCTGTGTGTCTCACATTGGAGTCTCAATGAGTAATATGTTGGGTTTATAGTTGGGCCTTAGTGGCTGCCTGACAGTAGTTTCTGGACTATGCATGGTATGTGGTGTGGAGGTTTGTAGAGTTCCCCTGCGTTTTTGGCTCTGAGGTGTCCTTTGTTTGGGTTTGTATTTGTTGAGGACCCACCCATATGTGGGTGTGTGTTGTGTAGTTGTGGATGATGTTTACTGACTGCAGACACTGCAGGGGAACCTATGCTACTGCACAATTTGTTCTGGTGTACACATTCTCCATTTGTCTGGTCAATGGTTCCCCTTCCCCTTATATGTGTCTCATTGTCCTTCTGTAGTGTAGTTACAGACTTTGTCTACAGTTGGTGATATGTATTTGTATTTCTAATGTGGGTGGGGTAGAAGTCATAACATCACACACAGGGTTATGGACTTCACACCTCTGAGTGTACCTGTTCATGGGATCATAGGAGATTACTAGGCTAATGGCTCTGAGGCCCTTACAAGCCTATCCCAGAGTATATCCCCAGAAAAGAAAACACAATCAACAGCTGTTGGCCTTCTCAATGAGGGACACAGGTGGCTACCCCGGGAAAGATTTTTGGTTGCCCATCCACTCACCAAGGTTGCACTTGAAGAGGGTCAGCGACGTAATTTGTTTGACATGTATGGGGAGTGTACTCCAGAGATGGGTCACCCTCTGGGAGACAAACCTGTCTCTCCAGGAAGGTTTGTTAATGTCACATATTAGATTTAAGACTGTTGATATGGTACTATATGGGGAGTAAGACGTACGGATATGGAGCATCTGTACTAGAGCATGGTCCGAGATTGCCTTGTAGGTGAGACACAGGTCACCTCTAAGCAATCTGTATGATACAGAGTAGAGTGATACTGATCTGAGCCTGTCCACATAGGACAGGTGTTGGAGGCCATGGATTATATTTGTGAGGTATTTCTGTGGCTTTTGAGTTGGTGCAGGTGTTTGGAGAGGTACATACCAAACAGGGCTTTGTACTCAATTATTGGCCTAATGAAGGTGGAGTGCAGAGAGGTAATAACCTCATTTTTTCTGGATGCAATCCCTTTACTTATGCGATGAACAAGGTAAAAGCCTTTTCTGACAACTACCATTACATGATGGTCTAACATGAGATTGTTGTCAACTTGTGTACCCAGGTCTTTTAGCACAGGTTGTGCACTTAGGGGTTTGCCGCTAATGTGGTAATCAGTAGGGGCTGAGTTTTTCGTGAATGGTACGCTAATACATTTTTTTTTTTTTGCATTTAACTTAAGGCTATGACTTTGGCACCAGTCATTTGTTGCTGTTAGACCCTCTTGAAATATGTTAACATCATTTGGGGAGTCAGTGACAGCACCCAAGTTACAGTCATCTAACTTGGTCAGCCACAGCCCTTTTGTCTTTTCCTGGACCTCTGAGAAGTAGATAGGAAACAATAGGGTTCCCAAGACAGATCCCTGGGGGACACCACTAGTGGCAGGTCTGCTATCAGAGGTACTGGCACCTATTTTGACCTATCAGTGAGCCAATTGGGCACCCACATGATGACATAGGGATTTACACCAAGTTCTGTTAGCTTTTCAATGATGCCCGAGTGGGGGATTGTGGCAAAGGCTTTGGGCAAGTCAAGGTAAGCTGTATGTACTGACTTTCCCTCATCCAGTGTCTTGGTGACAGTCTCAAAGAAGTCAACCAGGTTCAACAGGCAAGATCTGCCCTTGACGAATCCAAACTGGCTGTGGTCAAGTGATTGGAGATTGTCTATGGCCTTGTTTATGATGTGCATATTAATACTCTCCAGGCCTTACAGATCGGCCTTGTCAAGCTAATAGGGTGATAGTTTCCAGGGTCAGTAGTGGCACCTTCTTTGTGCAAAGGGATGACAATGGCAGTTCCCCACTCTGCTGGAATGAGGCCTGTACTTTGGCTATGGTTGAGTAGGGTATTCAATGGCGAGGCTATTTCTTGCCAGAGATGTTGCAGAATACAGCCTGAGATACTATCAGGTCCCATGACAGCTGTATTTTTTGGCTTGGATAGGGATTTTAACACTTGATCTTTGGAGATGTGAGGAGCAAGGTAAGTATTGAGGATGTGGAATATGCCTTTGGGCAGGGACAGGAGGGGTGATGTTTGCTCTGAACCTATCTGCTAGCATGTTGACTAAGTAAACAGGATCAGTGTAAGTGTCACCGTTAAAAAGTCCTTCAGAACAAACCTGATGTTAGCCATACAGGTATCTGACATTACTGAAAAGGATCTGTGGTTAGCCTTTGTTTCAGGGGCTAGTTTCTAATCTTTATTGGCTTTGGAGGATTTCACTAGTGATCTACTTTGCTTGTTGAGGCTAAGTTTGGAGTCTTTCCAATTGGGAATTTGTGCCTTTTTACCCTTGGACAGCAGTTGCTTCCTTTTGTTATAAAGCCTGTTGATAGAGGATGTCCACTGCATAGGTTTGCATTTCCTTGAGAAGCAGGTTTTAGTTCTGTTGGGTATGGCTGAGTCCATGCAGTTGTACAGGCACTTGTATACTGCACTGGCATACTGTTCAGCATATTTGTCTGCATCCTCTGAGGAGGAGGTAGTGTTTGGCTACAGATACCCTCCCTTAGAAGGTTGTGGTCAGTTTATGAGATATAGAAGTCAGAAGAACAGAGCCTGTTTAGCATGTTGTCCGTCATTGCACCCCTGCATTTGCTGTGGTCCTCAGACTGCTTGTGTTGCAATGCAATTATAAGGCTACATATTGGCCAAGCTGTCAAACCATCACAGACTGACAGCTGGACAGACCCATATATAACAGTCAGACACAGACCCACACATGGGGACAGGGTGTTAATATTGGTCTGCCAAATGTACACAGTCTGGAGAATGGTTTGGTATTAGATTGCTTTTTCTTATGGGTATGATGCCTGCTTCTCCACTGTCTGCCAGTGATGTTTTCACATCAACCTTTATTGATTTGCAAGTAGTTTGGCAGGCAAATGCAATGTTATGACAAGCAGGACAGATATACAAGGCAAACTTTTGGTCCTTTTGTGACACCCTGTCATTCCAGGGATATGGCTGGTGCCCAGTTACTTGTCAGTACTGGCACAGTAAGGATGCAGCCATTTAAAACCTGGCAGAACACTGACTTTCAAACACCTACTATCCTACTAGACACTGTATAGGTTACTCTGAGCTGAGTACTGTCCAGATGTTTGACCTCCTGTCCCTGAATTGTCCAGCTTTCCTGCAGTAACAGATATTGACTTCTGGACAGTATGTACTACTCCTACCATAGATGTAGCTGACATGCAACATAGTTTTCATGGACAGTCTTGAAACATGGACCCTGTCAACCACAGTACTGTACTTAGACCACAACAGCCAAGAGAAAGTGCTGCCTACTTCCTGACAGTATCAACCATGCATATACATAGCTCATTGATCCCTGCATATTGTAGACATGCTACAAGTTAGCAAGTTGATTGGGATAGCCCTGAGAATGTATTCTCTGCTGTTATTACCCTACAGACATAATTGTTCTTGCATTTCTATGGGAAGACAGGTGTGTTGGGGATAGGGAGGCATACCTCTCAACTGTACAGATTTCTACAGACTGTTCAGATGTTTGCTTTACATTTTGGTTCCATTTAGCATAGTATTGTGCTTGTCTCAGAGAATACTGGCCTATCACTAGAGACTGAAGATTAGACAGTTATGACAGACATTTGAGTTTCAGACTTCTTATAGGTTCATAGGTTGGTACTAGGCTATCGGCCCTAGGGCCTATGCAAGCCTAGCCATAAAAATTCCCTGGATATTTCTTCCCACAATATTTACTTCCCTGGACCCCTGTCTAGCAGGGCGACTGACGTGATACCTGGGGTGAATTTCCTATCTCCCATCCAATCATCAAGGTTCCTTTTGAAGAGGGCCAATGAGGCACTCTGCTTGACATGTATGGACAGTCTATTCCAGAGTATGGGAAGTCTCTGGGTCAGAAACCTATCCCTCCAGCATGTTTTGTTCATTGTGATGACAAGGTTTAGATCCCTGGAGCGTGTGGCTCTGAGCGATTGGGATTTCTTTAAGTGGAGCATGTCCAACAGCTCAGGGTTTGACATGGCCTTGTATGTTAAGCAGAGATCACCTCTGAGTAGATGATATGCCACGGAATATAACTGGAGTTTTTTTTAGACGGTCAGCATATGGCATCTGCTTTAGGCCTGTGATTCTTTTAGTGAGGTATTTTTGTGGCCTTTCCAGCTCTTGCAGATGTCTTGTGAGGTACATACCAAATGGGGCATTATACTCTATAATGGGTTTAATGAGGGATGAGTACAGTAGGACAATGACCTCCTTTTTTCTGGATGAAAAGCCCTTAGTGATGAGGTGTGCCACATAGAAGGATTTCCTGACTGTTGTGGCGATGTGTTTATCGAAAGTGAGACCACTGTCCGCCTGTGTCCCTAAGTCTCTCATCACACGTTTGATGTTTAGTGTCCTGCCACCTATGTGGTAATTCATGGGTACATGTTTTTTTTTCCAAAGGGGATAACTATACATTTCTTTGCATTAAGCTTGAGTCCATGGCTCTGGCACCAGGCATCTGTTTCTGTAAGGTCCTTTTGTAGAATATCCACATCATTTGGGGATTTAATAATGGCTCCCAGTTTGCAGTCATCTGCAAACTTTGTTAGCCAGAGTCCATTAGTGTTGGCCTGTACTTCAGATAAGTAGATTCCAAACAAGAGTGGTCCCAGGACTGAACCCTGAGGTACTGCACTTGTCACTTGTCTGGAGCTGGATTTGGAGTTGGCTACTTTTACAGTCTGGGTTCTGTCAGTAAGCCAGTTGGCAACCCATCGAGTGATGTAGGGATTTATGTCCAGCTTAGTAAGTTTATCTATGATTCCACAGTAGGGGAATGGTGTTGAAGGCCTTGGCAAGGTCCAGATAGGCTGTGTGGACTGCCTTACCCTCGTCCACAGCTCTGGAGTCTGATTCGAAGAAGTCAATCAGATTCAGGAGACAGGATGGGCCCTTCACAGACCCAAACTGGGTGGGGTCCAGTGTTTGAAGGTTGCTAATGTCTTTGTTTATAAGTTCCATGATAAGGCGTTCCATGCCCTTGCAGATCAGACTTGTCAGACTGATGGGATGGTAGTTCCCGGGATCCAAGGTGGATCATCCCTTGTGGAGCGGGATAACTGTAGCTGTGCACCACTCAGTGGACATGAAGCCTGAGGTAAGGCTATGATTAAACATGACACTTAGGTGAGATGCCAGTTAATTTTGTAGTTCATGTAGTACACAGCCTGGGATGTCATCTGGTCCCATGGATGCTGTATTCTTAGCTTTGGAGAGTGAGGTTTCTACCTGTGTGGCCGTGATTATCAGAATTTGGCAATCTTTTGGTATTGAGATGGGCCCTTTAGGGGGTGTGCGGGGGGTGAAGATGGCACTAAATCGATCTTCCAGGATATTGACAATATCCTTGGGATCAGTATATTTAATGCCATTCTGTTGTAGCTCAGTGCAGATCTGAGCATTGCCATTTAGATTCTTGACATAACTATAGAATGCCTTGTGGTTGACTTTGGAATCTTTGGCAATTTTATTTTTGTAACTAGCTTTTGAAGATTTTATGAGGGATCTCAGCTTCTTACTGAGGCTTGTGAGGGAGTTTTTTGCATCCTGGGATTTTCCTCTTTTCTGCAACAGTTTCTTTGTCCTGTTGTATAGTTTGTTTATAGCAGGGGACCACCAGATTGGCTTCCTTTTTTTAGAGAAGAGCATCTTGGTTCTATTTGGGATGGCACGATTCATGCACGAGTGAATTTGCTTGTACAGTGCCTTAGTGTAGGATTCTGCAGTCGAACGTCCAGATCCTGTCTGCATGGGTGTTGTGAAGTTTGTCACTTCTGACTTCAGTACCATGAAGTTGGCTTTGGAGACGTTTTTTTAAGGAGGTTTCCTTACTGGGGTGGGGGTGGGATGTGGATGTCAAAGGTGATTTGCTTATGGTCAGACCTGACCAATGAGGGGGTGACCACTGGGGTGGAGCATCTATCTCCCATGTTGGTAATGACCAGGTCTAGGATAGTGGAGCCCCTGTTGGGACAATAGATTAGTTGACTCAGGGTGTTGGAATTCATGAATTCCAAGAACCGTTGGGAAAAGGAGTTGGTACCCGAGTAGTTTTCCCAATTAATGGCAGGGTAGTTGAAATAACCCAGTATTAGGGTGCTTGGTTGTATCTTAATATTTTCCAGTATGTTTAGAAAGGTGTAGTGAGAATCATGGGGCATGGTGGGGATCTGTAGCAAGCTACAATTTGAATTGCAGTCTTACCTAGTGTTAGTTGCACCTGGAGAATTTCAGATGCATTGTGTTGGAGACTTAAGGCAACTGCAAGACCTGCTGTGATATCACTGTGTAAGTCTGTAACTGGACTATTTCATCATTGTCCCTATTTGTGGGCCTTTGCCACACATTTCTTTCTGGCTTTGTACAGCTGACTTGCTGGGAGGGGCTGAGAGGTGTGTATGGGACTCCAGCATTGACATCCATGCATGTGACTTATGACCTTGCATTTTGTTAGTTCCCCACATATACTGCAGTGGGATTTGTCACCTAGGGGACTACTGCATATTCTGGGGAAGCCAGTATTTGTGGACATTTCCTGTTGTCACACATAGCTGTCAGTTGTCTCCTGCTATCCCAGTAGGCCACCCCATTCCCTTGCATGCATGTTGCGATACCATAGATATGCTAGCACAATGTAATACACTATTAATTTGTTGTTAAGAAGAGTGATTTTCCATGTGTCTGCAGCAGTTGTGAGGACAGTGCTTGAGGGCTGACTCTGTCGGATGCACGCAGTACACAGCCTCTACATGGTAAAGTACAGGTAGTGTGATATGTGCGGCATCCTTTTTACTATGTGTGAAAGTCAGAGAGAGTGGTCAGTCCCTGGGTCCCTAGGGTGTCAGTATATGTGCTATGTATTGCCTGTTTGCCAAGACTAGGGTGTATTGGGCATGCCTACATCTGCCTACTCATCTGAGTTCCCCTGTGCCTGTGGGGACCTTGGCAATGGTGGGGTGGCTTTGTGTCCCTTCCCTGTAATGTTCCTTCTGCAACTGTTTCCACAGGATCATATTGTGTAGCATGGCAGATACTATGAACATGTGTGCACATGTGGCTGGAGAGTACTGCAGGGCTCCACCAGATATGTCAAGGTAGCGGAACCATGACTTGAGCAGCCCAAACACATGTTCTATGATGTTTCTAGTTTATGCATGTGCCTCATTATGGCATACTTCAGTGGGCGTGTGTGCATTTCTGATGCGTGTTATCATCCATGGTTCCAGTGCATAGCCAGCATCCCATTGAGATGGCCATATGGGATGTCTCCCCCTGGCAAATGCCTGGTACAGCTGTGAGGAATTCCAGACATGGGAGTTGTGATAGCTGCCAGGGCTGTCAGCACACACATTGATGATAATGCCCTGGGCATTGCACACGACCTGACAGTTGATGGAGTGATAGCCCTTGCTGTTGACATAGACTCTACCCTTCTTCACTGGGTGGTGCTTTGATGTGGACATGGGTGCACTCTATGGCACCCAGTACCTCTGGATAGTTTGCTACATGATGGAAGAGACTCATATTGCTGGTCCTCTCCTCAGGGGTGCTGGGGAAATAAATGTGCTCACTGGCATATCTTAACAAGACATCCAGGAACTAGTGGAATAACCTGGATGCGGATGCCTGTGAGACCCCCATGATGTCCCCAGTAGGTCTTTGGAAAGTACCTGTTGCCAGTATTCTTAAGGCTACACATACCTTTGTTTCCACTGGGATGGGTTCACGTCTGTTGGCTCTGGGTTTGAGGTGAGGGTAGCAGAGCTTGGTGACATGCTAATGTATGTCCCTGCCCACCCTGTAGCACTCTACTATCTCCAGCTCATGTAGCTTGTGAAAGGTTACCCTGGGTCTATACATTCCTCTTCCTCAGTCTGGGCAGGTTGTCAGCATCATCCTCATCACTGCCCTCAGTCTGTAGCACATAGAGATGTAGCAAAGCAGCAGCAGCAACCCCTATCTTTTTGTCAGTTAAAATTCCCAAGTGTGTACTCCAAGGGTGCTATGTGGGAAAATCAGATCGAAGGGTGTTTGCATACTTTATACTGGTGTGCTGCAGATGTTGCCTGTGTGTTGGCTGACTATGATACCTTCCTCCTGCCAGCTACATTATTGAAGAGTTTGAATGGGCTACTGTGAGTGGCAGAGGCCTTATTAGTCATTTATACTTGATTGCCTTTTGTCTGCTATTTACTTTTATATTATTTTTTTCCTATTTCATCCAGTTTTAAGCCCTTAAAACTGTTGCAGCTAGTGTGAGCATTGTTAAGTAGAAATGGCCTTCCCCTGAACATGAACACGCTCAGCATCAGACACATCTCCTTGCTTAGCTGGGCTTAGCTGGTTTCAGAAAAGCTGAGCAGTGCTTAGAGGGGCAGAAATCCGCTTATTTGGGCTGAATGCTGCTTAGAATTAAATGTCTAAACAATGCTCAAACTGGCTAAGCAGAACTAAGCACTGTTAAGCATTGCTCAGTTTTCATTTAAAAAAATGTATGAATTGGACACTAATTACTCATTACTGACATATTATTATGTGTATATGTTTTACATTACATGACGTCCCCCTATGTGCTTTGATTAAATTACCTTGGGGTGTCACTGTTCTGTATGGGGCACTTGTGTTTACATGGGTGAGTTCACATCATATATCCACTGACACTGGAAATTTGGACCAGCTACACTACCCTGGTTAACAAATATCAATTTCTACATCAGTAAATAAAAAGAAAGTATTTAACAATGCTTTCCCATGTAACAGCTGAATGGTCTGTCTTAGTAGTCAAATTGTGCACCTGCTGCATGCTAAGCCAGAACTCTAACCACTAGGCTAAGTTTCCAATGAAGGTTTCAGCTATACATTTCTATATAGCTCTTTCATGATTCAAATACAGTGAGAAAAAAATACAACCATTTTTAAATATATATCAAAACCTGTCATTTCATATTTGTAAGAGCAATATTTAAAACTGTCACTATTTCTGGCCTTTTGCCCCACTTTTAGTACTGCCTTTGTCCAGATCTCTTGCTCTAAAAGATTCAAAAGTGTGTGTCCGAAGATTTTATTTTAATGTAAAGTGCCATACGACACTTTCACTATGCAAAGAGTGTGTTACATTTCCTGTCACACACACCCCCTTGCATTCCATTCCATTCACAGAGCCTCTTTTTAGTGTTCACAGACACTGAAGGGTTTGTAAGCTGCAATACTTTTACACCAAGCATGACACACCCCCTTTGCATGTCAGCTGCCTCTTTTAGCTACACCACTGCATTATAGCCCCTACAAGGTTAGGTACCTGCAGACACGGTGGCCCATTTTGCTATTCAGTAAACTTAGCTCATTTGCATACAGCTAATTACCTATAACCTAGTTACAGCACTATATAAGAGTCTATGTCCTTAGCAACCACTGTTACCTGCCATTGTATGAGTCTGCATGCTGGCCAGTATAATGGGGAATTTACTTTTAGCTTAAATAATCCCCTTGTAATATTTTAAATTTATATTTTATCAGATCCCATGCTTGGGTGCCACTGTGCTCTGCCTTATTATTGATTTTTAATATTTTGAATCAGGTTTACATGCCAATGGCCATAGTTTTGGTCATTGGCATGCCTGATGCAACTAGTACATGCTTTACTTTGAGTTGTCATAGCCACGTTTTTTTATTTTGCATTCTTGTACAAGGACAGTTCCTGTATACATTCGTAATGCAGACATGGCTCCTACACAGATTCCTGTCTGCTTTCTGGATCAGTAAATCACCTCATTTGCATGGTTTTCATCAGAAATTAGGTGATTTACATTCCACAATTGCCACCATGATTGAACAGTGCTGGAAGGCTCGTACATGCTCCCAGTACTGTTTCCTGGATCGCACAGCCTCCAAACTCCTTGATCAAGCCATGCCACTATGCTCACATGGAGATTAGCCCCGTGTAAGCATTATTGAATTACCCCCTATGTCTTTGCATCTTCACATCAGAGCAAGGTGACCAATTTCCTCATGTCCACTCAAGAAGAGTAGACTTTAAAGTGATTCCTTCTTTTAAATTAGCTTACTAAGTAGTCTTTCACCAGATTACCAGGAAATACAATGGAACATCTTAAAATGATGTGTGGAATCTCAAAAATTGAAAATAAGAATCTATACTGCCATCATATCCTTTGCAAGGGATGTTTGGCAGAAAAAAAATACACCAGGAGTCTGTTTTTCTCAATAAATATGTCATTATTTTGGTTAATACAATAACATGTGGTTGGAGTTAGACGTTGAACTCACCAGTCATAGATATCACTGAAGGTATGGAGTTTAAATGAGGCAAGCATACATTATTTTAAAGTCCAACAACAGAATCTGAGATTATGTTTGATATTTGATGGGACTTTCTTAAGGCTGAACTCAGGAGCTACTAATAAGCAAGGCAACCTTCTACAAGAATCAAGTATTCCACATATAGAGTATTAAAAAGAAGATAATCAATATAAAAGGTACAATATTCAAAAACATGCAAAGTAAAATAAAAAGTAAAATAAATTATTTTCTGAATTCTCAATTTTCTTGTATAACATCAAAGTTAACAGGAGCTTATTCAGAATGGGTTCACATACCTCTCGGGTTATTTGCAAGTATCATTCAAATAAGAAACCCTTTAGCAAAGTTCTTGCAATAAAAGTAAATAATATGTTTTAGCTAAAATTTGAGAAATTGGGGGGTTTGGGTAAATACAAAGACTTGTAGTTCCCAGGGGGAGTGTTTGGGGCACTGGTGAGATTACAAAGCTGCTGTCTGATTTGTAAAAATATGATCTTAAAGTAAAGTATGGACTCATTGATAAACTATGCATAGCGGATACACTGAGCAAAGTACATTTGTTAGAAGAAGAAACTGAGATTCTTTGGGTAGCGCTGTTATCACTAATGACATAAGAAAAAGTTTGAATTTCGGAGAAGCACTGGTACTTATAACAATATTTATGAAAAAATGTAACAAGAACAGGTTGACCAAAGCAAAAATCATTATTAAAGAGAAAGAAATGGCACGCTATAGTTTGAGAGAACTATGTTGTATCCAAGGATAAAAGTTTAAACCTGACAACTTAGTAATAGCCAACCAGAAGAAGGGATGTACAAATTTTATTTATAAATATTGAAATGTATGAAATTAATTTGAAAGATGATGTATGGATCTGTCTTTTGAGCCCAGATTCAGTAAGAGGAACAAAAGGGTATTATATGTAATTTAGGCCACAATAATCCAGGAAAGAAAACGCTCACCAATGCAGTTCAAGGAAGTCCACCATGTAGAATGAGGTGCAGCTTGACTTCATTTCAAATTAGCAGTTTAATCATATGTGTAAAGTATTAATTTGACTACCCAGAAGTGGTTCAGCTGTCCAACACAACCAGTGTAAACATAATTGATTCACAGACATTTACATATATTACTGAGAAAAAAATACCCGATGCTGTTGAACCAGAAAATGGTCCACAATAATTTACAAGATTTAAACAATAGATGGAAATTTTAACAGATACCTATAAGTTCATATTGCCATAATTTGGATGGAACGTGCCAAGAACTACTTCTGAAAAACCCTGTTGTAGAAAAGCATTATGTATAGCTATGCAGAGTCTCATCTGGCAGCCTTGAAATAGAGAAGTACTTCACTGGAAAGACTCCATCTCTCTGCAAATCAGCTACTAAGGAGATGACTGAAGAGTAAGCCACCTAATCAAATACATTGTTATTGACAAACACCCAAAACAGAGTCCAATAAATTCTAAAAAATATTCAAAATAGCATATTTTTTTATGACAAAATACTCAAAGGTATTATTTGATTTGAATACAGTAGATGAAATTCAACAGTTATTTGAAAGATAAACTGAGGAATAACAGTTATTTCAAAGAGTAAGATCAATCAAAATCATTTCTGGTGCAGGGGGAATGGAGAAGAACATATACAAATAGTGTGAAGATTTTTTTCCTCTCACTGCCTGCACACCATAACTTTCTCTTCTGTTTGGTTGGTTTCCTCCTACCTAGTAGGTAGGGGAACTGACATTCAGGCAGGCATTGGATGTTTTTGTTGTTTAATCCTTTCAGTACCCTGCATATTCCTCCATCATCTAAGTGTTGTCATGTAACGGACCTTGTGAATGACAGTCATGTCTTTCCAAGTAATGAAACCATAGCCCTGCCCTCTTGTAGACATCAATTGTATGTAATATCAGACCCCACCCTTAGATTTTATCATGTTATATGTGAAGGGACATGTGCTCCCCTGTCACCCATCCCCCCGCGGGGAGGCAATCAAAACTAAACCTCATTCTTCTTCTTCTTCCCCATGCCAGCCCTAGCAGGTGTCTTATCCACTAGTTAAACTCAGCTCATTTTGGTCAAAAATTAGAGATTATATCTGTATACACCGGAAGAGCTGGCAAAAGTAACATAAAGAAATGATGGAGCCAGACATAGCACAATTACAAGAGACCGACAATTGGGATATATTATACCTGAGTTGTTAAAATATAAATCTGCAGAAATAAACTCCTACAGAAGTGCCTCAATAAGAAAAGTCAACTTAAACTCTCCAAGAAGGAATTTTGAAAAGTAAAGTCAACCCAAGGTAATACAAACATTCTTCATATGGGAAAAGGCTGAGTAAATTGGTCTACTTAATATGTCGTTCGTAAACATTGTCGGCATAAAGACTTTAAATAATGAAAGATTACAATATACTTCATAAAATGCAGTATTTCCATTTGACATGTAATCTATGACACTGTAGTGAGGATAATCAGTATATTTTTGTGTCATTGCCTAATGTACATCTGCATCACACTGAAAGCTGCATCATATTTTTATTAAAAGGGAAGGGACACATAGTATATGACTATATTTCTTTAAGAAACAATCACTATAGCTAAGCTGAAGGGAAATTAATGTTATGTGGTCTGTCTCTCTCTTTCTTGTTTCCCTAGCGGCTATGAGCCAGCTAATTGACAAGGTTAACTCCATCCACATTGGTGAATATTTATATGTTACCATCCCCACAGCAGTCCTATATCTGCCTCTCTTGCAGATCTTCACCTTTCAGTGGTCTGAATCTTATGCAGGCCTCTACTCTTTCTATGATTACATCCCCTATATATAATGTGGAGTCTCTGCCTCCCCTTGTGCCACCCTGCCAGAAAATAGGGCTCATTTTACTCCATCCTGTTATCTAGTTTGTGATAGAATGCCTGATAATTTTACCTTAACATCTCATATTTACTAGTCCTTGAACACCTCTTAGAAGTGATTGCTGAAGCTGTGCTTTTTTAGTTTCTCTCAGAAACTGTGACTGTACTTTGGTCACATATTGGCTTGTCTCCCCACCATGACACTGGCTTCTATAGACCCTGTATTTTGTTATCATACACAGTATTTTTCGACTTGCTGGAGGTTAGCTTTGTTGACCTCCTGGATTATGCTTTCACTATTTGAATGATGTGAGTAGGGCATGTATTTAAGGCTCATAACTCTCTGGTATGTAAAAGGTTATCTAGTTCATGCTACTTTGCAGACACACTGCTAGATGAATTTAAAATTTTGATTAAGACAGGGCCTAGAAATCTTAGCCGATTAGTAAATGTTTGCCTCTCTTAATACTTTGTTAAATATATGGGACTAAAAAAAGTGTATTCAAGCTTCTTATACTTATAATATTCACAGACTTATCTACATTCTTGATGAGGAAGGCATTGCTGTTTTACCTCTTTGTTGTCTTCTTAAACCGTGCATTTGGTCAGGTTGCACTTGTGTGAATCTACTGTACTGCCCCAGTCACCATTGTTGTAATAGGTACTTCCATCTCTAGTTGTATTTACTAAATTGGGATACAGCTGTGAACATGATCTGTCAGTTTATGTTACCTTTACTTATGGTATCACTGCCTGATTTAAAATAACTGTCAGTAACTACTTTTCTTCTCCCAATTCTCTTATAGATAATGCATTTCACTGGAAAACATTAAAGTGTTTAGTTTTATCTCTCTGTCATTGAATATTACATAAGAAATATGTACTAGTCATCAGTGCCCATCAGACTTCATTGATTACCTAGTTATCATTTTATCCTGCTTCATTATATGCAAGAACAATTGTTGCCCATAGTGTCATTTCCTGGAACAATTCAACTATTTCACCATTGTCAAAACAGAATAATGTCAAGATTATTACTTAGTTACTGGTTATGCTTCTCACATCTGTTTTATCATTATCTTTAAATAGTCCTGCATTTTTATTACTTTATTTCTATTACATTTAGAACTTGCCTGTTGCTTTTGCTATAAATGTAATTCTAAATGCACATTTACTATATGCATCTCTAATTTGCTTAATCTCTAACCCTAACAATTTAGCAGACATCTAGTATTCCATTAGTAGCTGATCCAGACTTTCATCAAACTCCCCAAGTACTGCCGTGTTGCCATTATATCATCTAAACCTTGCTCTTCCAAGTTTGCTCTAACCTTCAATCATCATCTTCTTTCAGCTGTTTCCGTTAGGGGTCGCCACAGCGGATCACCTGTTTCCATTTCTTCCTGTCCTCTGCATCTTGCTCTGTTACAGCAACCACCTGGATGTCCTCTCTCACCACATCCATAAACCTTATCTTAGACCTTCCTCTTTTCCTGTTACCTGGTAGCTTCACCCTTAGCATCCTTTTCCCATTATACTCAGCATCCCTCCTCAGCACATGTCCAAACCAATGCAATCTTGCCTCTCTGGCTTTGTCTCCAAACCTTCCAACCTGGGCTGACCCTCTAATATACTTATTCCTAATCCTGTCCACCCTCGTCATACCCAGTGCAACTCTTAACATCTTTAACTCTGCCACATCCAGCTCAAACTCCTACCTTTTTGTCAATGCCACTGTCTCCAACCCATATAACATAGCTGGTCTCACTACCCTCTTGTACACCTTCCCTTTCACTCTTACAGGTACTCATCTGTCACAAATCACTCCTGACACTCTTCTCCACCCACTCCATCCTGCCTGTACTCTCTTCTTCACCTCTCTTCCACACTCACTGTTACTCTGAACTATTGACCCCAAGTATTTAAACTCATCCACATCCGCCACCTCTACTCCTTGCATCCTCACTATTCCTCTATCCTCCCTGTCATTCACACACATATATTCTGTCTTAGTCTTGCTGACCTTCATTCCTCTTCTCTCTAGAGCATATCTCCTTCTCTCCAGGGTGTCCTCCACCTGTTCCCTACTCTCACTACAGATCAAAATGTCATCTGCAAACATCATAGTCCATGGGGACTCCTGTCTGATCTCGTCTGTAAACCTGTCCATCACAATTGCAAATAAGAAAGGGCTCAGAGCTGATCCTTGATGTAACCCCAACTCCACCTTAAACGCATCTGTCACTCCCACTGCAGACCTCACCGCTGTCACACTACCCTCATACATATCCTGTACCACTCTTACATACTTCTCTGACACTCCTGACTTCCTCATACAATACCACAAGTCCTCTATAAGCACCCTGTCATATGCTTTCTCTAAGTCTACAAAAACACAATGCAACTCCTTCTGACATTCTCTATACTTCTCCATCAACACTCTCAGAGCAAACATTGCATCTGTAGTGCTCTTTCCCAGCATGAAACCATACTGCTGTTCACTAATCATCACATCCCTTCTTAACCTAGCTTCCACTACTCTTTCCCATAACTTCATGCTGTGACTGATCAATTTAATCCCTCTGTAGTTACTACAGCTCTGCACATCACCCTTATTCTTAAAAATCGGTACCAAAACTCTTTTTCTCCATTCCTCAGGCATCCTTTCACTTTCTAAGATTTCATTAAACAATCTGGTTAAAAACTCCACTGCCATTTCACCTAAACACCTCCATGCTTCCACAGGTATGTCATCTGGGCCAACAGCCTTTCCATTCTTCATTCTTTTCATAGCTATCCTTACTTCCTCCATGCTAATCCATTGTACTTCATGATTCACTATCCCTACATCATCCAACCTTCTCTCCCTCTCATTCTCTTCATTCAGCAACCCCGCAAAGTACTCTTTCCATCTCCTCAACACACTCTCCTCACTTGTGAGTATGCTTCCCTCTTTATCCTTTATCACCTTTACCTGCTGCACATCTTTCCTAGCTCAGTCCCTCTGTCTAGCCAATTGGTACAGGTCCTTTTCTCCCTCCTTAGTGTCCAACCTTTCATACAACTCTTCATATGCCTAATCCTTAGCCTTTGCCACCTCTCTCTTTGCCATGCACCTCATCTCCTTATACTGCTGTCTTCTTTCTTCATCTCTCTGACAATCCCACTTCTTCTTTGCCAACCTCTTTGCCTATATACTCTTCTGTACTTCCTCATTCTACCACCATGTCTCCTTGTCGTCCTTCCTCTGTCCCGATGTGATACCAAGCACCTTTCTAGCTGTCTCCCTTACTAGCTCTGCTGTAGTTACCCAGCTATTTGGAAACTCTTCACTGCCACCCAGTGCCTGTCTTAACTCATCCCCAAACTCCATCTCACAATTACCCTTTTTTATTTTTCACCATTTGATCCTTGGTGCTGCCCTCACACTCCTCCTCCTCTTCTTGATCACCAACGTCATCCTGCAAACCACCATCCTATGCTGCCTAACTACACTGTCTCTGTTCACCACTTTACAGTCTCCAATCTGCTTCAAACTAGCCATCCTACATAAGATATAATCCACCTGTATGCATCTTCCTCCACTCTTGTATGTCACCCTATGCTCCTCCCTCTTGTTAAAATACACATTCACCACAGCCATGTCCATCCTTTTAGCAAAATCTACTAACATCTGACCTTCTGCATTCCTTTGTTTAACACCATACCTATCCATCACTTCCTCATCCCCTATGTTCCCTTCACCAACATGCCCATTGAAATCTGCTCCAATCACCACTCTCTCACCCTTAGGTACAGTCATCACCACTTCATCCAATTCACTCCAAAATTTTTCTTTCTCATCCATTGCACATCCAACTTGCGGAGCATATGCACTAACAACATTCATCATTACACCATCAATTTCCAGCTTCATAAACATCACTCCATCCGACACTCTTTTCACCTCCAAAACGCTCTTCGCATACTGTTCCTTCAGAATAACTCCTACACCATTTCTCCTCCCATCCACACCATGATAAAACAATTTGAACACACTTCCATTACACCTAGCCTTACTCCCCTTCCATCTGGTCTCTTGCACACACAACATATCCACCTTCCTTCTGTCCATCATATCAGCTAGCTCTCTCCCTATACCAGTCATACTGCCAACATTCAAAGTTCCGACCCTCACTACCACAGTCCTAGCCTTTCTCCTCTCTTCCTGCCTTCAGCCATGCCTTCCGCCTCTTCTTCTCCTTTGGCCAACAGTAGCCCAATTTCTGCCAGCACCCTGTTGGCTAACAGTACTGGTGGAGGTCATTGTTAACCCGGGCCTCAACCGATCCGGTATGGAAATATTTACTGGTTATTGCATGAAATGATTTGGTGAACTTTTATGCCAGATGCCCTTCCTGATGCAACCCTCCCCATTTATCCAGGCTTGGGACCGGCACAAAGAAATGCAGTGGCTTGTGCATCCCCAGTGACTGTAACCTTCAATACTATTTATTTATACTAAGCAACACAACAGTTCAATGATGCAATTATTTCCTCTGAACTCAAGGTTCCAGAATTCAGTCTTGAATTCTGGTCACAGTCTTTATAGAGTCTGCATACTCTCACTGTATCTGTGTGCATTTTTTTCTGGAAACCCCTCTCCCTTATAAACAGGTTGGATGAATGAATATCATGCAATTGTGGCTGAGGTCATGATTGAAAAGTGTCAAAGAAGGACCAGTTGGCTTACCCATTTAACAGAAAAGCAAATTATTTAAATTAACATTGAGTTCTTAATTTACTTCCCTACAGAAGGCAGATTAAAAAATCATCATAAATACACAATGGATTCTTCAGTAAATTCTAATTGTGACTAATATGCATGGATTTTTACTACTTTAGAAAATGTCCATTAGTAATGTTTTCAAAAATAAGTGATGCTGTCATGCTGTAACAACACGGAGGCTGTTACGAAATATCTGCTAATGAAGATATAATGCAATGCACTTTTTGATCATTTGCATTTTTCCTGGAAGAATTAATGGTGTGCTATGGCCTTGTCATAGATTTTCTGAGAAGATAATGAGCTGCATTTCCTCAGATTCAATGCAGTGTCTTAAAAACGTGAATGCAAAACAAGCTAATGGTGTATGCAGTTGTCATTACAGCCACTATAACAAGCTCCAGTTTTCCTTATTCATGTAAAGTCTTTCCCTAATGATAAGTTAATGGTGTGCACTTCCATGTTCTCATTAGAGGGTTCCTAATGCAGAGCTGCATTACTCTGCAGTTCTTTCAACAGCTTATGTATTATTAATAATATTCAATTAAAAAGCTAAATTTCCAGTTCTTGCAGTGCACAAATAATGAGAACAATGTAATAATACCACAGGCTTGCTACATGAATACTTAAGGCCACAGTCATTTTTAATATTAAGGCAAATTTCATTCTAAATTTGTCTCCTGGAAATGTACCATATTCTCTTTTTATTAGAAAAGCAGCTCTCTCATAATGATTGAGCATTATATAACAGGAAGAAGATTGTGATGAAAGATATCTAGATCATATCATTCTGTATTTAATAGGATTTCATGTATTTAATGACATAGGAGCATATATCAGAAGCCCTAGGCTATGAGTAATGTGTATGTGATAAGAAATATTAGGTACTGCTTGCAGTCCAATGCTTATTTGAAGTAAACAAAAGTTTAATATTTCTTTTCTTATTACAATAAGATGTACAGTAAACCAGATACTTAATAGCAGCAATTACATATTTGCTAAGAGTTAATCTATGTTATTGCTGATATGGTTATTAAACTGTTAATATGATATCACAAATCAGATACAACACAAGTTAACACCTCTTGTCTTAACCACTAAAATGTAATATTCCTCTAGAGATTAATCCTTATATTGCCTGCTGACATTATGAAACAAATATATCATTTGCAATATAAAAATAAGTTATTTGCAGAAATATCTGCTTTATTCCTTCAAGTATTTCCTACTACAATAGCGTTGATAGGCATAATGATTTTTTTCTTAGAAAGCACATCTGACTGTTCTTTCTCAGAACTGAAGAATATTAAACACACAAAGTTATGCTTATAGAAAAATTGAGACACGGATAGATCTGCACACACACACACACACACACACACACACACACACACACACACACACACACACACACACACACACACACACACCATGAAACCTATGAACTAGACGAATTAAAAGCATCAGCAGCCTATGAGGCAGCTCAGGACCTCTTTACTAGGAATGTTCAGTATGATGATCCTGCTTTCCTGTTCAGTAGGTCTGCCTCTTCTTTTACCAGAATTAGTCTATTTTTTGTAATTTAAGTCCCATTACTATATCCAATAGATATTTCCATTTGTACTTTTATAAAAGCTAAAATCCGCATATCACCATTATTTGTATGGGTAGTACATGATACTAGCTTTGAACTAATGCCTAACACTGCATGGTATTACTTGCTTAAAGTTTCTGCATGTTATTCGGATGATGCCAACTTGGCTCATTTTACCATGTCATATATGGATGGATGAATGGATGGATGGATGGATGGATGGATGGATATGCATTTAGGGTGAATTTGGTAATCCTAAGGGCTGTAAATATGATGCCCAGCAGGATGTTAACTATATAAGGAACGGAGGGTACCTATCAAATCCAGGGTTTTAGCATTTCATGGCATTTCTAATTTATGAGGTGCAAAGATCTCAGAGGTGCAACAAATAAGTAGCATGAATATATAGGAATCACCTCCCTTGTCAGGGGGTACAAGATGCAAAGCTGCTTCATAGGTTCATAGGTTCATAGGTTCATAGGCAGGTACTAGGCTATTGGCCCTAGGGCCTATATAAGCCTAGCCAAAAAGGTACCCTGGCTTTTGCCACCCAAGAAAATTTATTTTCCTGTGCTCCTGTTGAGCAGAGCCACAGAGGTGATCCCCGTGGTGAATTTCCTATTTCCCATCCAATCATCAAGATTTTTCTTGAAGAGTGCTAATGAGGAGCTTTGTTTGATATAGATAGGTAGCTTGTTCCAGAGTATGGGGGGTCTCTGGGCCAAGAATCTATCCCTCCAGCATGTTCTGTTTATTGTAGTGAAAAGGTTTAGGTCCCTAGAGTGTGTAGCTCAGCGGGATTGGGATTTCTTTTAAGTGAAGCATGTCCAGCAGCTCTGGGTTTGACATAGCTTTGTGTGTTAGGCAGAGATCACCACTGAGTAGGCAATATGTGATGGAGTAAAGCTGGAGTTTTCTGAGACGGTTTGCATAAGGCATCTGTTTGAGGCCGGTAATCCGTTTTGTGAGGTAATTCTGTGCCCTTTCCAGTTGTTCTAGATGTCTTGTGAGGTACATACCAAAAGGAGCATTGTACTCTATAATGGGTCTAATGAGTGACGAGTAGAGGGGAACAACTACCTCTATTCTTTCCTGGATGAGAAACCTTTTGTGTTGAGGTGTGCCATGTAGAAGGATTTCCTGACTACTGTGGGGATGCGATTATCAAAGGAGAGACTACTGTCCACCTGTGTCCCAAGGTCTCTAATCACACTTTCAGTGTTAAGTAGACTACCATCTATGTGGTAGCTCATGGGTACAGAGTTTTACCAAAGAGGATGACAATGCACTTTTTAGCACTGAGCTTGAGACCATGGCTTTGCACCAGGCATCTGTCTCCGTGAGGCCCTTTTGCAGGATGTCCACATCATTAGGAATTTCAATTATGGCTCCTAGTTTGCAGTCATCTGTGAACTTTGTTAGCTAAAGACCTTCTGTGTTAGCCAGTACTTCAGAAAAGTAGATATCAAACAGGAGAGGACCCAGGAATTGAACCCTGTAGTACTCCACCTGTTACTGATTTGGTCGGATTTGGAGCCTGCCACTTTCACAGTGTCAGTTCTGTCAGTGAGCCAGTTGGCAACCCATCTTGTGACATAGGGATTTATACCTAGTTTAGTGAATTTATGTATAATTCTAGAGTGTTGGATGGTGTCAAAAGCCTTGGCGAGATCTAGATAGGCTGTGTGAACCACCTTACCCTCGTCTATGGCTTTGGTGTCTGCTTCAAAGAAGTCAATCAGGTTTAGGAGACAAGATCTGCCTTTTACAAACCCAAACTGGGTGGGGTCCAGTGTTTGGAGATTACCAATGTCCTTGTATATAAGATCCATGATGATACATTGCATGGTCTTGCAGACCAGGCTCGTTAGGCTTATAGGGCGGTAGTTCCCGGGGTCTGTGCTAGCTCCCCCCTTTGTGGAGTGGGATAACCATTGTTGTGCACCATTCAGTGGGCACAAAGCCTGAGGTGAGGCTATGATTGAACATGGTGCATAGGTGGGGTGCCAGTTCATTATGCAGGTTGTGTAGAACACAGCCTGGGATGTTGTCAGGTCCCATGGATGCTGTGTTCTTGGCTTTGGAGAGTGATGTTTTTACTTGTGCAGCTGTGACTATAGGAAATTTGCATTCTTTCAGTATAGCGATGGGCCCTTTAGGGGGTGAGAGGGGGGTAAAGTTAGCACTGAACCTATCGGCCAGGATGTTGGCAATATCAGTTCATTCTGTATCTTTAGTACTATTGTGCTGTAACTCAGAGCAGATCTGAGTATTGCCATTGAGATTCTTGACATAGCTATAGAATGCTTTGTGGTTGTCTTTAGAATCAGCGGTGATTTTGTTTTCATAACTAGCTTTGGAGGATTGTATGAGGGATCTCAGCTTCTTACTGAGGTTGACCAGGGAGTTCCTCCATTCATGGGATTTTACTCTTTCTTCCAACAGTTTCTTCCTTCTGTTGTAGAGTTTGTTTATGGCAGGGGACCACCAGATTGGCTTCATTTTTTTGGAGGATAGCATCTTGGTTCTGTTAGGGATAGCACAATCCATGCACTCGTGTAAGTGCTTATAAAGTACATTTGTGTAGGATTCAGCAGTCATACCTCTAATGTCCATCTGCATGGTTGTCGTGAAGTTTGCCACTTCTGTCTTATGAAGTATCAATTTGGCTTTGGAGAAATGATTTACAGTGGTTTCCCTAATGTCGGGTGGGGGCGGGATGTGGATCTCTAGGATGATTCGCTTGTGGTTGGATCTGACCAACAAGGAATTGACCACTGGTGTGGAACACCGGTGGTCCATGTTGGTAATGACCAGGTCTAGGATATTTCTGCCCCTGGTGGGGGTGTGGATAAGTTGATCCAAGGCATTGGAATTTATGGATTCCAGAAAACATTGAGCAAAGGAGTTGGTACATGAGTAGTTTTCCCAGTTAATGGCGGGGTAGTTGAAATTGCCCATTATTAGGGTGTTGGGTTGTACCCTAATATTTTCCAGAGTATCAAGAAATGAGAAGTGGGAATCTTGGGGCATGGTGGGGGATCTGTAGCAAGTTACAATTTGGATTGCGGTCTTGCCCAGAGTTAGTTGCACTTGGATAATCTCGGAAGCATTATGCTGAGGAACTAGCCTGCGGGTGTGGATATCCTTAGTGAATATGGACACGCCTTTAGTATTTCAGTCCAGGTTAGGTGTGGTATGAACTATAGCCTGGTAATGCAGGGGTGCTCTCTGGAGGCTTGAACCAGGTCTCTGTCACTGCACAGATGTCGATGTTCTTCATTTTAAATAGTGCCTTGAGTGAATGCATTTTGAGGTTTAGACTTCTAGCATTGAGCAGCATTACCCTCAGATTTTGCTTGCTTGTACCTGTTAAGGTAATGAATTTGTCATTTGAACCTTGCCTAAAAAAGGCACTATAGGGGTGGCAAGAGCCTTAGCCAGTATCCGGAATCCCAAGGACAACAGGTGCAGGCCATCTCTGGCAAAGCATTGTGGTCTGTTGATCATGTCATCCCAGACAGACAGATACTGGATCCCCTTAAAATGACACCAGAAGCTTAGCCAATCGTTGAAGTCAATCATTTTGTCCTTGTACTGTGGTATCATTCTGGATGATGGCAGGATGCTACTCAGGGCTAGGGTCATACCTGCCTGAACTACAAGATCGGAGAGCTCATCCATGTCTGTTTTCATGTATTCTAGGGAGGTACGTCTCATGTCATTCACACCAACATGGACAATGACAGAGTCATATTTGTACTTGTTGTGGAGTGACCTGAGTCCATGCATTATGTAGTGGATCCTGGCACCTGACAGGCAGCCGACAGTAACTTTTTCCTTGTTTAGCCTAGTGAGTGGAACATCGGTGTGCCTGACTATAGAGCCGCCTATAACTAGAGTGTTGGGCATGTAGTTATGCCTTATGAGCTCTGGTTGAGTGGCACACTGAGTTTGTGGGCTATGTGTCATTTGGGTTGTTTTGGGGAGGTGGATGTTGCTTTTAATGCTGTAACAGATGTTGAGAAAGTTGCCATTTTTGTTTTAATCACAGTTTATTTTTGATGTTTCAGGACTCAAAGTTTTTGGTTCTGGCACTTGTGTCAAGGACCCCACCATTTTTTCCTACTTTACCAATTAAAGAGTTGTCATGCAGCAACTTTATAACATTTCATCTTTCAGTGTGAGTTTACTGTATATCTATTTTTGGAGTTCTCCTTAATATTTTTATACTATTATATTTAATGGGTGGTGCATTGGTGTACCAGTTAAAGTTATCTCCTCAGAGCAAGAGGTTCTCACATTTGATTCTCGGCTGGGATGCTTTCTGTGCAGGATCTGAATGTCCTTTCTGCATTCGTGTGTGTTTCCTTCAGGTGATCTGGTTTCCTCCCACATTCCAAAAACATGAAGTAGGTGGATTGGGCCCTGTAAACTGGCCCTAGGTGTAAGTGTGTGCATGTGGATGTGTGTGGTGCACCCTCCATGGAGGGTTAGGCCTTTGGATTGCAACCTGCACCTATAGAACCCATAACTGTTACAGAAACAAAGAGCATTAAAAGGTGCTCATTGCCCGGTGTACCATATGGTGCATAAATGGGAAAGAGAGAGAAATTATATTTAATAAAGTTTAATTACAGCACACAGTAGTTGAAGATATATCTCACTGTTTAGCTCTGCACTTATCCTATAATAAACATTTTGTTGTTCTGTCTTTAGTTCCAGTAAATCATTGTGTGCTATACTACATTCTGCTGTTCACATAACTTCAGTTATCTTTTTCTGCAGATGCTATCATTCATATTGAATTCTTCTATCAGAACCACATTGTTAAAAACTATGATTGTACTATCACTCACATCATATTTATCTGGTCATTCAGAGAGAAAAAAGCCAGGACTATAATGTATCTAGTTAGAGCTGTACTTGACTTTTAATGATAAAAAAATCATTCACCATGTCTGCTATGACCATATACTCTACCTGTTGTAAAAACAGTGTAAAAAATGTTTGTGGAGCTTTTCTCCCTGGGCCTCCACTGAAAATGGGTTTCTGACCCAGTGGACTTTCCCAGTTAACAAATGTCAACAAATAATAATAAATGTCAAAGCTTAGCAAAAAGTGATTCACAAAAATATTAAAAGGTGTGGGCTGAGGTTGTAAAGGCAACTCACTTGGACTAGAAAATGTGTTAAGCCTACTGAAGTCTTCAGCCCACTGAAGGTACTTTCCAATAGAATACCAAATTAACACCCAGAATTTTCATCAGAATATGATTTTGCTACCACCAGTCATTGCTGTGTTAGTCATATAGCACACACTGGTTCTGAGTAACAGTAAGGCACAATTTTTATTTTAAAATGGATACTATTTAGGTTCTGGTAACAAACTACAGGAATTTTTCAATTAATGCTGCAAATAGTGAGTGGAAGACAATGAACTAAAACTTTCCAAAGCTAATATTCTGTGTATCAGGCAAGTCCCATCAAATGCCATTTAGAAGGCTGATTCTCTCTCTTTAAATTCTCCCTGCCACCTAGTATATTCACTTCAGACATTGTCATTAACCAAATTAAATGGGAATGCTGGCTTTTATCATTCTCTCTGTGAGTTGCCTGGCAGCTAGTACAAAGGACATTATATGACAACACAGGCAACACAGGAATATTAAGCCCCCCACTGTATCAAACATGTACTGAGAGCATGGCTTATACAAAACAGTGCTTGCATCATAGTGTTCTGTGTGATACTCCACTGCACTATCACATCTACATGTTTGAGTTACACTGCGCATCAGACATCTCTAACTGCACTGTTTTTCTGTGGCTGTTGCTTTGGGTCCCTAATTGTACCACACAGGAAGGAGTATTGGTAAGTTACAGCCATTATCATTTTCACAGGTACCTAGGGACATGTGGTGCCTATACAGCCAGCAGATCTGTGGCCTACTGTTCAGCATAGGTGGAGATGGGTGGTAAAGGGGGGGGGGTTCAACTGTGTCATAGCTGACTTCTTCTGCTTCCTCTGTTGACTGGGTGGGGAGCCCTATAGACATGTGCAATGTGGCCATTGTAATGAGCAGATATAGAGGAATGACTGAATACCTGTGCAATGGGACACCTGTGATGGATAGATACAGCTAGCTTAGAAGATGACTGTTTCACAGGCATGTTAACATTGCTGAATGAGGAAGTGCAGAACTTTGGTGACCCACCCTGTGTGGCTCTATAGCAGGCCCACCCTAATGTAGAAAATAAAAAAATAAAAGGCATATGGGCTGGAGGATAAAATCACACTGAAATTTATTACAAAAATATAATTCGAATAGGTAAGAGCTTTCGAGGCAACCCTCTTCATCAGACCTTAATACAAAAATGAAAATACAAGTGAAGTTTAAATAAAACCAACAACCAATAAAAACATCTTAAAAATCAGTGCGGCAACCCTCTTTTTTTCAAAAGAGGTTTTAAAGAAACAGCACTGTTAAGACCAGGTGGCAAATAAGCTTTACAATCCACAATCCATCTAATTTCAACGTATTGAATCTCATTGCTAACATCACCTTCTCTTAAACTAACATTAATTTTTTGTAAAACCAAAAATTTAAGGTCATGTTGAATGCCAGATTCTATGACATGCTTGGCTAGTGCATTAGTAGATTTGTTGTTCCATATGTCATTAAAATGTTCCATCACCCTTTCCTTAAGCATACAATTCATTTTACCAATGTAGAACGCACTACAAAGGCTGCATCTGGCCAAATAAACAATATTCTTAGTAGAGCAGTCAGCATAAAATGAAAACTCTACTGGCTTTTTATGTACTGGGTGCATACTCATACAAGTAGACCATATATTACTACAAATTTTACAAGATCTACAGGGGTATGTACCCTTAAATTGTGAAAAAAATCTGTCACGTGCTATAATGCTTATAGCATAATCTCTTCTTCAGATTTTTACTGTTCTTAAAGGCAAAGCTAGGTGCAGATCCTACAACCCTACTAATGCTTGAGTCTGTAAGCAGAATAGGCCAATTCTTTTTAATAATTTCACGTCTTATTAACAACATTAGAAAAAGGAAGGCATAATCTATTGACAGTTGATGGTAATTTCTGCCCTTCAAGTTGCGTATTCAATTTATGCCCTTCAGAGAAATAAGGCTTAATCCTATAACTGTCAAAAGAGTCAACTATTTCTACCGCTCTTTCTATGTCTGATTTCTTATACACCCTGTCAATAAGATCTGTAGTAAGGCAATTTATTGCTTCCACAAGTTCTTCCTCATTAGTATGCAATCTCCTACAGCGTAACACCTGGTTCTTAGCTATATTCTTAGTAATATGTCTGGGATGCATACTAGAGCAATGGTGGATATTATTCTTTCTATAGTCCTTACTATGTAATCTCGTAGAGATATTACCTAACAAGTCCTTGTTCACATTGACATCCAGAAAGTCAATCATATTTTTCGAGTGACTAAGGGAGAAAGAGAGGTACGTAGTAGTTTTCTCAAGGAACCTAACAAGAGATTCCAACTGTGGCTAATCACCATGCCAAGTAAAAAAAATGTCATCCACAAAACGTTTATAAAATGTGATGTGTTCCTTGAACATGTCAGAGCAAAAACCATCTCCTTCTCCCATTGGACCAGTGCGATACTGGCATATGTATTCGCACATGCTGTGCCCATGGCAACTCCTACCTTCTGGAGGAAAAATTCCCTCTCAAGTAAGAAAACATTGTTTTCCAAAATTAGGTCTAGGAGCACAATGATCACATTCACTTTAGTATTACTAAAAGTAATTTCCTTAGTCAGGAACTGCCTAACATTCTTAATACCCTCATCAGTGGAAATAACTGTGAACAAAGAGTTCACATCTAATGTCACAAAAAATACCTCATTTATGCCCACATCCTGTTGGAGTTCAGCCCAATTGTATAGGTGCTCTAAGAATTGTTTACTGTCCTTAAGCACAGTAGGTACTCCACCTAACACATGTCCAAGCTGTTTCTCCACAAAAATAGACATTGGCTCCATGAGCCAGCCTCTACCTGAGACAATCGGTCAAAGAGGGGGATTCAAAGGGTTTTTATGCACCTTAGTGTATGGTGTGGTGTGATGATATCATAACCATGACAGATGCAGATTGTATTTTTCAGAGATGGTCATTCTCTTTGACCCCATGGGAAACACTGATGTATAAGGCTTAATGGCACTGCCTACCATCCGTATGGAGTTGGCCATGGTTGTAATTTATTACATCATTAGACTGCATATGTCCAATCATGACATCATCCCTGGATTGCATTGCCACTCGGAGGCTTTGGTAGTGAAGAGCAACATCCTCCTGGAGGCCATGCATCACATCATTCAACTCCAAGTCAGTAAGTGTAGTTGTGAAATGTACCCAGATTATAGTCTTGCACATCTGTTAACTAATGTCTAGAGTGACCTGCATGCATAGGGTTCGCTGTGTTAGTATTTGGCATTATGAACCACTGGTAGCCTGCCATACAATAAGTGTTTACATGTCAGATGTGAAAACAAAAATGAAAATGGCAAACTTCAATTCAAGAGAGACCGCAGATGTAAAGGTCAAACAACTTTATTATTAAAATAAATAAGCACTTTTGTCCCGATATTCTTTTAAAGGAACTTCATCAGATATATTTCCCTTTCCTTTCCTGTTATTTATCCAGAAAAGCTAATGACATCATTTCCTTTTTGGTTAAAAATACACAGCATTGCGAAATAATTCCCAAAAGTGTCATACAGAGGAATGAAAGACAAATAAAAAGCAATCTAAAAGGTAACACCCTACAAGCTCCCAGGCTTTAAATATATCCACATCACAAAGTCAGAAAAATTAAGAATATGCTATTTCTTAAAACAGCAGTAAAATGTTAAATCATTATATATATAATAAAATGTTTATGCATGTACTATAAATCCATGTGTGTATGTATGCATATATATATATATATATATATATATATATATATATATATATATACACACACACACACACACACACACACATGAATAAGACACCCAAAATAAATGTGTCAGTATGTTTAAGAGAAAAAAAAAAAAATATATATATATATATATATATATATATATCTATCTATCTATATATATATATATATATATATATATATATATATATATATATATATATATATATATATATATATAAACATACATTTCTCACTATCCTTAAAACTGCTTTGAACATAAAAACAACAGTGAAACTGTAAACACATAATATCATTACATTCTCATCTTTTTAGTGCTTTCAATTTTAATAAACTGCTGACGGATAAGCAATCATTTAACCCTAGCCAATATAAAGAATTTAGGCGCAATTGCCATGTAAGCTCTAATTTCCCGAGTAAATATGGCCAGGCTCCACCCCTATCAGATAATTTTAATGAATCCAGTACAAAAAACTTAAATTGATGCCCAGGGTATAATAAGATATGCTTAGCCAAGGCATTAAAATCACTGCCATCTCTAATGTTTCTAAGATGTTCACCAATCCTGTTCTTTAATCTACGTTCAGTTTTACTGACGTAGAAACAGGAACAATTGCAGCATAATGCACAGTACCCTAGTTGTTCACTAGTACAGCAATATTTCCCTGTGATTTTTATTTTCATCCCATTAATAACTACGTCATTAGTCTCTAATATATTGGGGCAAAATTTACATGTCCCACATTTATACATATATCCATTGTTGTACTTGTTTCCCTTCTGCTCAAACAGATTTTTTTAGATTGTACCCCTTCTTAAATACACAAATAGGTTTCGCCCCCACCGATTCTCTTATATCTTTATCGATCATTAACAAATCACAGTTTTTTATTAAGATGTTCTTGACAAGCAATGCATTTTTAGAAAATGTAGTTAAAAAAACTGGATCGGTAAGGGGTAACCTCCCTCTTAGTAGGGTTTATATAATTATTTAAAACATTATTAGGGTATCACACTAAAGTGTGGTTCATATCTCCCACTAAACCATCTACTACTATGGGGTTTTCATTTTCCCCCCTTATATGGTTTTTAGATGCTAGAATAGGTGAGAAATGTCCAGTTCTTTTATTAAAGTTCACCTCTTCCATGATCTTGTCTATTAGTGCCATTGCATATTCCCTTTTCAGAAACATATCTCTCAGTAGGTGACATTCCCTAATGAAGCTATCCCGTAATGAAACCATTCATGCTGCACGTACAAACTGACCTTTTAACACAGCTCGTTTTTGTGTATATGGATGGCAGCTACTGAATTGTAGGAAACTGTTAGAATGTTTCCTTATGGAAAATTTCTGCAAGAAATCTTCTATTCTGTTGGTCCTTTTTTAATAGTATATCTAAATATGAAATTTCACTATCCTTAATGGTGTGAGTAAACCTCAAAAAATCCATTGTGTTATTGTTATAATCGAGAAAGGGGATAATTCATTCACTAGGCTCTTCCCACAGAATAAAAAATATCATCCAAGTAATATATAAAGATGTTACAGTGGGAAAAGAATGGTGAAGTTCTTAAAAAACATTTTTCCCATTCCACCATCACTTGGCATATAGGCCTCCACAACAGGAGCTCATAGCCACCCCATGATTTTGTAAGTAGTATTCCCCTTCAAACAGTATGAAGTTATTCCTTAATACTATCTCCAGTGTTTGTTCATACATGTTGATTTTATCCTGTGGGATACCCTTTCAGTGCAAATAATCACACAACCCCCATATACCCAAATTGTGGGGAATGGCACTATACAAATTAACAACATCCACTGTGATAAATACCAAATTGTTATTATACTCAATTGTATTCTTTTTTTTAAGGAAGTCCCAGGAATCAGCACAAATGTTGGGTTCTCCCTGTATATACTTATTTAATTCCTTATCTAGAAATTTTGCCAGGGGATAGGTTATTGAACACCTGCCATCCACAATCGGCCTCAGTGGCAGCTGATTCAGACTCTTATGAATTTTTGGCACACCGAAAATCACAGGTGTAGTTGGAAATTCCACTAAAAGATAATGTAATTCACTTATAGTTACCAACCCATCTATAAACAAATTCTGAATGTATACTTTAATTCTTCTATATGCCCCATTCATCTCATTCAAGGAACTCCTAACATAACTGTCTGTTTCCTGAATATATTTCATTTTACTAATATAGTCAGTCATATTCATTATAACAACCCCATCTCCCTCATCTGCTTTCATTATTCTTACATTCTTATTCTGTTTCAGCAATTCAGTCATTATCCACATAAAAAACATAAAAAATAAACATAAAAACTTAATCATGTGGATATATTTAAAGCCTGGGAGCTTATAGGGTGTTACCTTTAAGACTGCTTTTTATTTGTCTTTTATTCCTCTGTATGACACTTTTGAGAATAATTTTGTAATGCTGGGTATTTTTAACCAAAAAAGGAAATGATGTTATGAGCTTTTTCTGGATAAATAGCAGCAAAGGAAATGGAAATGTATCTGATGAAGTTCCTTTAAAAGAATATCAGGATGAAAGTGCTTATTTATTTTTATAATAAAGTTGTTTGACCTTTACATCTACTGTCTGTCTTGAAATGAAGTTTGCCATTTTTGTTTTTGTTAGGAGTTTTCTTATTTTTACGTGAATGGAAGGAGAACAACTAAATACTACACAACCCAGTCTGACACAGTTGAGTGTGAACGTGGAATCAAACACATCTATGGGGGAGTTAATAATTTTGATACAACGTCTGATGCAACATATGGAGTGGCTTTTACAAGCCTCCTTATCACAGTTTACCATACACCCTACGCCAATTACATCAATGCAAAACTTGGAGTCAGAGGCGGGCCCAAATGCCAACATTAGTCATGGGACTTATTTGGCAACTCGTTTGGCTTCCAGACCGATGGTAATGACCAATGAAGCAACCGTTAGCAACACCGGAGAAAATGGGTTTAATGCGGGTTCTCTTAATACACCACAATTAAATGACTGACTTAAAAATGAGTCCTGTGTTTTGCAGAACTCACAGCCTACTAATGTTACTTTAATGGATAGACTGAATGAACTTTATCGGTACCTACTGAAAATAAAAAAACTGCAGATGGATAACTCATATTTTGCTGAATGCTTGAGGTTAAAAATAGTTCCTAAAGGACTACGTATGTGGCGGTTTCCAACAGGACTTATTGCTGGTTCAGTGTTTCATAATGAATTGTTACAGTTATTTGACAAGTTTGGCTTTCAATACATGGAGATGGCAATGCATCATAATGAGACTCAAACTGAGAATTTAAATAAGGAAGTTATGCTTTTGGACAAACTTATTTTACAGGACCCTGCATTTAGTAATAACAGGTTTGACTATTGCCAGATTTTGCGGGCAATAGATGAACAAATCCAGGTGATTAAGAATAGAAAAATAAAAAAAAAAAAACTGTTAAGAGATGAAGAACAATACAATAACAATACTGCTTAACCCCCACCCCTAACCTCTCATGAATAGCATTCTAATAGATCAGGAACTGATCATAATACTGACTTAAATATTAGCTATGATAATGACAATATCCCCCAGGAAATATCTGATGACCATTTTTTAGATGAGGAAGAATATCTCCCCCCAGACTCTCCGAGCAGATAATTAACCAACACGGGGTCAACAATTATCAAGGAAGACAACAATCCAACCAATATCAGCGGGGAAGCGACAGAGATAATTGATGTTAATACTGAAATAACAGAGACTAATTGTGAAGAACAAGGGTTTCTTTTACCATCATTAACTATTGAATTTAACAGTTCTAGAGACTTTAAGGTTTGCAACCTTTCAAATTTGACTATAAATGTCACTATGTGTGATCTTCTTGCTAAAGGGTTTACATTTATACCTAGCCGACCTGTTAATTTAGTACATACTTTATTGGACGTAAAACAATATGTTAGGAAATTAAATTTGAATGTAATGTTTCATAGAGTCGACAAAATATGAGACCCCTTCAGACTTTTGAGTACCTACAACCCCCCATCCACCCAACACTGGCAACATTTGAGAAGGCTTGTGAAGTAGACCTTTGAGCACTTAGTAATAATAATAACAAAAAGAATAATAATTATTATAGTAATACAATTAATAATAATTTGAATTATGACAAGAAGTTGGAATTAGAATTGCTGAAACAGAATAAGAATGTAAGAATAATGAAACCAGATAAGGGGGTGAGATTATTATTATGAAAATAACTGACTATGTTAGTAAAATGAAAGATATCTTGGAAACATACACTTATTTTAGGAGTGCCTTGAATGAGATGAATGGGACACATAGAAGAATTAAAGGATATATTCAGAATGTGTATATAGATGGGTTGGTAACTATAAATGAATGACATTATCCTTTAGTGGAATTTCCAACTACACCTGTAATTTTCAGTGTGCCAAAATTCATAAGAGCCTGAATCAGCCACCAAAGAGGCCAATTGTGGATGCCAGGGGTTCAATAACATATCCCTTGGCAAAATTTCTAGACAAGGAATTAAATAAGTATATATGGGTGGGGGGGACCCAACATTTGTGCTGATTCCTGGGACTTCCTTAAAAAGATGAATACAATTGAGTATAATAACAATTTGGTATTTATCGCAGTAGATTGTGTTAATTTGTATAGTGTCATTCCCCATGATTTGGGTATACAGTGGTTTTGTGATTACTCAAAGGATATCTCACAGGATAAGATCAACATGTATGAACAAATACTGGAGATGGTATTAAGGAATAACTTTATACTGTTTGAAGGGGAATACTACTTACAAAATCAAGGAGTGGCTATGGGCTCCTGTTGTGGAGGCCTATATGCCAAGTGATGGTGGAATGGGAAAAACGTTTTTTAAGATCTTCACCATTCTTTTCCCACTGTAACATCTATGTACGTTACTTGGATGCTATTTTTTATTCTGTGGGAAAGGCCTAGTGAATTAATAATCCCCTTTCTCGATTATATCAATAACACAATGGATTTTTTGAAGTTTACTCACACCATTAAGGGTAGTGACATTTCATATTTAGATATACTATTAAAAAAGGACCAACAGAATAGATTTCTTGCAGAAATTTTCCGTAAGAAACCATACTCTAACAGTTTCTTACATTTCAGTAGCTGCCATGCGTATACACAAAAACAAGCTGTGTTAAAAGGTCAGTTTGTCCGTGCAGTACGGATGGTTTCATAATGGAATAGCTTCATTACGGAATGTCACCTATTGAGAGATATGTTTCTGAAAATGGGATATCCCATGGCACTAACAGACAAGATCATGTAAAAGGTGAAATTTAAAAGAAGAACTGGACATTTCTCACCTATTCTAGCATCTAAATATCATATAAGGAGGGAAAATGAAAACCCCATAGTAGTATATGATGTAGTGGGAGATATGAACCACACTTTAGTGAGATACCCTAAAAATGTTTTAAATAATTATACAAACCCTACTAAGAGGGAGGTTACCCCTTACCGATCCAGTTTTTTTAACTACATTTTCTAAAAATGCATTGCTTGTCAAGAACATCTTAATAAAAAACTGGGATTTGTTAAAGATCAATAAAGATATAAGAGAATCGGAGGGGGAGGAACCTATTTGTGTATTTAAGAAGGGGTACAATCTAAAAAATCTGTTTGAGCAGAAGGGAAACAAGTACAATAATGGATATATGTATAAATGTGGGACATGTAAATTTTGCCCCAATATATTAGAGACTAATGACGTAGTTATTAATGGGATGAAAATAAAAATCACAGGGAAATATTGCTGTACTAGTGAACAAGTAGGGTACTGTGCATTATGCTGTAATTGTTTCTGTTTCTATGTCAGTAAAACTGAACGTAAATTAAAGAACAGGATCGGTAAACATCTTAGAAACATTAGAGATGGCAGTGATTTCAATGACGCGACTAAGAATATCTTATTATACCCTGGGCATCAATTTAAGTTTATTGTGCTTGATGCATTAAAGCCAGAGAGGCAAGATTACATTGGTTTGGACATGTGCTGAGGAGGAATGCAGAGTATATTGGGAAAAAGTTGCTAAGGATGAAGCTGCCAGGTAACAGGAAAAGAGGAAGGCCTAAAATAAGGTTTATAGATGTGGTGAGAGAGGACATGCAGGTGGTTGGTGTGACAGAGCAAGATGCAGAAGACCAGAAGAAATGGAAACAGTTGATCCGCTGTGGCGACCCCTAACGGGAGCAGTCGAAAAAGGAAAGAAAAAGTGCTGGATTCATTAAAATTATCTGATAGGGGTGGAGCATGGCCATTTTTACTGGAGAAATTAGAACTTACATAGCAATTGTGCCTAAATTCTTTATATTGGTCGAGGTTAAATGATTGTTTATCCATCAGCAGTTTATTAAGATTGAAGGCACTAAAAAGATGAGGACGCAATGATATTATGTGTTTACAGTTTCACTATTGTTTTTATATTCAAAGCAGTTTTAAGACTAGTGAGAGATGTATATATACACACACACACATATATATATATATATATATATATATATATATATATATATATATATATATATAGATATATATATATATATATATATATATATATATATATATATATATATATATATATATATACACACACACACACACACATATATATATATATATATATATATATATATATATATATATATATATATATATACATACACACATATATATATTATTTTTTTTTTCTGATAAACATACTGACACACATTTATTGGGTCCCTTGATCATTTGTATGTATGTATATATATATATATATATATATATATATATATATATATATATATATATATATATATATATATATATATATATATATATATATATATATAATGATTTAACATTTTACTGATGTTTTAAGAAATAGCATATTCTTAGTTTTTCTGACTTCATGATATAGATATATTTAAAGCCTGGGAGCTTATATGGTGTTACCTTTTAGATTGATTTTTATTTGTCTTTTATTTATCTGTACGGCACTTTTGGGAATAATTTTGTAATGCTGGGTATTTTTAACCAAAAAGGAAATGATGTCATAAGCTTTTCTGGATAAATAGCAGGAAAGGAAAGGGAAATGTATCTGATGAAGTTCCTTTAAAAGAATATCAGGATGAAAGTGCTTATTTATTTTAATAATAAAGTTGTTTGACCTTTACATCTATGGTCTGTCTTGACATGTCAGATGCGGTAAACTGGTCTGCTGTCACAAGCCAAGACGTAGCAGGGTCAGTGATGCCATTTTTAGGGGACCATCTACTTTATATGAATGGTAACTCATTTCTGCTGCAAATTTTCTAGGGTACCAGATGCAGAGGAGGATACAATATCACCCCTGTCAATGGCCACTGGATAACCCATGATGGGGGCAGACAGTGTTAATGTGGCTTGGGAAAGTGAGCCAATCAGTGTGTTTACTTCATTGTCAGACACTTTGTACATGGAGATGCCAGCCTGTTGTCCTGACCCAGCTTTTACTGGTATCAGTGTAGCAGTGATCTGTCCTGAGAATTTTGAATTCTTGAAATATCAAGTAGTTATAGTTTCTGCCTGAAAGTTGTGATGTCCTATGTACTGCATGAAAATGACAGATGGCTGCAGAGCAGCATTAGACACTTACCTGTTCTTGCATTCCTCCATGTCTGAATACCTGATGATACCTATAGAGCAAATAGGAAATAGTTATTGAATGCTGTCTGACATCAGGCTGGGTATAGTCATCATACAGCATCTGAGGTTTGGCTATTAACCCGGCTGGTCTCCATATGAGATCAGGGGCATCTGGCCACTCCCAGAATGCAAGTCTTCTCCTCACAGTATGATACCAATTCCTTCATTGCATTCATGCAGAGATGCAATGGATGATTCTTCATCTGTGAAGGTGGGTCCTTCACCTATGCCTTGCCCACTTTACAAAGGTATCTTGATTATGTCATTGACATACTTACAATATTGCTGGATTATGTGATTCCTTCAGCTTACAACATTGCCATCATCCATGTATGGTCTTGTAGAGGCTGGTGCGCAGCCTTTATCCTGTACAGGTGTCACCTATGTATCCTGATTTCATAATTAGCATGCTGATGCTGTCCAGTCTCTACCATATGCTACCTTGGAGAATATGCAAACATCTTAAGATAGACTTAGTAATAATAATAATAATAATAATAATAGTAATTATAATAAGTAGACTATATGAGTAGGCAGGTGATGTGTAAAAGCAGTAACTGTATTCTGTGTTTAGTGTGTGTTATCTGGAATTAACAGCCATTTTTTCTCTTTCATAGTTGTCTTTCTACTAACATTTTTTCTGTGAAACATTCCAGGGTATCTTTTGTTAACTGCCATGGGGGACTGTCCGTCAGTCTGTATTGTAGACAGTTGTTGGCAGTTGTATTGTTGCCATATCTTGATGTGGTTGATTGCCCTTGCAGCCTGCTGATCCCTTTGTTCTTTCTCCTTCATAACTTTCACTCAAATCCTCTTCCTTTCTATTTCATTATGCTTAAAATTGAGGCCTTTCTCCCAAAAACATATGTATCTTACATCCCCTGAAATGTTATTTACTGTAATGTTTTCCTACTGTGTGTAAAAAGGTCACACAGACAAAACAATCAGTAAAAACTAAAAGAAAATCTAGCCAAGATAGAGTTTCCACTGTGTGATTCCTTAAACTTCTTGTACACAAATGACCCTTAAAGAACATTAAAGGTTAGCCAAACAGTCCACTTATGCTGTGCTGATGAACCCATAAAAAGGTGTAAACATGCATGTCTACAGCTAGTGGGGTTTGGCTTTATTGGCCTGAATTTGTCAATAACAGACTTAAAAAGAAAAAAGTCATGGCCAGTTAGAAATTCCATATAGCTGAAACACCTGATGTCCTTAATAGGTCAATTGCATGTATCACATGTGGTCTAATGCAAGAGGTTTTAGGAATCATACAGTGGAAACTCCAGCCTGGCTAGATTTTTCTTTTAAGAACATTTTCCCAAAGCAAAAAGTGTCAGCTGCAGGAATCACTTGTAGTCAGCCAACTCTTCAGTACAAGCTGTCTTTATTCTTCCACATAGAAAACAAACAGATTGAGCACTTTCATCCCCTGGACTGGGGACTTCATCAGACTCTAATTACACTCCATAATTAATTCATTTAAATACTGTTTAAAATCCATGATATCGCCATCATTCTCACTCATTTAAAGGTATCACTACATTAAATCTCTTAAACAATATATGCCAACTGTGAAAACTGTACAGCGCATAAATTAAAAACAACTCTGAATAAGAAACAGTTTGGATTACATACAAATTAATAAATGTAATCTTTAAAACATTTTAAATGTTGAACTTCATAAACATTTTTATACCTTTTGACATAATCTAAAGTATAGTATAAAATCTCGCCCCTCTGTTCATGTGAAAAGTGCCTAAGGTAAAAACCTAACAGGTAGCTTTCCTCACTAATATGGGTTTTAAGGATACCACTTCATTAAGACCTGGTGCATATGTTTCTGCTAATTTAATTTGCCACTTAAACTCTCTTTCCTATATGTAGTTCCTGTAATCACCCCCCCCCCCCCCAGGATTTGGCCTAACTCACAGCACAATGCCAAATAAAAAGTGAACAAAGTTTACACATACTATAGAGTGTTTATATAGGACATTATTTATGTTCTTTATAGCAACCTGATACTGATGATCATATATCTTGTCCCTAAGACACCTTTCCATCTTACCTATGTAGTAAGCTGGACAGGATTTACAAACTGCCAAATAAATCACCCCGATGTTTGACAATTACCTTTTTAAAAAAACACTTTGGATCTCAGAGTGTTTTGTAAAATTATTCTGTTCTTAACTTGCATATATTTGCATTGTGCACAAGCACCGCATTTTGTCGTACCAACATTTCCTACTGCCTTGCCTTTTTTAGTAAGTTCAAAAACTCCTTTAAGGTTTAATGAAATGGTATCCTTAAAACCCATATTAGTGAGGAAATCTACCTGTTAGGTTTTTACCTTAGGCACTTTTCACATAAACAGTGGGGGGAATGTTAGAAATATTGTTGCAGAAACAATGTATCAATATCTTCAGGCCAGCATCTCACTATAAAACTAATGAAATATCAAAAACAAGACAGATAACGTTAAATAATTCAAATGCTAAACCCAATTAAAGTTTACCATAACAAGGAGTCTGGGGAATACCATAATCCACTAAGTGATTTAATAAAAGAGGTTGCATAATTGGTCTCATCCTAAAAAATGCTTTTGATGTAAACATGTTCAACTTGCATACAGTTTCAGTTGCCGGTCAGGGTGCTTCTTTTTCTGTTTGCTGTTTAATTCAGTGCATATGGTATCCATCCACACTATATCAGACACAAAATGGTAAAATTATTATAAGATTTGAAACCTTGCTGCATATGTTTTTTTTTGTGTGTGTATATTGCATAATGATGATCATAAATCTACTGTAATGACTTCCACCTGGTTTTATCATATAGAAGCTTTTGCAGCTCAGACATCTTATTACATAATCAACATCAGCCAAAATGCAACAAAATTGTTTTCAGGAACAGAAAGTTCTGTTTAAAACTGATAAGTCCAAGATAGGTCCTTCATATATAAATCTACAAAGGGGACAGAAGCAACGTTTTGCATTATCCCATAGACTTCTAACTTCTTAACTGCTTCTTGAAATAAGTCTTATTTTCTTTTGCCTTTGATTAATAAAGGCTGGGGATTTACCTACTACTCTAAACATATCAAAATAGTACAAAAAATTCCCCACTTAATCATAATGTTCTTGAGTTTATTGGAATAACTGGAATATATGATCAAATGTTTTGTCAACAGTTTTTTTAATCCATGTTTTCTATACTAACTACTATAAAAGGTTGATCACTGATTAAAATAGAAATATATTAAAAGCCAATCAGAAAACACAGGTACAGGAGTTAAACAATGCTGTTGAAATCCAAACACATCCAAACAAAGTAAAGTGATCCAGTCCAACATAAACTATTTTATTCAAAAGTCAGAAAAAAAGTTTTGGTAAGCGCTTTCACCCAACAGGGCTTCATCAGACCATAAGTCCTCACTTGCAACTGCTCATTTAAATACACAGAAAGGCACCAAACAAAATCTATACAATTAAAGTGATAACACCCCTCCCAATAAAAAACATACAAATACAATATACAGACAAATTACACATAAAATATGCATAAGAATACATGACAAATTCACTCTCTATAAGCATGTACAAAATATAAATACTAAAACTTAGGGCCAGATTCACGAAGGCTTGCATGGAGTTTAAGAGTAGAGTAAGACTCCATGCAGGCAACATGTCAGCCGAGCGATCCAGGAAGAGCCGGTAGGGGTGTGTAAAAGAGCTCCTTAAACTAGTCCTACACAAACAGGGCTTGGATATGCAAATTACCTCAATTGCAGGTGAAAGCTATGCAAATGAGGTAAATTTGTGATCCAGGAAACTCGAACCTGTCCAAGTAGGAGTAATGTTATTTGCAGAAATGTACTCAGTTGATAAATGAGTACAGTTCTGCAAATAGCAAAACGGAGCCATGACAGCTGCAAAAAAAGCATGCATTTACAGGAGGAAGCATGCCAATGGCCAAAAATACGGCCATTGGCAATGGGAAGTGATGCAAAATAGAAATAAAATAACTTTTTTTTTCATCCCGATCTTCGGAGTTTAACCGTAGCCCAGCTCCACGCAAACACACTGTGCCCTAAAAACCAGAAAATTAATAATTAAGATCCACAAATGTGGATTTTATAGCTAAAATGAATTTACAATGAAAGTGAATGGCAGGCTGAAGACAACATGGCTACCGAGTAGAGGTTGCTAAAGGGGGAAGCTCAGTCTAAGAGATGTAACCAAGCATTAGTAGGCAATCCTATGCAAATGAGAGTTAGGATAGTGAATCGCAAGTTTACATAGGAAATGAGCACAGTCAGTGGAGTGTAGGAGTAAGATAAGGGGAGTAACAGAGTAGAAGATAGGTGACATCACGAGGGGGTATGTATGAAAGGAGTGAAGCTCATTGGAGCAAAGTGTCATGTGTCAGCTGACAATTACATATTATTGAAAGAGGTGTGTCAACAGGTAGGCCAGGTAAAGTCAAGAAATGGAAGGTGTAGGCCATGGATAACACCAAAATTTCTTGCTGAGCATGCCTGCGCGTGTGTGCGCACCAGTAAACCTGAGTAAGACAGTGTGCGTGTGTGTAAGCGTGTGTGTGCGCGTGTAAGCTTGAGTAAGCATATGTAAGGCTGTGTAAACAGTTGTAAGTGTGTTTGCGCCGGTGTGCGCGTGTTTTAACAAGAATAAGCAGGTTTTAGTCTGTGTAAGCATGTGTGCATGCATGTTAGCTGCTGTGCGCATGTCTGCGCTTGTGTGTGCGGTGCTACCCCCTGAGGAAACAGAAAGGAAAAAGGAAGCACACCAAATAGTAGGAAAGTTACCAGGGAGTACTAGCAGAGCTAGCAGGTGAAAACAATCAGAATCAGGCAATTACCCAGGCAGAACACTAGCCCAGCCCAGCCCAGCACTTAAAACACTACAAACAACAGTCCATTATGTTTCTCTCAAGAGACACTGCAACACTGCAGTAATAGCAGTGAAAACTGAAAGAGCTGTACTGAGTCAAAAAATGTTAGGGGCTGCCATTGCTGTTATAAGGCAACATATGCAACATGCTGAGGGTGGTGATGATGCAAATGCTGCTGGACAACCCACAGTGAGGAGACAGAGAAGAGTGTACAGGCCTAGGGTAACCTACCAGGGGCTACATGAGCTGGAGATAGTGGAGCGCTATAGAGTGGACAGAGACCTCTTGCAGCAAATTGTTGAGCTGTGCAGGCGAGGCCTCACACACAGAATCAACAGAGGGGAATCCATCCCAGTGGAAACTAAGGTATGTGTTGGCCTAAGAATATTAGCAACATGTACCTTCCAGAGACCAACTGGTGATATGATGGGAATATCACAGGCATCAGCATCCAGGGTACTGCACCAGTTCCTGGATGCCATGTCAGCACATGTTGGTGATCATGTATACTTCCTCAATTCCTGTGAGGTATTGGCCAGCAATATGTGTCTCTTCCAGCAAATAGCGGAATACCCTGAGGTAGTGGGTGCAATAGACTGCACGCACATATGCATCAAAGCACCAGCCGGTGAGCGGGGTAGGGTCCATCAACTGCCAGGTCATGTGTGATGCCCAGGGCATAATACTGACTGTGTGTGCTGGCTGCCCTGGAAGCTACCATGATTCCCATATCTGGCATCTGATGCAGCTGTACCAGACATTTGCCAATGGGGACATCTCACAAGGACACCTAGTGGGGGATGCTGGCTATGCACTGGAGCCGTGGTTGATGACACCCATCAGAAACGCACACACACCTGAACAGGAATGCCATAATGAGGCACACGCACAAACACGAAATGTAATCGAGTGTGTGTTTGGGCTGCTCAAGTCACGGTTCCGGTGCCTGGATACATCTGGTGGAGCCTTGCAGTACTCACCAACTACATGTACCCAAATTGTCATGGTATGTTGTATGCTACGTAATATGATCCTGCGAAAACAGCTGCAGCAGGACCAGCATAGGCCTGGGCCAAACAGCCCCCCACCATTGCCAGGGCCATCACAGGCAGAGCATGACTCGGAGGAGGAACAACCTGAGCCTGCCCCAGTAGGCAGAAAGAGGCATGCCCAGCATGCTTTGGCCTTGGCAAAGAGGCAACGCATAGCACATACACTGGCTCAGTAGGAACTCTGGAAATGATACCTCTCTCTGACCTGCACATATAGTAAAAGGGATGCCTATGTTGACACTACCTGCAGTCAAACATGTATAGGGAGTGTAGTATGTGCATCCGACCTACGCAGCCCTGCATCAACACCTGAGGCATGATTGCCATGTGTTAAGCAATATAAAGCAGTGCTAAACAGCATTTACCACCATGTAGTATATGTAAACCAAATCGCACACACCAACTAGTACAAATGTGGTCAATGTTGAGTAACTGGGCATGCTCACACACTTAGGCCATGTTGGAGTACAGCAGTGGGACACACATATCAGGCAGTTGCATGTGTTAACCCAGGAACCTCTCACTATCCAGCAATCTGCCTTGTGCACACACTTATATGACAACAGACACGTATATAATATAGTGGAACCCTGTCATAATCAAATATGTTCTGCAGGTACCTAAGTGGTTCATAGAAAGTGGGAAAGCAAAGATGATAAAAACCTGCAAACAGTATCAGCAATAAACATTGTGCATCATGAACATTTTCATAGGTTCAGAGGTTGATACTAGGCTATCTGCCCTAGGGCATGTTCAAGCATAGCCAGAGTGTGTTTGGCTGCTGCAACCCAGTCAAATCAGAACACTGTGCCCGTGAATAGTAGGTCACACAAGATAGCCCATTTACATTTAGTGTATTGTGCCTCTGTCTAGCAGGGACCCAGAAGATATCCCATGGGTACACATACGATCACCCATCCACTTGTCAAGATGTCACCTGTAGGTGGTCAGTGGGTGGCTCTGCTTATGCAAAACTGGGACTACACTCTGCAGTGAGTGGAGCCTTATGGATAATAATCTGTCCCCCCAGCATGTCCTATCAACATCTGTGCTGAGGTATATGTCCCTGGAGTGTGTAGCTCCAAGGGAGTTGGATATCCTGAGGTGGAGCATGTCCATTAATTCTGGGTCAGATATTGCCTTAAACTACAGGCACACAACACATTCGTGTAGGTGGTAAGTGACTGAGTAGAGCTGGAGTTACGGTATCAGAACTGTGCAGGGCATCAGTGTGAGTCCCTACATCTGCTTGATGAGTAACATTTGTGGCCATCACAGTTGCTGCAGGTGTCGGGTAAGGTACAACCCAAATGTGGCATAATAACCAAGCATGGTTGTGATGAGCATAGGGGCACAATGACCACACGTGATCAACATGTGAAACCATGTGGGATCTGGTGGGCTATGTAGAAGTACTGTCTAACCACTTTGGTACTGTGATTGTCAAAGGCGAGAGTATGAACAGGTCATGTCCCCAAACCCGTAACAACTACTACAGTATGTAATGGATTACTACTTATGTGGTAATGTGTGGGCATGTTGTCATTCTCAAAGAGGATGACTATGCAACTAATGGCATGTAGCCGTAGGCCATGGCTCAGGCAGCAGTCATCCTATCTCTGTGAGACCCTGCATGAGTATGCATGTGCCAGCTGGAGAGTTGATTATGGCACCCAGTTTGCAGTCATCTGCGAACATGGGCAGCCATATCCCTCCTGTGATAGCCTGTACATCACACAAATATATACTGAACAAGAGAGCCTTGTGGGATGCCATGTGTAACTGGTGTATAGTCAGACATGGCACCTGCAACACTGAGCATGTGGGTGCTATCCCTGATCCAGGTAGCAATCCATCGTGTGAGATATGTGTCGATATTGATGCCGGTGAGCCTATGCATAATGGCTGTGTGGGGTATTGTGTTGAAGGGTTGTGCAAGGTCCAGGCAGGCTGTGTGGACAACTGTCCCAACACTGATGGACCTGGTAACTGTTTAAAGAATACAAACAGGTCCAACAGCCAAGATCTGCCCACAACAATGCTGTAATGTGTAGGACCCAGTGTCTGTAGGTTTTCCATGTCTATGTGCACCAGTTCCATTACAATATGCTCCATAACTTTGCAGAACAGGCTAGTTAGCCCTATAGGCCGATATTGTCCGTGGTCTGTTATGGCAGTATTCAGTGGAGCAGGACCACTATTGCTGTATGCCATTCTGTGGGTACAAATCTTGCAGTAACCCTGATATCGAACAGTGACGTAATGTGAGGGTACATCTGTCATGAAGGCCATATACAACACAGGCCGGGACACTGTCTGGTCCCATTTATGCTGTCTTGTCTGCTGTGGGGAGGGCAGCGCTTACCTGTTTATTCGTGATGTCAGCGAGGTTACACTCTGTTGGGATGGACAGTACCTCCTTAGGGGGGATGGGGGGAGACATCTGTATTGAACCTGTTTGCCAGGATGTTGGCAATATCTGTTGGTTCAGGGTATGTTCAGTCAGTATGCAGTAACACACATCATATCAGTGAGTGTTCAGCCAGGTACCTGAATTAACTGAAGAAGGCCTTGTGAGTGTCTGATGTATCTGGTGCAATTGTCCGTTAGAAGCGGGCCTGACATAAATACATGACTGATTGTAGCTGTCTGCTAGTACAGATCACAAATGCCTTCCCTGTCTGGGATTGTGCTCTATCATGTAGTAGCTTCCTCCTTTTGTTGTATAGCGTATTAATGGCCGGGGTCCACCAGACAGGACCCCTGCCATTGGAGGAGTGAGTCCAGGTGTTATTTTGGATAGCATGATCCATGCAGTCCACTAGGTATCCATAGACTGTGTATGTAAAGGAGTCAGCAGTGTGAGCCATACTTACCACTGATCCAGGGTCTCTGAAGGATACCACCATGGTATGGAGAAGTGTGACATTTGCTTTTGGGAAGTTCACCAAGATTACCCAGGATGGGTGTGGGGACGGGATATGGATGTCCAGTGAGATAAAGTATGTTCTGTCCTTACCAATGAGGGGTATGTCGCAGGTGTGGAACATAGAGTCCCCATGTTGGTGATGATCATGTCCAATATGTTGTCCCCTCTTGTGGGTGTGGTGACCGGTTGTGCCATAGCATATGAGTTTACAAATTGTAGCAACTGTTGGGCGAAGGTGTTGGGGCCTGAGTACTATCCCCAGTCAATGTGTGTGTATTTGACGTCACCCAATATAATGGTGTTTGGGGAGACCATCATATTGTCCAGTGTTCCCCGGAAAGACGAATGTGGTTGCTGAGTTTGTGAGTGTGGTCTGTAGCAGACAGCAAACCAAAAGGCAGATTTGTACAATGTTAGGTGCATATGTATGGTCTGTGATGTTTTGTGCAGTGCTACCAACCCGGAGGTATGTGTATCTGTGATGTATATGGATACTCCTCCTATTTGTGTTGGCCATTCCAAGTTATGTGGTCAGAAAGCATGGTACGAAATATAACCTGGTAGTGCTGGTGTGCATAAGGGAGCCTGAACCATGTGTCTGTTAGTGCACAGATATTGCTATTCTCCATACTGAGGAGATTCCTGAGTGTGGTCAATGTGAGGGTAATACATCTGGTGTTGAGCAGCATTACCCTCAGTGTCATGTACTCTGTAATGTCTATGGAGGTGGGTCTGTCTTTTGAGCTCTGCTTAAATAAGGCAGTATGGTGGCAGCAAGCACCTTAGCCAGTATTCAAAATTCCAAGGGTGACAGGTGCAAGCTGTCCATAGGGAAGCTACGTGGCATGTCAAGCATGTCACCCCAGGCTGACAGACACTATATCCCCTTTGAATAACACCAATATGTTAGCCAACTGTTAAATGTGATCAGTTTGTTGGTATACTGAGACATCATACTTGGTGAGTGTAAGATGCTAGACAAGGTCAGTGTCATACTGGCCTGGGCTACATGATCAGAAAGTTCCTATATGTATCATGTCATGTGGTCCAGGAAGGAACGTCTGAGGTTGTATGCACCAGCATGGACAATGATGGAGCCAGTCCTGGACTTACCTTGGAGTGACCTGAGTGCATGTGTTATGTGGCGGATCCTGGCACCTGAGAGACAGCTCAAAGTGACTATTCCCTTGTTTGGCCTGGTGAGTGGGACGTCAGTGTGTCTGACATTAAGTGTCACCCATTACAAGTGTATCAGTTGTGTTGTTTAGGCCAAAGGGCAGTGACTGTGTGGCACACTGACATTGTGAACTATGTGATATGTGGGTATTGTAGTGGGGTAGCATTTGTTTATGTGTCTGCTTTGGAGGTCTCTGCTGCTTAGGCAGAGTGTATGTAGAGCCTCTGAGTATGTGCATGTGTGATAATGTGGTTTGATTGCTGTTGCTATCAGTGTATGTGAGACTGATATGTGGTGTGTGTGGTCACCTTCACCACCTGATAGACCATGCCAGTCATGGCTTGAGAGAGCTCAACCTCCTGTATGTCAATATTGTTGCATCTCTCACATATATCTGAGTGCGTCGGGAGGAGGAGAGGGTTGTCTGTGTACATGAGGCAGATGTTACATTGTGTCATAACCACAATATTCACTAGCTGGACTGGAGAGTGCACACAAAACCGACCCCTGGACATGCCAGTATATTATGATGACATACTCTGTAGCCTGATCACAAAGGATCAGTAGGGTGTTAAGTGTGTAAAAGTGTATAACCAGGATTAGTGCTCAGGTTGGTAGGTGTTTTGTAAAGAGTAGCTGAGAAGGAGTACAGACTGAGAATCATGACATGTCCTTCAGCTATGTCATAAATAGTAATGTACACTCATATATGTCCTGAGTCAGGGCCAACTGTACCTTACTGACAATGCCGACATCCTGTCAGACAGGCCCATATATACATAACCACCTCCCACTGACGATAGTCCCTGACATCATACCAGGAGATATCATGTGTAGAATGGCTGACCAGCTCCCCCCAAAGCCAAAAGCATGGCAGCAATTCGATTACGATGTTTCCCAATATGTGTCATGCATGCACTACAGAACAAACAGACCCTACACCTGAACAGTCTGTTGAGCCTCACCCACTCCACAGGATCTGGAACCGTCGAATGTGTTACAGCAACATATGGCACTCCCCAAAAGTGTGGGTGCACAACAAACCATGGAAAGTATAGTCCAGTAAGCCTATAAAGTCTGATCTGCAAGGCCATGGAGTGCATCATGGCTGAAGTCGTAAACAGAGCTATTGGAAGCTGACAAACACACAACCCTACCAACTGTGGTATGTTCATGTGCAGATCATGGTTCCCAAACATGCTACACCATTTGCAAGTCAGCCACCCAGGACATACATCACTGAACAGAGCTACACATGTCCCACGTATACTTTGCATAGGTCTTCATCAACATCACAGACACAAGTCATATCCACAAAACCAACAATCTGTGCATAGATATGCATTGACATATGAAGGGATGTCATTGTGTCCACAGATAGATCACACAAGGTGTGACTCACAGGGTCCTGTTCAGGCTGTTGATACCTGCTGACCCACATGTATCATTCCTGGGATTGCATAAAAGAAAGTGCATACACATTCCCATGTCCAGTCTGATGATGTCAGCATCCTACAAATATAGAACAAAACCACAACAATGAAAAACTAAAACCAGAAACTCCGGCTGAGCAGCAAAACCAACAGCTTCGTAATGCTTGAAAAATAGTTGTACTCTAAGGCTTAATGTCCTTTAATTCCAAAAATGGACAGGCACAATAAATCCACAAGACTGCAAAGCAATACATGTATTGCTTTGCGGTCTTGTGGATTTATTGTGCCTGTCCGTTTTTGGAATTAAAGGACATTAAGCCTTAGAGTACAACTATTTTTCAAGTTTTACGAAGCTGTTGGTTTTGCTGCTCAGCCGGAGTTTCTGATCCTACAAATATACCAGGAGAACATAAGCCACCCAGTAAAGCATATAGTGTGCCATGTTAATGTGTGTTTCTCTAGTATCATAACATAGTTAGGTAGGGATTTGAATCCTGCAAGCACTGACAATGTGTGTTAGTGTGTGCGTGTGTGTGGGGGGGTGTATGTGTGTGATTTCCTTTGAGAGGAGTAGCCTTTTTGGAGATTGGGAAAACACATTAAAAGAGGCATATCCCTTTTTGGAATGTCTGATGATGTCAGCATCCTACAAATATATCAGGTGAACAGAAATCACCCAATAAAGCTTATAGCGTGCTGTGTTCATGCATATCTGTTTAATATCCTAACATAGTTAGGTAGGGGTTTGAATCCTGCATGTGGGGGTTTATGTGTGTGATTTCTTTTGAGAGGAGTAGCCTTTTTGGAGACTGGGAAAACACATTAAAAGAGGCACATCCCTCTTTGGAATGTCTGATGATGTCAGCATCCTACAAATATATCAGGTGAACAGAAACCCCCCAGTAAAGCATATAGCACGCTGTGTTAATGTGTATTTCTCTAGTATCATAACATAGTTAGCTAGAGGTTTGAATCCTGCAAACGCTGTGTGTGTGTATGCCGTAAGTAGTCACTGCAGTGTAGGTTTTGCTTTTACTATGGTATGACATATGATTAAAACAGTATGTGCATTGCACACATCGGGTATCTGCATGGCAAATGGATATGTGTACATGTGATCTCAATCAGTACATAGGTGTGAAGCCTGCATACTACATGAATACATTTGTTTCCTTCGACAGATTGTGCCGCTGCTTCTCAGATCATAGGTCACATATGTATGTATGCGACAAGCCTGGCCACTGTAGTGATCCGTGGCCAAGGTCATCTGTGCCACACACACCCATGACACGTACTGAAGAGTACTGTGGGCGAGAGTAATTGCCTGGGGTATATGTCACACATGTTCATACACAACAATGACTGGCAGTAATGGGCAGTCATTATAGATGTACAATAGCCCTGTGGATATGCATGCAGGCCCCTAATGTGTTATGTGAAACACCGATGGACCCCACAATACCTATGGATATGTGGATACCAAGGGACAGATGACATAACATGTGTCTGTCTGTACACATTGGTACCCAACATACATGTTGAGGGCTACAACCTATGTGGTACTGTTGGGATAGTATGTCTAGTAAATGTGGGTGACTATGCCATAGTCGGCTTATGACTATACAGCATGTATTGGACAACAGGTATCTGTCTGTATGATATCCTTGTGTAGGATATCCGTCCCATCCAGGGAATGCAGTTTAGGCCAATGCATGCATTTACAGATGTGGATGGACATATCCCTAGTGTGTTTGCATGTACCTAAGAGGGCTATATGCCACACAGGTGTGGTCCCAGGAATGTGTGGCAGTCAATAGCACTGGTTACTGTTATAGTATAATATCGGAAGGATCCAACTGTTACTGAGTTCCCTACAACTGTGTGTCATTTGTCAGGACATCATCTAATGATTGGTTATAGTCATGCTGTTGAGGTGATGTATACTACCAGACCGCAGATCATTGACAGATATCAATAGTATCACCCACAGCATAGTGTCAACCCATGTCATATACACATGTGTACCCATGTTAGTACATATCTGTAGTTGAATGCATACTGACCATCAAAAGATACCATGAGATGTTAACAATGTGTACAACAGGGTGTGTCGCACATCCCATGTGTCCACTATGCAGGTACATGCAGACAGTGTGCACACACCATGTTCACAGATGTACACCTGCAAATTTGTAATGCACACATCACACACGTACTGTCCACTCACTAACACATGCTGGCAACACTGTACACTTCAGCCAAGTGGCACATGAGTGGACAGTACATATTCAGACCTAACACTGGTGTAAACAATGCTACAATGACTATCAGAGATGTGATGCATAATGCCTGCTCAGATATACCTACAAGGATATCAGTACACTTTCCTGTTGGCAACTTGCTTCTATTGCTACACTGGTATAATGTCACCCTGTGCATCAGAACCATGTTAGCCTATTCCTGCATCAATGTGACAGATGACAGGAGCTGGCACAGGTGTCATCATATGCACAGGGTGTGTTGTTGGTTTGCCAGAGCCCAACATTGACCCATCCAATCGACATGTCTGTGTGTGTGTGTGTGTGTGTGTGTGTGTGTGTGTGTGTGTGTGTGTGTGTGTGTGTGTGTGTGTGTGTGTGTGTGTGAGGGACAACAGTACAGCATGGGCCAATGTTGATGTAATGTGTGTGTGTATGTGTGAGCCCTAGTTGTTTGGTTAATGCGTGTGTGTCTGCATACACACAACTCCACCATGTGGCTGCCATATACAGGCGGTTGTGGGACAGCCAGAGACTGTACCTGCTAGGCTATACAGATCACTGTCTCTGGCCATGGACACGGTACCTGTGCCTGACAGGGGTGCTACGGGCAGTATCGGGTACCAACCCTGACTAGGTGCTATCATCAGAGGCAGAGGTATGATGACTGGACCCATTTCCCTGCTGGGACTGGCCAGTGCCACGTGCATGTGGTCTAGTAGGATGGTCAATGGACAGGCCAGCCCCAGCATTGCTGGGGCTGGTACTGCCACTATGGGAGCAGCTGTGATCCATGGTCCATCCGTGACAACTGCCAGCTGATGCTCTTGCTGGCATGCATCCGCATGGGCTTCCCATCCATCCCACACTGTCCTGGCTCATGACGAACACATTGTAGAGGACATCTAATGTCTCCCTCCAATGGCTATCAATGACCTCGGTGTAATTCCGGATGGCACTGGCAAGGTCACGGATGCTGTCATTGATAGCAGTGTAATGGGCCCTCTGCGCCCTTAGTCCCTGTCGGGTGTACCGTTCCATACATGCCTGTGCCTGCATTACAGCCCGGGACATACTAGAGGTTGTAATACCTCTGGGGGCATGTCTGCTAGGGTCAATACATCCAGTGGTGCTCCCCCGAGATCCCCTGGACATCCGCCTATGTGGAACCGTTCCAGTAATCCGGCTATGGCTGCTGTGAGGGGATGCACGTGCCATGGGTACCACACTCTCCTGGTCAATGCCGACTGTATGCTGTCCCTCAGCTAAGGCCATTGGTGATGAGGGATGTATTGGCAGTATGAGTGTGCACATAGATGGGGTTGAACGCTGTGTACTGTCGATTGGTGGACCAATGACAGACCCTGACAGACCTTCCTGTACCACAATACATGTCTCATCATCTCCACTATTAGTGGCAGTGACATCAGGTTCCCTGCTGCATTCAGGCACCCCTAACTCAGCACCTGTGGAAGGAAGACAGGAAACACACTTCATAATCTGTACATGATGTTAGCACACATGCACACATTTTTTTTTTTTATTTAACATTTGGGGAATGTCCTAGACCAGGTTCAGCCTGTTTCTTTCAGTAAGGGGAGGAGAAATGGGAGAAATGCATGTTTTTGGAATGTGGAGGAATGAGAGGACCCGAGAGCACACATGCACACATGCACACATGCACACATGCACACATGAACACATGCACACATGAGCACATGCACACATGAGCACATGCACACATGCACACAAGAGCACATGCACACATGCACACATGCACACATGAACACAAATACACTGCTCACCACAGCACATACACACACACACACACACACACACACACACACACACACACACACACACACACACACACACACACACACACACACCAGCAATCCAACACATACACAATAGTGGGTGAAAGTGGGTGACAGTAACACAGGGCAAACAGTCACCTCACACGTGTCAGCATGCAGAATATGTGTTGCTCAAGACCATGCAGTGCAAGTGTTGACGGCCCTATTTAATGACATTATACATGGCTGTGATGCATGTGTGTAGTTGTTCAGTGATTGACTACACCCTGGAATACAATGTGTACATGGACACAACATTGCTGTGCAAGTATTATCTGCTCTTCAATGTCCTGTGCACCATCACTCAATGGTATACATACCATGGCTGCATGTGTTATCTGTGTGACACATAGATTGCCATGTCTGCTTACAGTGTCTGTGTCCATAGCGAATAATAGTGGGCACAGGTGTAGCAAATGCATGCAATGTACAGATATGGGGTGAGTGGTGCATGTAGACGTGAAGGAATCCCAATGCTCGACATGGCCATTGTACAGTGGTTATGGTGAGTGTGGGACATATTGCAGATATGTCGGTGCCATCCATGACATGGCATGCTACATGACTGCAACATTAAACACCACACATACCCATGTGTGTCATGTGACCTATACACCCAATAGCATTCCAGGACATATATGTGACTCTTTGTACAGATGGCAACAGCTGTGCATATTGTGTATACTGGCATATGTACGCACACACACAACATGCTATGCATATTATGTATAGGTGCATATGTTTGCACACACACAACAATGAGGTGCAAAGCAAAGACCGCTATGTGTAGTACTGTGGTCACTGTAACTGGATGGGGTGTACTACCATGTGCCATCATCATCATCATCATCATCATGCATCTTGTGGTCAATCACGGCTACTACTGTGTGACAGACCACCGCCTAGCATGCTGTACCTGAACTGCAGTGTCGTGGCTATGTTCACTATTACACAGCCACTTTTTACATGGGTGTATGAGGTGTCCAATAGGGAGCATTGCCTAACATGACTGTTATGTGTTGAAGAGTGTGGAACAGCCCCATGATAGGCCTCTACCCCTGAGGTACATCATGTGTATGTGGATGACATGTGGGATACTGAGGTGTGACCTTACAGCGGGTGTGTGGTTACGCCATATGTAACATGTCTTTGCGTACTGCATATGATAAATGTGTTATGTTGTGTACAGGTGTTGCAACTATGCCTATCCAATGTGCAGTACAGGGTTGCCACAACTGTGTCTTATGCTCTGTGTATTGCATGTCAGTGAGGCAGCTACTGACATTACTGAGCTGTGCAACATCTTACAGCAAACATGCATGGCATGCATTATGCGTAAGTGTGTTATGTGTACATGGCCTACACCTCACCTATGACATGCATATTTCATTACCAACATTGCAGTTATAACACACTCACCAGCATGGATTGGCTGCCCTGCTGTCACGCCAGAAGGACCTACAAGAATATGAGAGAGTTAGTCAGCAGCCACAACTGTGGCATTGCTACAGTGGGTATGCTAAACTGCAGTATAACAACAGTCAACAGTCACAGGTGTAGAGATATTATTCGAAATATCAGTATTGCACAACACTAGGCAACAGAACTGCTAAACACACAGTACACATCCCATGTAGACATAATCTAACAATACAGTTAACTGTCGTCTACAGATAGGGCTTGTTACCTGCTTGCTCCGGGTGGACATGCTGGGTGGCTCTGGTCTCCATGACAACACATGTCAGAGGTTGATGTTGCTGTTGTCCAGGAGCCACCACGCTTAGGAGCAGCTCCTCCACTCTAGTGAGGGGTGAATGAATGGCCACCCCACCACCTGTAGCATGCTGTTGTCTTTGGATATCAGATGCAAGCCACCGGACATGTCTAATTAAATCACTGCAGTGATGGTGTACCTGCTCATATGTCCAGTTATGCATGCCTATGTCATTTACCCAACAAACAGAACCAACATTTTTTGAGCTTCTAGATTGAATGCTAGTGCCACTGATTTTGATCTGCAACTCACCAAAGTACAGGTTGAGTTGAAACAAAGGGGCTATGAACCTAACCTTATAAACCAAGGACTAAACAATGTCTTGAGATTGAGACAAAGTAAAGCTAAGCCTTACTTTTCTAAACACAATGTCATCAATCAGAAAAATAGATGCACTTTAAACTCACAGCCCTTGAGGTTATGTTTTAGTTATGCTAGAGACATACAACAATATACTGACATTATTAATAGAAATTGGAAAATGTTAACGTCTGACACACAGATTAAAAAATACATTGGAGCTAAACCACAGTTTCCTTTTAAAAATCAGAAGTCCCTACATAGACAGTTATGTTATTTTAAAGAGAATACTTGTCCAAGTGGAGTCAAAGGTAGCAGACCTTGTGGTAAATGCAATTTCTGCAGGTACATAGATGCCAATACATCCTTCCAACATCCAGATACACAAGAGGTTTTTATTTTTAATATTAATGCTCAATGTGATTCCCTACATATAGTATATCTCGCTACATGTAATATTTGTAGCAAATTTTATGTAGGTAAAACTGACAGAACTTTTAAAGAAAGAATCAGGGAACATGTGTATCACATAAGAAAATGCAGTTCACACAATGCCTTAGCAAAACATACCAGTGATACCAATTCCCAACATGTATTTTCTTTCAGGGCTATAGGTAGAGTTTTTGAAAGTATACGTGGAGGTGATGTTAAGATAAAAATTGAAAATTTAGAGGCCAGATGGATCATTAGACTTAAAGCTACTATAGGTCATGGCCTGAATGAAAATATCCCTCTAAAACCAGCTCTAAGAAATAACCCCCTGCGCAGATAAAATGTTTTTAGTCACAGGTTTACATGTATTTTACTTACATCCATGTTTTTATATTTATATTGTATTTTATGTACTTTGTACTTTTGTATTTTACTAGCATTGTTTTAATACAGAGCTTTTACCTTGAATATACCTTTAAGAATGCACTAAGCTGCAAGTGTTAATTAGTATAAACAGAGGAGCTAGTACCTTGATTTATTACACCTGAAGAAGCCCACAGGGTGAAAGCGCTTGTGTCTTGTTTTTATGAACAATAAATCTTTGAAGCCTGGAGCCTTACCTCAGTATTTTTGTTGTTTTGACAGAGTATATATGTTGCTGGATACACACGTATACCCTGTAACACACATATGATTGCAGCCATTGTACAGGCATGATTACACACACATCAGACAAACATACAACACACCATTGTATGCCAACACAGATGAGCATTACCTGTGTACCATACAGTACTGTGTGCCACTACTTACACACCCTTATGCCTGAGTGTTGTCCTCTGTGCAGACTACAGGAAACACAGATGACAGTGTTTCCAAGCAATGTGAACACACACCATACTGTGCTGTTTAGGCCTACAGCTTCTGGTAGTACTACAGTTCATATGGGAGTTGGATTCACCAGCAGTACCACTCACTAAGCATACATGTATTGCTTTACCCTACAATGAGACACCACATTCATCAACAAGGAACTATGTCACATCATATGCCGTACTACTATGTCTGCCTAACAATTAATTACACATCATTTGCTGTCCTCGCAGCTAGGATAGACACTACCATGTCAGATACAACTTCACACTAAGCTATCACACCTTTACAGACCTTGCACACATTCAGCGTTAAACTTATTCAACCTCACATAGCAACTATTGCATTGAGTACATGTGTGAGTGCATAGTGTCATAGGTTGGTAATATGCTGTTGGCCCTAGGGCCTACTGCAGCCTATCCATATGCTACCCTGGCCTTTGACACACATGTACTTTGATTTCACTTGACCCTGCCAACCAGAACCACAGAGGTGTTTCCTGGGGTGTATTACTAATCTCCCACACAATCATCAGGGGTATTTATGACAACTGCTAATGAGGAGCCTTGTTTGCTATTGATAGGTGGTCTATTCTGGAGATGGGAACCTATCCCTCCAGCATGTGCTGTTTAGTGAGCTGACAAGGTTTAGGACCCTAGAGCATGTAAACCAGAGGGATTGTGATATGTTGCCATGGTGGTTGTCACCCAGCTATGGGTGTGACATACCTCTGTATGTCCAGCAGAGGTCACCTCTTTGTGGCCAGTATGCAATACAGTGTAGATGTGGTTTTGTGAGTCAGTCTGCATAGGGCATCTGTTTGCAGCCAGTATTACCCCTTAGGAGGTATGTCTGTGGCCTTAACACCTGGTGTAGTTGTCATGTGAGGTACATACCACACAGGGCATTGTGATGGGTAGAGGGGAACACTGCCCTATATTTCTATAGATGACACACCTGTTGTCATGACACATAATACAGAGACTGATTACAGGTGTACTGTGGCACTGTCTTCATCAAAGCGGAGCCTACTGTCCACCTGTGTCCCATGTTCCCTTATCACACCTTCACTGTTAGGTAGATCTCCACCTATGTGGTAGTTAATGGGTACAGTGTTTTGGAAAGGAGGAATGGCACTGCAGTATCAACACTTGTCTACAGTCCATGCCTTGGTCACCACCCACCTGTTGCAGCACATATGACCCTGTGTCACTCTGTCTCACACTCTCTCTCTATATGGCTATATATATCTATATATCTATATCTATCTATCTATATATATATATCTATCTATATATATATATATATATATATATATATATATATATATATATATTTATATATATATATTTATATATATTATATATATGCATATCTATACATATACATGTCCACATCCATTGCTGTATACATGGATGTACATATGGGCACATGTACAGTCCACCTTTCGTGGTGGGGATATCACTTATGTGACAGTTGAGGGATGTACAGTTATGTGTTTATATTGCACAGTGTTGTGCAGAATGCATGTGGGTGTACTCAGCCCATGTAGCATTAGCAGGCCTCACTGGCTGTAACACAGCAGATCTGACAAATCAGTCCCACAGCATTTAACCACCACATGACATATATCAGCACTGCATGCTGATTTCTAGGCCACACACTATGACCTACATAGATATATGCACATATCAACCTTCAATGACAGATATTTGTCCACCCTTCACTAACAGTTGCAGTATGTCCCTTGCCCTATGCATATGTGCGGATACAGATAGATATGTACTGCTGCCGCACATGGATGATTTGCAGTGTGTAGAGTACTCTTCATGAACATCTACTACATGCCAACACATACATGTGAGTTACATACCTTACCTTTGTATTTCCATGCTCCGTGTGTTACGGTTTTGTAGGTTTTTTTTTTTTTTGGTTGTTTGTTTTGGGTTTTCCCCCTCTATTTCAGTTTATGTCTCAGTTTCTCTCTCTGTTGTGTCTCTGTCTGTGTCTGTGTCCATGTCTCTCTCTCTCTATCTCCCAGCACCTTCAATGATAGAATTGCATGTGTGGACTGCAGGTACAGCCTGCTTTTCTAGGTATCTGCACTTGTGCATGTGACAGCCTCTGCACCAATTGCTGCCCACCATTCAGTAATTGCATGCAGCCTGCTGTGTGGTGATTGCATTACTCACTGTGATTGCAGCCCACTGCTATAAAATGCTAGGTTAGGTAGGCGTAGCCCTTTCAGCTGTCCAAGGTGGGGCCCATGCTTGTTTGCTCTGGACACCGTTGTGTTAGTCAGAAGGTTGGTATATGTCTCTTATCTGAAGCTAGGTTTATAGCCAGTTATATGCATGTTGTTCTCAAACCTGAATGTTGCTGCTTCCAGTACACACTTCTCAGTGTAGACATGTGCTCACCCCTCCAAATGCTAGCACAGGATACATGGGAGTATGTACTTTATTTCTGACTTGCACAATCAACTGCCATACAAATGTGGTTATTGTACTGTATTCCTGTGGCCAGTATTTATCCTGGTCTGATACTGTGTGATGTTTGTAAGGTGCTACTGTAACACTATTCCCTACTAGGATGGTTGGTTCTCCTTTCACAGTCATGTCATGCAATTCCACAACAACAGCTGGTAAAGACCCACAGAACAGGATTTGTGTTATACCATTCCTGATTTCCATTTACATTCCCTCATTGTAATGCATGATATATTTATTTCAGAACATAGTTATTTGTATTTCTGCTGTGGCTTAGTGGTAATTCATGCAGCCTATTGCGTCAATGGTCTGGGGTTCAAGACTGGCAGAGGTTTTTTTCTTTTGCTACTCAGCAGAACAAGGACCTTGCCATAGAGTGACTAAGGCACTTTTAAGCAGTTGTAAGTGGGTTTGCGCAGGTTTGCGCAATGCTTAGCTGAGCAAACACATGTGCACACTTGCTTAAACCTGCTTACTACTGCTTAAAAGTGCTTACTCCCGCTAACCCCCACACCAATTTCTTTTAAAGAAAAGAAAATGGGGCGATAGGAAAGTGATGAAAAAGGGGGCACAAAGAGGGACAGACAGTAGGTAAGCAAGCTCGGGATGTGCAGGAAGGGTGTAGGGAAGGTCCATAGCTGCCCATTTCTTTACCAGCAACAGCTCTGCATATGCAATAAATTTGGAGTGATATTTGAAACCTTCCACCACTGGGAGAGGGGTGAGGACAACAAAGTATGTTGTACTGCCAATTATAATTATCAGTTTACATGTCCAATGGACATGTGTGCAAAATGGGCAGCTATGTATGGGGCATAATGTTTTTGTGGGTGGTACAGATTGCCCATTTTTTTCAGGTGAGAGTGGGAAGTGAGGTAGAGGAAGTAGGTATGTCCAGGGAGGTAGGTTGGGGAGGTAAAGAGACAAGACAGACAAGACGCATACAGGGGCAGTGTATGACACATGGGGTGGGTGAATACAATTGACGGGGTCGGATGTTTGGAAATTGCAAACCCATGAGCCCACAGATGGTAACAGTGGAACTGAGATCCCCATCCATAGGCAGTCACCACTGCACCTTCACAGCCCCGAGGGTGGCTGTGCTGGAGGCTGCATAGGACGGGCAGGCTCACCTGTGAGATGCACCATCTCACCTCGAGCTGGCATAGGTGATCAGTGACTGAACGCTGGATCTCCCTACGCACCACAACCCGGACCCTTCGAAGGGTGACAGGTGGCCCTTCTCCGCCCATGCTAGCATGGGGGGATGAGCCCCATCCCCTGCAGCGCTTCCACCTGAAGGTGGCACAGGACCAATGGAGGAGGGGAGCCCGGGCTGGGCACCGAACCTGTTGGTGCCAGGTGCACTCGCCAGCTGAAGAGGGACAGGTGGGTCTGCTGGGACTGGCCTTCCCATACGTTCTGTGATTAGGTGTGTTTAATTACAACATAAACAACAGCATTCCAGATTAGTTGTAACAGCATGCAGTAATATTCCCATTAATCCAACACACCAAGGTTCCAACAGTTGAACAGCAAGCAAAACACATGCATATATTGAACCACAGTCGATATTCCAACAGCATGCAGGGATGTTTGGTAGCAACAAGCCACCATGATTGTGGTGTTTAAACAGGGCACATGCATCAACGTGAATGCAAATATTTATAGAACAATAGGACATATGTCCCAACAAATTTTAAGATTACACATACCCATTGAGGTGTGGAATTGCATGGTTTATGCATATACAGTAGGGTGTAGAAAATAACCTCGGTTAACATCTTATAATTACCTTTTAGTCTACACTACATTCCTAGTGACTGCAGGTGTCTATTCCCTACATGTATTATTACACTTGCCACCATACATTAGGTTGTGTAATGGGTTTGACTAGTCCAATATATGCCTGACCTATATCTGACATACTAACTGTTCAGGATGCAGATGTTATTGCTACATATTTCTTGATTGCATTTCTATTTCTTTAGCTACATATCTGGGATGTTTTCACATGGCATTTTCACTTCGATTTGTACAGAACCCTGCATTTCTTGACACACACTCACATTTCTGGGGATAAACTAACATGCTACACGTGTGCCAGATTTACTTATGCATACCAGCCAGTAACTGACTGTTGCGGACTGTATATATGCTTCACAGCTACTAGCACTTCCATCACCCACTTTATATGGGACTGCACAACTCTGGGTTGCCAGCACTTTTTCAAACAGTACTATTTGTATAATGCAAGGGTACAACAATATTTCAAACTCTGTGACACAGACACACTCTGGGTTTTAGACCTTTATTAATGGCATTAAACACTTTTCCACAAGCTCACTCCTTTATTTGTTTTAACAGTGCATATGGCAGACATGTTCAAGACATATTATACCTTTATTAATAGGTTAGAACACTCTTTTTTCAGGCTCACTCACTTATTTTATATGACAGTGCCTGCAGAGATTGTATTCCAGACATATATTACCTTTCTTAATGGGTTACTACACTCTTTTTCTGCCTCTCTGACGTTTTTATCTGACAGTACATGCAGAGGACTTATAAAGGCAATTTTATGGCTGTATTATTGGACTACAACACTTTCTTTCATGCTCTCTCCCATATTTTATATAACAATACATGTAGAATGATCACTAACCTGCCTGGTGGTGCAGCCGTAGCAGCCTATCAGCATAGGCTTGCTGAATCGCAGCATGGTCACCTGCAGCTGTAAAGTAAATGAAAGGATATTGAGACATTCCTATCCGTTATACATACTCAATTATCAATTCTTACATACTGCATTCCATGGCTGCATACTCAGTTGTGGGACATTCTGCATCCTACGGGCCTCCTGTATCCATTGGTTCAGGTGGTCCTGCTTCTGTCTCTTCAGGTCTGCATGGTGGTGATGGACCTGCTCACCAGTCCGAGGAATGCCTCTGGCACTGGTGAGGTCAAGAACTAACTGTTTCCAAGCCTCTGCCTTGTACTCCATCCCTTGGAACTGGCCCTGCAGGAGTCTTGACTCATGACGGTGGACAAGGAGCCAAACCATGTATTTTGACTCCTCAGTGCCCCAACGTTGCATTCAGAAGCATGTTCCCTCTCTGACACCAGCCATTCTAACTGCAGATGTGAGCTACAATCAGTTATGGCGTGTATTCCCACCTATGGGGCTTAAATATGCCGGATTTCCCACACATTTTTGTGATTGGCCATTGTTTTAAATTCTCGGCTGACTGGAGACCTGCTTAGTAATGGTTAAACTACCATTAGTACGTATATGTCTGTTAACAGTTGTTGTTTCCCCTAAGTTATCATGGCTAAGTGGTTCTGTACTTTGCTTGTGATGCACAGAGTCCTGGGTTTGAACCTTCGCATGCATTTTATTTTCATACTGTCCAGACAGGCTAGGGGGTGTGGCTACATTTAAGCAACTTTGCTCTATGTTGCTCCTCAGTGCCCTACGGTGCCCTGGTTGGTGCAGCACGCACATCCACGCAAACAGATTGCGCTGGTTAAAGCTCTATTTTGCTATGGGTACCTCTATTGCACTGGGTTAACTGTAATTAAACTATGGGCAACTCTATTGTGCTGGGTGAAGTGCTGCTTAGCTGCAGGCAATTATATATCAGGATCATTTAAAATATTTATTTTGTTCACTGATACATTGGCCATTACACTGCATTTTACTACTATTTACACATATTTTTGTCGGGTATTATTTCATATACTGATTTAAAAATAAATACGAAGGGGAGTGGTGGGACCCGAACCGTGAATGCCTCTTCTTTGTGCAAATGCCCTACCATTATGCTATTGCTATTTGGTGTGGTTTGCATGCACATTCTTTCTTATGCTCTTCCATGTCTGAATTGCTAACTCTAGCTAAGCAATGGGCATACCCACGCACACATGCGCAAATACGGGCAGTTATTTCGGGTATTTAAAAAAATAAAATTTACTTTTTACTTTTTATAACTGTGATGGGGGTTTACAATGTCAGGGAGTGTGGTATTTGGTGCAAGGACATTTGAGCTGACTCGCTCTTGTGTATTTACTTTTACTTTTCAATCACTTGCAGGGGTGTGGACATTTAGACTGCTCGGCAGTCGGACACACCCCCTGCTTTCTTATACGGTCCGTGTACGAATTACGGTTGGGTCAGCGTGCCCTCATGCATATTCATGACATGCTGATGTCATATTGTTCAACTGCAGCCTCCGAGGAAGACTTATCAAGTCTTACACGGAGGATTTGTGAATCCAGGGGATAGTTATTTTAGTTGTATATTAACATACTCACATTCCTTTCTTCATTTTAGTCATGCATATGTTTTAATATTTATATTTTGTACATGCTTATAGAGAGTGAATTTGTCATGTATTCTTATGCATGTTTTATGTGTATTTAGTCTGTATACTGTATTTGTATGTTTTTTATTGGGAGGGTTGTTACCACTTTAATTATATAGATCTTGTTTGGTGCCTTTCTATGTATTTAAATGAGCAGTTGCAAGTGAGGACGTATGGTCTGATGAAGCTCTGTTGGGTGAAAGCGCTTACCAAAACTTAGACTTTTGAATAAAATAGTTTATGTTGGACTGAATGACACTGAAAGATAGTTCAATTATCTTTAAAACTTTTCAATGAATATGAAAACACTGTAGTCTAAAATAAGATGCCATAAGATGGACATGAAATGAATTCTGGAGAATGTTTTGATTGCAAGCTAATGCTTGCTTTTTATGTAGTAATATGCTTGTAGCAAATGTTAACGCTTCATTTTTTCAGCACACAGCAGTTTGAAATTTACTTGCTCACTGCTGTTACAGGAGATAAATGTGTGTTCAAGAACACAGTGGATTGTTTTGATAATATTTCACCCTTCTCAAATGGTTATATGGCCATTACACACACACACACACACACACACACACACACATATATATATATATATATATATATATATATATATATATATATATATATATATATATATTTGAGGTATGTGGAGACCCCCCCCATTCTGACATGCTCACTTAATTTATATTTTTCAAAAATCTTTATTAAATTTTATAATTGAAACCAATATAATAGTAAAATATAAAAGGCATATGTCATTCATAACATGACAACACTGAACAGCAAAACGTAGTGCATACCAATAATTAAATTATAACTAAGAAACTATATACTCTGGAGCCATTTGCCTAATACATAAAATAAACATTTGAACATATAAGTATTGATCAATCAAATGTGTTTTTATAAAAGATGTAGACCCTTATAATTGAAAGTAGAAAAGTGCTTACACAAGTTATAATACAATTATAGGAAAAACTGAGCCACAACTTTAAGTGGACGTAGAATAAAAAATGGGCATTAATGTGAATGGTGGTCAAATAATAAGCTTCAGTATTTCAGGAAATGTGGATTTAATTTTTGACTATGTATTAAATATTTATAGGCTGTTGTATATTCATAGGTTCATAGGTTCATACTAGGCTATCTGCCCTAGGGCATTTCTAAGCCTAGCCAGAGTGTATTTGGCTTTTGCCACCCCTTGGAATGAGTATACTGCACCCATTATAAGGTTTAGTTTACTGTACCTCTGTCTAGCAGTGACACAGAAGTGACCCCCGGGGTAAACCTATGATCTCCCATCCACTCGTCAAGATTCCTCTTGAAGAGAGTCAGTGAGGGGCTCTGCCTAACATGGACTGGGATTTTATTCCAGAGTGAAGGGAGCCTCTGGGTTATGAATCTGTCCCTCCAGCATGTTCTATTTATTTCTGTGCTGAGGTTCAAATCTCTCGCTCGCGTAGCTCTGGTGGATTTGGATTTTCTGATGTGGAGCATGTCCTTTAATTCTGGGTTGGACATGGCCTTGTACGTTAGGCATAGATCGCCTCTGAATAGGCGGTATGCTACTGAGTATAGCTGGAGTTTCTTTAGCTGGGCAGCATACAGCATATGTTTGAGTCCCTTGATCCTATTGGTGAGGTACTTTTGGGGTCTTTCCAATTGCTGCAGATGTCGGGTAAGGTACATCCCAAATGGGGCATTGTATTCAATTATGGGCCTGATGAGGGAAGAGTAAAGGGGCACAATGACCTCTCCCGATCTAGATGTGAATCCCTTCATGATGAGGTGGGCAATATAGAAGGTCTTTCTAACCACTTTGGCAATGTGAGTGTCGAACGAGAGGTTACTGTCAACTTGGGTCCCTAGGTCCCTAATTACTTCTTCCGTACTTAATGGATTACCACCTATGTGGTAATTTGTGGGCACTTTGTTTTTCCCAAAGGGTATGACTATACACTTTTTGGCGTTGAGTTTAAGGCCATGGCTCTGGCACCCGTTTTCCATTTCTATGAGACCCTTTTGAAGGATGCTTGTGTCTGCTGGAGAATCAATTATGGCGCCCAGTTTGCAGTCATCTTCGAACTTGGTCAGCCACAATCCTCCCATCCCACGCTAGCCTGTACCTCAGAAAAATAAATACCAAACAAGAGAGGTCCCAGGACCGAGCCCTGTGGGACGGCACTTGTGACTGGTTTAGAGTCCGACATGGCTCCGGCAATTCTGACCTTGTGGGTTCTGTCCTTGAGCCAGTTTGCAACCCATCTTATGACATAGGGGTTTATATTTAAGCTGGAGAGCTTGTCTGTGATGCCCGAATGGAGTATGGTGTCGAAGGCTTTTGCAAGGTCAAGGTAGGCTGTGTGAACTACCTTACCCTCATCAATGGCCTTGGTGACTGTTTCAAAGAAGTCAACCAGGTTCAAGAGGCAGGATCTGCCCTTAACATAGCCGAATTGGGTAGGATCCAATGTCTGTAGGTCCCCAATGTCTTTGTTTATGAGTTCCATAATGATCCTCTCCACAGCTTTGCAGACCAGGCTCGTCAAGCTTATGGGGTGGTAGTTTCCAGGGTCCATAGAAGCACCTCTTTTGTGGAGTGGGACCACTGTTGCTGTACGCCATTCCTTGGGTACATATCCTGTAGTAAGGTTGAGATTAAACAGCAGCCTTATGTGTGGGTTTAGCTCTTCTTGGAGTTCATGTAGTACGCAACCCAGGACACTGTTTGGTCCCATTGATGCTGTGTTTTTAGCTTTGGAGAGGGCAGCTCTCACCTGGGCATCTGAGATGTCAGGGAGGCAGCACTCTGCTGGGAGAGATATTTGTCTTTTTGGGGGGGAGGGGGGAGAAATTTGCACTGAACCTGTCTGCTAGTATGTTGGCAATGTCTGTGGGTTCAGTGTATTTTTTTGTCATTTTGGACTAACTCTGAGCATATCTGGAAGCTTCCACCCAGGTTTCTAACATAACTAAATAAAGTCTTGTTATTATCTTTAGTGTCTTGTGCAATTTTTCTCTCAAAGTTGGCCTTGGATGATTTTATGAGTGTTCGTAGTTTTTTGCTAGTACTGATCAGAGATGCCTTTCCTTTTAGGGATTTTGCTCTATCATGTAGTAGCTTCCTCCTTCTGTTGTATAGCTTATTAATGGCTGGGGTCCATCAGACAGGTCGCCTGCCTTTGGGGGAATGGGTCTTGGTTTTATTTGGGATTGCATGATCCATGCATTCCTGGAGGTGTCCATAGAATGCGTTTATAAAGGACTCAGCAGAGTGGGCTGTGGTTTCCACTGGCCCGGGGGCTTTGAAGGATTACACTTTGGTCTTAAGAAGTGTGAAGTCAGCTTTTGAGAAGTTCTTTACTGTGCTCTTCTGTGCTGGGGGTGGGGGCGGGATGTGGATTTCCAGGGAAATTAATTTATGGTTCGATCTTACCAATGAGGGGTATACTTCTGGTATGGAACATTGTGTCCCCATGTTTGTGATGATCAGGTCTAATATGTTTTCCCCTGTTGTGGGAGAGGTGACTAGTTGTTCCATAGCATTTGAGTTTATGAATTCTAGGAACCTTTGGGCTAGGGTGTTGGGGCTTGAGTAATGCTCCCAGTCTATGTTTGGGTAGTTAAAGTCCCCCAATATGATGGTGTTTGGAGAGACCTTCATATTCTCCAGTGTCTTTAGGAAGGATAAGTGGGGTTCCTGAGTTTGAGAGGGTGATCTGTAGCATGCTACAAACTGGAGGGCAGTTTTGCCTACTGTTAGTTGCACATGGATGGTCTCCGATGCTTCGTGCATTGCCACTAACCTGGAGGTGTGGGTATCCTTGATGAATGTGGATACTCCCCCTCCTTTTGTGGTTTGGCCCAAGTTCTGGGGCCAAAAAGCATGATATGAGGTATAACCTGGTAGTGCTGGGGTGCTCTCAGGAGCCTTGAACCAGGTTTCTGTCACTGCACAGACATCGATGTTCTCCATACTGAGGAGGGCTTCGAGAGCTTGCATCTTGAGGTTTAGACTTCTGGCATTGAGCAGCATTACCCTTAGTTTCTTTCTACTTGCGTTTTTTAGGGAGGTGGGTTTGTCTTTTGAGCCTTGCCTAAAAAAGGCACTATGGAGGTGGCAAGAGCCTTTGCCAATATCCAAAGGCCCATGGGTGACAGGTGCAAGCTGTCCCTTGCAAAGCAGCGTAGCTTGTCGAGCATGTCATCCCAAGCAGACAGACATTGGATCCCCTTAGAATGACACCAATACTTAAGCCAATTGTTAAAATTGATAATTTTGTCTTTGTACTGTGGCATCATTCTTGGTGAGGGTAGGATGCTGCTTAAGGTCAGGGTCATACCGGCCTGGGCTACATAATCAGAGAGCTCATCTATGTCTCTTTTCATGTAATCCAGGGAGGTACATCTCAGGTCATTCACACCAGCATGGACAATGACTGAGTCATATTTGTACCTGCTTTGGAGTGACCTGAGTGCTTGTGTTATGTGATGGATTCTAGCACCCGACAGGCAGCTTACTGTGACCTTTTCCTTGTTCAGCCTGGTGAGCGGAACGTCAGTGTGTCTGACTATAGAGTCACCTATTACAAGTGTATCAGGTATGTTGTTTAGCCTTAAGGGCTATGACTGTTTTGCACACTGACTTTGTGAACTATGTGTTGCATGTGTTTTGTTTTGAGGTAGTGGTTTCTTGGATGTCTGCTTTGGAGGTCTCTGTTGCTTTGGCAGATTTTTATTAAGAGCCTCCGAGTATGTTTTTGTGTGTTTATATTTGGTTTGCTGATGTGGTAGGTCTATGTTAAACTGGATTTGTGGCATGTATGGTTACCTTCTCCTCCTGACTGGTTATGCCAGTACTGAGTCGAGAGAGCTCAGCCTCCAGTTTGGCTATATGATTGCATCTCTCACATATATTTGTATTTGTTGGGAGGAGTAGAGGGTTGTCTGTGCACATGAGGCAGTTGTAACATTGCTTCAAGATTCCCAGATTCACCAGCTGAACTGGAGAGGAAGCCAGCAACTGACCCTTCGACATGCCAGAATAGTATAAGGAACTGCTATGTAACTGAATCAGAAAAGACCTATAGGGGATAGGGTACTCAAGGGGATTTTAGGAGGATGTAGTGCTTTTTTAGTTAAAAAGTGCTTAACGTATAAAAAAAATGCTTATAGGAGCAAGTGTGGGGTTTTTAGATTGAGAATAGGATGTTTAGATTGAGAGTTAGAGCAGTTCCAAGGGAAAAAAATGAAGAGCAGACTTTGTGGAGCCAGGAATAGTTTAAACCTGATTAAGCGGTGCTGCCCGATGCTGCGCTATGCGCAAAATCATGCAAAAGCACGCTAAAGTGGGCTTTATAGCAGGGGGTAAGAAAGAGCTAGGAAATGGCCCAAAACGGCCAATAGGCTACAAGTAACTGGGCTGGAACCACTCCTTTAGGGACAGATAGGCTGCTCAGAACTCCCCACTCCCACTGGTGAACAAAGAAGCTTCCTCCTATCCAAACAAGGATATGGGCAACACAGGAACTATGACACAGACCAGAGATCAGCAATACCTGAAGACTTGACTATTCTAGTTCAGTAAAGGCGGGAAACAAGGATTTTTTTTTTCTTACAAGAAAACAGAAAATAGATTCAGTAACAACAGTAAATGCTTTAAATCAGCTAGCACACTTGAGTGTGTAGCCTACCAGTTAATTTAAGCAAAAACAAACTTTAAAAGTGCAAAAATGTTCAGGAAAACAAACAGAAATGCAGTAAATCAACTTTGCAGAGCTTATTTAGTTATAGAAACTTGCTTTTCGGCTAGAAAAAGTAGTCAGAAATAAGCAGTCAAAAAAAAGACTTATAAATCAATGGAAAGTCACTGTTTCACTCTCTGCTGCTTGTAGAACTCTGCAGGACACCACGAGGAGCTGTGCTGAGTCAATTTCAAGTGCAAAAGCAGGCTAAAGTGGGCTTTATAGCAGGGGGTCAGAAAGAACTAGGAAATGGCCCAAAATGGTCAATTGAACAAATCCTTTCCAAGAAAATTGAGACCAGTTCTTCCAGTTCAACATAATATAAAATGTAATCAAGGAAAAAGGATTTCAAGTATACATATTTGCAACTTCATCAAGCCTGGAGGAGGGATATGCAGCAATGCAAATCTCCAAGAAAGGGTGTTTATTTCATAACCCATTTTTCGTAATTTAATTTTAAGTGAACACCAAAGTTTGTAGGAGCATTTACAGCTCCAAACAATGTGTAAAAGATCCACCTTTTGTGAATCACAAAAAGGGCAAAAATGGGAAGTTTTGGAGTCAAACTTATTTAAGAGAGTTGGGGTAAGGTGAGAGTTATTAAAATCATTAGTTGCATATAATTAAGTTTTTTTAAAAGGGGATTGAACTTGTAGATATCTGGACAGATTTAATTTTTTGGCTAAGTGTGATCGATGAGTCTAAATTGGTCCAATAACTGGACATGAGAACTTCAGTTTGATATCTAACTGACATAATGAGTTCATGCATACTTGAAATCATTTTCTTTTTCATTGATAAGAGGTTACAAAGAATTTCACATGAGTTTATGTCATTTCATTAATAATAGACTTATTTAAAATGTTGGTGGTCAACTCTCTACTTTGTCTCAAAACGATAGAATCATTTTTAGGAAGGCTAAGTGCTAGTCTCATTTCTGTTAAAATGTTTTTGAAGGGGTAAAGGTCAAATATACATTTCTGTTTTAGAAGATGTAAATTGTTAAGGTTGATTAACTTATTGTTAAGCTTGAGATTTAGATTTAGATGTAATGGTTGTAGGACACTAAATGCATTAGGTATATTTAAGGTATTAATATGTTTTTGAAGAATAGTTATCTTTAAGGATATATGGAATTTCAAGTTTTTAAGGCTCTCCTTGTTAAGAAAAGGAGGAGTCTTGGATTGAAGCTGAGAACTTTAACATAATTATAATAAAGCTCTACCCAACCCGGTCTCCAAATCTTCATATTTGGGTTATGATCAGAAATAGCTATAAGTCTGCTAGAACTAATAATGTCATAATATAATTTGAAGTTTAGGAAGTTCAGTCCCCCTTAGTTCTTAGGATATATAAGTTTTTCTAGGCAATTCTGACCAATTTAGGAGACCATAAGAATTCAGATAAAGAGTAATGAAGTATCTTGAAAAAAATGTTGTGTATTATTATATTTGAAGCATTAAATACATATAAGAGTCTCGGTAGAATGTTCATCTTAACTATAGCTACTTTTGAAAGAAATAGCAGTTGAGTTTTATTCCATCTAAGAGGTCCTACTGTATTGGTAGCCAAAATTTGGTAATATTACTTTGGTAAAATAGGTTTGATTCCTGATGAAAAGATAATCCTAAATATTTCAGGGAATGACTTAGCTTAATATCCATTGGAAGGGAATATGTGAAAAACTGTATGATGAATTAATTGGGAAGATTAAGGATTTCTCTAGGTTTACTTTATAATTAGAGTGTTTCAAAAATATATCTATGGAGTTCAGTATTTTTGGCAAGTCCGAATTAGGAAGTGCAAAGTATAGATTTTAGTCATCAGCAAATGCTGAAAAAGCTATCTTAGAATTTTATAAGACCGGGATATGGTGAAAAGTTTTCTGTGTAATAAATAAAAATAAAGATTCAAGATATAGGTTAAATAGATAAGGGTGTAGTGGACAACCTTGTTTTGTTCTGCTCTTAATGGGGATCTCGGGTAAGGATATTTTATTGATATATAATATTGCAAAAGCATTGGAGTACAATCTATTAACATATTGGATGAAGGTAGAAGGTATACCAATGTGAGGTAGAACTAAAAGGAGAAATCTTAAGTTTAGTCTGTTGAAGGCCTTGGAGGCATCAATTGCAAGGGCAAATAAAGACATTTGATGGTTAGAAATATTATCATTGTGTCAAGTATGAGCGTATTCTCACAGGCCTGTCTATATTGCATAAAACCTGATTGATAGGGGGATATAATACTAAAGATAATAGGTTTTAGTCTGTTAGGCATTATCAACACAAAAAACTTTATATCCAAGGTTAATCAAGGATATAGGTCTAGAGTTCCAGGGATTTTTAGGGCCAGTGGATAAAATTGTTTTGGAAGTGTTAAGGTACTTATCTGTGATGCTATTCCATTTTATATAATTAAATAAAACAAGTAAAATTTGTGAAATCTTCTGATTGAAAATTTGATAAAATTCTGCAGTGAACCTACCTTGGCCTGGAGCCTTATTTCATTTAAGGTGTTTTATGGCTGATATTATTTCTTGTTGGGTAATAGGAGATGAGAGAGAATCTTGTTGGGTTTGATTAATTTTCAGGAATTTAAGTTGATTTAGAAAATTCTCTATCTCTTGTCCTGTTGATGTAGGTGTTCAATCACCATAGGATTGGGAATATACAGCAGCAAATAAATGGACTATCGCTTGACTAGAATAGTATGTTTTCCCTTGAAATAAGATTTCTGTTACACTAGTGGATGATTTCTTTTGAATCTCGCTAGGAGCTTAGAAGGCATTTGAGACCATTCTGAGTAGAAGGCTATGGGTTTTATTTCTTGAAATGAAAGGCAGTTTGCATTTAGTAAATATAATTATTTTCAGAGATGGTCTAGTTTTTTATCAGCTTCCTGATTATATTTCATTTGCAACTCCAGTTCTAGCTTAATGATTGTTTTTTTTTTAATTGAGGATTCCTTACTACTATATTTTTTTATAATAAGTAGCTTTATTGATAAGAATACCTCTAATCTGAGCTTTAGTAGAGGCCCTAAGTATATCAAATGGCAGGTGGGAATTCTCCTGTCTGGATAAAAGTACATGTAATAGATTATTAATTTCTTGTACAATACATTCCTTTAACAATTGGTTAGGGTTTAGCATCGAATTGTATCCCCTATTCTTAAATTTATCAATAATAAATTGTTAATATTAAGTGTGATTTTTGAGAGATCAGAAAAGAATCTAGGTTCTGTGTGAAATTTAATACCCATATTTAGGAATGATTCAGAAATCAAGAAAAAAAACTAGCCTTGACCATGCTTTGTGGTAATGAGAGTAAAAGGAGAATTGATCTTTTGGTAAATTTCCATTTTGAATGTCATATGGATCAAATAAACTGAAATCATGTTTTAGCTCTGAAATAGCTATAGTGGTCTGGATATTGTATGAACTCCTGATGTTTGCCCTGTCAGATGTGAATCTTGAATAGAATTATAATCTCCCCCATAATAAAATAGTATTTGGGATACCAGATTAGAACTGTATATAGGGACATAAAAAATTCTTGTTGTCTGTAGCAATTGAGTCATATACTTAATAATAATACTGGTTCACCAAGGTGGGGGCTTCTGATTGCTATATAACATCATCTTCCTTCAGGATATACATCATAATGCTGAGCAACATCCTGAAAAGATTGTTAAATAATGATCACTACTCCTAGACTATTTGTTTTTCTGCCAGTTGCAATAATTGTTTTTTATCCACGTTTTCCCTTTTTCATGAGACCATTGCTCTGGAAGTGTGTGTGTCACTTGGACCAGAAAAATATTCACTTTAGATCTGAAAGCTAAATGGAAGAATAAATTTTTCTTCTTATCCATTTGTATCCCCTTTACATTCCATGAATCAATAACCCACATTTGTGACTTTACCTGTAGACCTTAAGAAAGATGGGTAATTCACATATAAAATATCTTGATTAGTTTATAGAAGAGTACTCTGGCTTACTTGAGGACAAATAACACTTAACTCACCCTACATTAACCCCATGCCTAAACAAGAACCAATTTGCTCTGAAAGAGAGATAAAGAACACTAGAAAGGTACAAAAGAAAAGAAACTTGACAAAAGTCTAAATAAAAATCATCCCTATTATATATATATTTTTTTTTAAAGTAATTTTTAGACTAAAACTACTACACAAGTAGATTAAGAATAGGATATCCATCCTGGACACCTCTATAATCTATCACCCTCCTCCTGCAAGATAAATAGGTAAGGTATAAAGGATATAGAGCCATAGAAATAAGTGAAGTGAAAGGAATTATATCTATAATATAAAGTGACTAATTAAAAAGAATAACTATATCTCAATTATAAGGCTTAGTCACTTTGAATAAAAGATAATTTTAAGATACGATTTATACTCATTTCTAAATCTAATATTTCAATACATTAAGCCCAGCGGCAATATGCAAATCAACATATTTAACATATCTACCTAGTAGTCATGGTAACAAAACCTAACCTCACAGATAATGACTTGTATTGTATACTCACTCAAAAGGAGTGAAGCAATCCGGCTAAACAGAATTGCTAGTATGAATTTAGAACTTTATTTTGAACATTTAAACCAACATTATAATTCATAAGGCAGGTAGAAGTAGCATCCTAGTGTCATAGTACTTATTTATAAGATTAAATATAAAGCTGACATGTAGTGTCAAAATATAATTAAACTCCAGTATTTAGTAAACAAATACAATCTTTAACCTACCCTGTTAGAATGTAATAAGTACCAATATGTGTCTTGTACATCAGACTCAGTGATACAGACAAATCTGTGTTGTTATGAATATTAGACTGCAACATATTTTTTTAAATAGGTAATTTAGTAAGTATTAGTCACTGGGCACATAACTTATATTACAGTAATCCAGTACCTTACCCGTATTTAAGATTAGTGCCGTAAAATAATAACTACCTAAAACATAGCAGTAAGGCTTCAACAATTAGAATGCAAATGCATATGGTAGAAACACCACCAATGTAATCTGCCTCAAGAACCAACAAGTGATATTATGTCATGAAAATGATATTATGTCATAAAAAGAAAAAGACAATAGCTGCAAAAATGATATATCCAAGTAGTTGTCCAATAAATTCCCACCCTATAGACCATTTCAAGACTGTATAAATAATAACATATCACAATTCTGTTTAGCGCAAATCACAAGTTTAGTGGCCAACTCAAATTAGACATGAACAGTCATGCATAACAACGATTCTAAACCTTGTCCCGTAAGGCAAACATTTCAAATAATGGGCATGATGCTTTTTCCATCTGTTTGCAACTGGAGTAAACTATTATACTAACAAATCCTTCAAAAAGGGTACATAAATCAAGTCTGAATTCTTGTTTAGCATCTGAAATTACCATTAAATGTTAAGCCGAGCCATGATGCTAAACAAGGAAATGACAAACCTTCACATGAGCCTTACATCTGGATCTGGACTCTCCAGTAATAACCAAACTCTTCTTCCAAAATCGTCACTGATAATTCTGCAATAATAAATCTGAATGATATGACCTATTGAATTAAATCAGCTAAGCCTGGAAGGGCATCTCTTCATATTCTTCCCATAGCTAGAAAGACTGCATTGACATTCAAGTTGTCTGCACCTAGTTCCAGTCTTTAAATCATCAAATAGATGGTGTGCCTCAGCATGAATAGTAAAAATGATAGTTCCCCTTTAAATGAGAGTGAAAGAGAGAGAGAGTCATTGAAACAGGAAGTGAATTTAGCCGTAAGAAGTTTAAAACATGGGTGGAAGCAGTAACTCACCCCTGTAGCTACAATGAAGATTCCAAGTGGTGAATCAAGCCTGAAGTCAATCAGACTCAATTGGAAGGCCAAAAACAACTGAAAACCAAGCTGCTATGTTGCCATTACCTTTGGATGTTGAGAAAAGAAAAGAGGATCTTAATTTAAGACATCAAAATGCAGGCTCTGACTCCTTTCAATGCTTAGTGGACTCATCTGCAGGTATGTTTTTGAAAGCATTTAAAAAGGCATTTCTATATTCTCTAACTGATATGACTGTATATTTCATGTTGTTATGTTGAAAAGAGAGGGTGTTAGGATATTTCTTTTGAAATTTAATTTTTTTCTGCATTAAATATGCACAGAAGGGAGAAAGTTTTTGTGTTTTCTGTTTACTTACAAGGGTAGACCCTGTGAAAATAAGATTTTACTGCCATTCCACATTATTTGGCTGCTGATAGGATTTTAAAGACATCTTGATAATTTAGTATTTTGACATAAACCTGTTCAGGGTTTGAGTATTTTGAAATGATCGGAGCATTCAATAAGCTCTTTCTATGGTTATTTGCTTTGCATCATTTGGATTTTCAAGCAGGGAGGTAACTAATTGCTGAATTGTCCCTATGAGATTAGGTTGTTGAATCTGTTCAGGGATACCTCTTATGATTATATTGTTACATCTGGAGCTGGCTTCAAGGTCAGTGATTTTTTGCTATGTCTCCTGCACAAGTTTCGCTTTAGAGTCTGATTCCTTCATCAGTTGGTCAAGTTTAATTTCATTTTCTAGAACTCTTGCTTCTGTCTTATTCATTTTGGTAGTGATTTGATTAATGGTATCCCCAAAAGATTGTAGCTGATCAGAGAGTTTTTGTATAGCAGACTGAATTGGTTGTAGAGGTATTTTTAAGTCTTTGAGACTTGTGAGTTGTTCTGGTTTAGTTTTAGTAGACATTTCTTATTTCTTGCTGTTTCCCAGTTCTAGGTCTTTTAATAGAAATGTTTTTTCAGGTGATCCCACAGTTAAAATTTTGGTTTTAATAGTTTGTATGTCCATATTGTCAACTTCAATTGACATCTTTGAAATTTTTTTTTCTTCCCTTTTCTCTCACCCTTTCCCTCATGATTGCTATTAGGCAAGGCACACTGGCCCAAATTTGATTAATACTCCATTTTTAAGTTGATGGACTTTATTTTTTCTAACTTGTAGGTGTTTGTAATGTTGATTATAGCAAAAGGCTTTCTTATTTCTTTAGATTATATATGCTCTGTACCAAATTGAATGGGTTTTTTTTGTAATCCCTGAAGGAGCTAAGGGATGACAGTGTGTATAGGTCTGTGGCCATCTTGAATCCCCTTCACTTAATTTATATTAATGGGCAGCTTTCAGTCTGTGCATTTACAGTTCTGTGGTCTGAGAAATCAGTTGTCAGTTTCTCATATTGGAAACAATAGTACAGGCTGCCACAATGACTTTACAAATATTGCTATGTCCTATGTACAAAAAAAAATCAACAGCTCAATGCTTAAACACAGTTGCACTGGATAAAAAAGGTTTATTTTTTTGTGGATGATACAATTCAGATGACAGTCATGCTGGTGGACTTGAGGAGCATTCTAGAAAGGGAAGCTATGCTTCAGCTTTTTATGTTAACGTATATATCATTTTGAGATGGAAGCTAATTAAATGCTTTGTTTTACAGAGTCACTTTGTTTTATATTGTATCGTCGAGGCACCTTGCCATGATTCGGTAGGGTCAGGGTTAACTGTGAATAAGAATACTGCTCTTTCTGCATTGTTATGTAGTCTCAAAGTTAGTATTCAAGAAGTATAGTAGCAGAGCTGTTGCTGGCTTATCTTACACCTGGGACCAGTCCCTGATGTGGTGCTGCACGTCCTCAGCACTTCAAGTGAAGAGCAAAAATAAAGGACTTCAGCTTTGTAGAAAGCCCATAAATCCCTTTTCTGCTCTTCAATAAACTTGGCACACCAGCCAAATCCATGCCTATATAAAAAAAAAAAAAAAAAAAAAAAAAAAAAAACAAAGAAGACTTCTGCTTTTACTATAGAAAGCTGGTTTGGTGCTTTCTGAAGTCAAGACAAACATCAAGGGCCTCCATATGACAATGCATGCAGATGACTGCAAACTAGTTGTGGTCATTAAATCCCCAAAAGACACAGGTACCCTCAAGAGGGCCTAACACAGCAAACAACTTGTGTCAGAGCCATGGACTAAAACATAATAGTACCCTTTGGAAAGACAGCCATTCCTGGAAGTTACTACCTAAAAGAAGAATTAGTGGTCAGGGATCTCAGAATGCATGATGACAGTAACCTGGCCTTTGCCCACCACATGTCTACTGTGGTGAAAAAATCATTCTATGTTGCACAACTTCTAAGTAAGAGCATGGCATCTTGGTCCAAGGAGGTCATCATCATCGAGTACAATGCACCCTTCGGCATGTACCTGAAAAGAGACAAAAGAGGTTACTTACAAAATGAATACTGTGAGTGGACCATCTCAAAGTTCTGTCCCTGTGTACTCATTCTCCTAAGGACTGCTGTGTGGCAGCCTATGCCTAGCCTACAGTGCATCTCCTGATCCCATACTGATAGATTTATTTCACTTCTGCAAAACAAACAGCATCAGAAATTCATATTCTAAGGACCAGAACTTTGTCTGAGACATAAACAGAACATGTTGGAGGGACAGATGTGTGTCTTAATGATTACCCTTTCACTGGAAGAGGCTTAACATCCATGTGAAACAAAACATATCCCTAAAGATATTCAAATGTAACTTTGTACAATGCATGGGAATAAGATACTTAGCCCTAGCTTGGCACCTATGTCTTCAATGGATATGGAGAGCCTGTAAATTCTTGATCTGTACACGCCTGTATCATAAACATAAAATTCCACGGGATATTGATACATGTCAGCAATATTTTGTTAAATTTGGGGTAAGCTTGGCTAGACTTGGCTTTTGGATGGATAGCCTAGTAGTTACATGTGAATCTTTAAGTTTAAGTATTCAAGCTCAGTTGCTAATGATTCTTTTGGAAACAGGTTTTGTGGCTCTTATACCTCCATTAAAATCTTTCAGAGCTAGTTCATTTACTATCATTTGTTCATGGGAATCACCACTCAGAGAATTAAAGAGGCCAAAGTCTCTAAGAATTATAAAAGTCCAGACTGATTGCTTAGTTATAGAAGACACACACACACACACACACATATATATATATATATATATATATATATATATATATATATATAATATGGATAGATATAGATATGTCAAGATAGCTGAAAGATTTAACACCTTTTATTTTCTTAGTAAGAGATCTTTAGACCCTTTCTAGTTGAGCAATATGCTTCAGTTTATACATACCAAAGGGGACATTGGATTCAATGATGGGTCTGATAAGGGAAGAGTAACATGGCAGGATGATTTTTTTAGATCTTGTAAACACTCCCATGGAAAATATTTTCACCAGATAAAAGGTTTCCTGACTGTGGAGAAACATGAATGAAGGAAAGAGAAAATTGCCCATATCATTACTCTGATCTCTTATGACCATGTCTGTCTGAAGAGGAGTACCATTCGAAACATATGAGGTGGAAACAATTTTTTTTTTTTTTTACCAAAAGCTAATACGCTGCAGTTTTTTTGCATTTAAGCAGGGGAGGCTTGTGGTACTGGACTGCTGGGTGCCACCCCCCCACACACAAACACATACATACACTTTTTGGAAAGTAAAAAAAAGAAGTAAGAAAATTAAAAAAAAAAGCTTTTCCTTAGATAGCACTGGCAGCAGATCGCTAACGCAAAATGCGAGTGTGAAAATGTGAGTGCAAACATTTGTGGAACATGGAGCTGTGCGCAAGCATACCTGAGTTCAAATTAAAAAAAAAAAGCAAAACCTTTGTCTTGTAGCTGGGTTGGATTGTTTTAAAAACAGTCTGGATTAGAAAGTAAGCAGGCATTGTTGTTTTAACCGGAAAAATTTTGCTGGAAAATGGACTGTTAGGGTCAGCAGCCTGTCACGTAATCTACGTTGGATATAATGTTAAACAGTTGTTAGAATTTAAGTTAAATAAAGATGTTTCAGCTATACTAGGGACAAAACAGTGTGGTATGTGCCCCTATTTTCCCTTTATTAATAAGGAATCAAGCTTGGTTTTGAATAACAACATGAAAAGTAGGGTTTATTTCAAGAAGTGCAATTGTAATACTAGGGGAGTGGTGTATTTAGCCATGTGTTATACTAGTGGACATTTTTATGTAGGTAAGATGGAGCATATGCTAAAGAATAAAATATATGAACATCTAAATGACATAAAAAATAAAAAATCTACAAATGCTCTATATAAACATGCGATTATTTGTGACAATTTTGAAAAATTTGTTTTTGGTATCCTGGATCTGGTACAAATAAATCTGAGGGGGGGGGTGATTGGAAAAACACCCTAAAAAAGAAAGAAAGCCAGTGGCAATTTAGACTGGCTTCTATGTGTACACCAGGTTAAAATGATCATGTTTCCTTGGCACCTATGTTAATGGAAAGGGCCAATAACATATGAATTTAACATCATTTTTAAATAAATTTTTAAATGAGTGTTTACAAATAAAGTTTTTAAGTGTTTTTGTATATATATGTGTATATATTAATATTTATGAAATATTTATGTAATATTCATTGGACAGGTACTGGTGAAATAATATGTATGATAGAATTTTGTTATACAATTTTACATATTTATATATGTATATATATATATATATATATATATATACATTTTTTTGATTATTGTTCGTAGTAACATATTATTTTTAGTCAACATTCCATTTTATTTATTTAATTCATTTTTATTAGATTATGACCCGATGGCCTTTTCATTTAGAATGTGTAAAAAAGTGTAAAAAAAAATTGCAAAATATAAAATAATGCATATTTCATTCATATTTCATTTATATATTTATTTATTAGCATGATTTTTTCTTATAGTTTTAAATGAGTATTTTGCTTGGGTATATACTGCTTTAAATTCATGATTGATTGTGTGATGTCATAACTTAAATCAGTATTTAAATGTTCATTAATGGAGTTTTTCTGTTTCTGACGAAGTCTCACTTCAGAGATGAAAGTGCTTAAATGGTTAATAAAAGGGTTTTAAATGGTTTAAAAGGTTGACGGGCCTTGGATTTTCCTAGCAGAGTTCGGCATTTATTGTTTTTGTTTATGGTTACTAGTTTAGTATGTGACGCAGCTGCTGACATCAGTGTATAAAGAAGTGAAATTATTGAAGTTCCCTTTCCATGCTTTCAGCGCACTGTGCCTTCATTTGACTGAGAGGGAAAATTATATTTTGGATAAGGTGAGTGAAAAAATGCTTTCACTTAATTATGAACTGACTGGCTTGATGATAATTATTATCAAGTCAGTCAATTAAACTTATGTACTTTTTTCCTGGCAAGGTCAACCAGATACAGTTGACTTTATGCATTTTTTTCCTGGCAGCGTCAACCAGATACTAGTAGGTTGGCAATGTGCTTGGGGGGCTGTTGAGGGCTGTTGATGAATATTTTTTTTCAATATGATATCCTGGCAGGATTAATCTGATGCTATGGAGGCAGTGCATTTTTAATATAATATCCTGGCAGGGTTACCAGATACTAAGGAGGCAATGTGCTTTGGAGGCTGCATGACTGTGGATGTCTTTTTTCTAATAAAATATCCTGACAAGGGTCAAACAGATACTAGGTACGCAGTGTGTTTTTTGGGCTACTTGTGGATGAGATGTTTTTTTAACCTAATCTTTTTGCAGGGTCAGTCAAGATAGATTAGAATGGTGTGTGGATGTTTTGTTGTTGAAACTCTAGCCTTGTCTGACTAAAGTGTATATGAGTGAACTGAAGTAAGATCACCTGCAAGCTCTTGACTATGTAATGTGAAATAAATGCAGTAATGTAACCATTATCTTTTCTTTTCTTTGTTTTAAATGTTGCAGCCTCAAAGCAGATGTTGTGTGTAGCAATCAGGCTGAGCGCTATGCCTACTATGTGAATCAAATTATTGGACTTACTGTTGTATTTCTGGCTTGTATTGCAAGAGTAAGGCGCAACTGAGTGAAGTAAGATCGACCACAAGCTCTGAACTCTGGCTATTGCTTATTTGAAAAAAATACATATAGTTTGGCATTCATTAAACAGCTCTGCATGCTGCATCCTACTTCAAAACATGGATAAGCAGCAGAATTTGCTAATTAAGTCATAGGTAAGTAAAATAAATGCTAGTTAAGCATTTCAACATGGTGGAACAATTCAGGACTGCATAAAAATTGCATGTACATGCCACGTTCCCTTTTAGACTTAATTCCAATAATCTCTGGAATAGGCTGGACAGGGATACCTTAGAGAAAATATGCAGCTTCTGACACCCTCACCTGATGCCCCATGGAAAACATGGAGAATACATATCAGTAAAAACCAATATATGTGTAGCATTACTTATACTAGCTACAGGCACTTTTCAGAACTCAACAGGAGATTGTTTAGGTTTGTTACAGGCCTTAGCCTCCAAAAAGTGTTACACCAATGTAACAACATGCGAGATATCATATTTAGTTTCCATGTACCCTAGAGGAGAGAGCTACAATTATGCAACATTTTAATGCCATTCCTTAGGTTCTGGGAGCCATATACTGGACACAAATCAAAATAAAAGCCCCACCTGAGGAACATGGAAGGAAGTTAATTGACAGGAAAGATACCACTCTTTGAACTGTCAGGTTGTATGGAATGCCCAAAACATAATCTACAATGTGTGTGCAGGTAACCCTGCCAATTTAATAATTCACACATATGGCACACCTGTGGCCTGCATGTAAGTTTGCTATTGTGACTTTCCACAAGGGGATTTAGTGAGGAATCCAGGTTATGCATTGGAGCCTTGTCTCATGTCACCCATGCAAAACGCACACAAACCAAATGAGCAAGTATATAACTGTGCACATGCTCAAACCAGGAATATTGCAGAGAATGTATTCAGATTGTTCAAGATTTCAATGTCTAGATACCTCTGGTGGCACTCCACTAAACAACCCAGCTACCCATGAAAAAATACTCACAGTCTGTGCCATGTTGCACAATATAATTGTCAGGAAACAGCTGCAACAAGGACAAAAACTTAAGGACCACAGTTCCCCACCAACACAGGCTAGGCCAGCTAGACAAGCAGACACAGGATGAGAAGTCTGAGGGAAAACCAGGAGCTGTAGATAATCCAAGCAGATGTAGGTGTGCACAATATGCTATGACTTTGGCTAAGAGGCAGGAGATAATGCTCACACTTAACAAGAAACAAAAACAGATATATGTTTTAGCAGAAGAGTCTGACAAAAAAAAAAACAAATATGAATGTATTACAGGCATCGTTAAAATTAACTTACTACTCTATAGATATACACACATTTTATACATAACCAGAAGCCCCTACCTGCCCCCCCCCCCCACTAAGGATGAAAACAATTGTGTAACTCTGAAATAGATAGCAGCATTAATAATTCATCAAAGTGTAGGGAATTTAAAATGTTACCATATGGTATAACCTTTGTTGATGTCTGGCATATATAACAAGATTGACACAGTTGTTCTAATATGTTACCCTGATATTGCTACTAGTCATACAAGATTTTTTTCCTACATGCGTTTACATTCTTACAGGACTGTTGCAATAAAGGCATGTAACATTAGTTGAGGATACTACAAGAACAATTGCTATACCTTCTATAACAACAGCAATGAACAAACTGCAGACCTCATGAAATGTTATCAGAAAGATATGCCAGCACAACTGTTAGAATAATTTTAAATGGTAAAGAAAAATCATATACCTTCAGAGGATTAGTATAAAATTCTAAAAATGTATGCTATTTCATCAGTCAAAAACTATTTTTTAATGTTGATGAATCCAGGCAGTCTCCTCTACTACTATACAATTTTACAAGTGTCTCAGTACCGGCTTGCTCCTACATATATTAGCCCCTCTGTACACTGAGGATATGTAAATCAGGTGGCAGCTCACGAATTACACAATCTGTTTGAAGTGCTGGGCAGATAAAAATTGTCTGAGGACTTGCACATTGCCTTGCACATGCCTTACCAGTACAAAACTGAGTACTTAGAAGTGGGGATTGCTTAGGGTTCATGGATTAGTACTAAACTAACTGCCTTTATGGGTCATTTTAAGCCAATCCAATTATTCCATGTATGAATCAAACCTAGCATCTTGTGTCTAGGTGATAAACACCTTAACTATTATGCTAGCCTCCCACCTGATTGCCTGTCTCCCACCTGATGGCTGATGCAGGTGTTACGTTTTATCAGTAAAGCATGAATAACTGAGTGTTTAATACTTCTGCTACTTTGATGTACACTTACATAGGGTGTGACAAGGTATATAAACTTACAGATAAATTTGAGATTATTCTAACTTACTTAGGACAGAAACTTTAAAACGAATTTTGCAATACATGCTTAAAAAGTAAATCTGCCTGTGTTCACAAAATGTAAGTAATGTGAAGAACATGCAAAAGAAACACAAGAAGCAGATATTTATAAATACATAGAACATGTAATGCCACCATTTTAAAAATATATCAAAAGACAATACTGCTCACAAGATAAAGGGAAGAACACACTCTTGTATTGCATACATTTGTTTTATCTGTAACATGATTTCTTAGGTTGACTGCTGCAAATATCATAATCATCTAGCCATCCACTATGAAATGACAAATGACAACTTTGATAAAATGTGTATATTGCTTCATAAATGTAAAGTGTTAGAATGGCAAAGCTTGATTATTTGTGGTCCGCTTCCTCTGTCTTATAAACCCCTCTCTGTAGGATTATTAATATCCACATTTTCATGGAATAAGACCACAGAATCTTGAAATCTCAGACACATTTTTCAATTTCTCTTTTTTTATTTTTATTTTTTATTTTTTGGTTTCATCCTTTTCATAAAGCTTGGCAGTGTGCCTTAGTGACTGTAAGCAGTCACTAGAAGTGAATGATAGCTCACCTCCCAAGAAAAAAACTCAAATTTTAATAGGGGCTGCTATCTGTAGTGCCAATAAGACTGCTGCCTTTGTGCAGCCTTCAGCACTCTGTATACTACTGAATGAAAATGCACATGTCAACTAGTTCCATCTCTGGCTCAAGGTATAAATGCAGGGAGTATGGAGAAAGACTGTGACATGATTTCTTAGGTTGACTGTTGCAAATACCGCAGTCATCTAGCCATCAAAACAAGATTGGTGATGCTGTCAGACTACGTATTATAAAATCATTTTTATTATGAATTAAACAGCCTAACTTTGTCTGTTGAATGATAAATATGTTACTTATTGACTGTGTGAATTTCTGTTGCAAATGTATTACTGTTGGAAACTCAACTATTCTTAGCAGTAATAACAAAACTTAATGTGCATTATACCTAAAATGGCATCTTCTAAAGTGTGTGAAAAGATAATCATTAACATGATGAATGTGGAAATATTTTTAATATATTTTACTTCCAAGTAGTAATCAAGACACTAATGCGTTTCCTTTGAAAATTTGTCATTATAACTGTGATGGTCTCTCCGCCATCAATGTGTGATGTCCCCACTCTGGGCCAGTAATTAAGGTGCCTGAATCCCCACCACTGACACTAGAGAGGGACATTTACTTGGGATACAAATGGAGATATTCAATATTTCTAGATGCAGACCTCTCTGCATCAAATACAATTTCCCTTAAGAGCACACAGGGCACAGACTCCACCTGGGGTCTATGTCACTCTACCTGTTTCCTTACAGGTTCCTAATAAGGCTCCTCATTGGCACTTTGAAACCAGTGCTTTGTGCCGCTGCCCCATGTAGCTCACACACACACTCTTTAAGATTGAATTTAAACACACACACACACACACACACACACGCACACGCACACGCACACACAAACACACACACGCACCTGGGAAAGGCTGTCTGAGATTACCCGCTCTATCCCAGACTATAAGGTAGTTCCACTGCCTCCAGTCAGTTACTATAAGGCTCTTAAAGGGTTCCCAATTATACTGAGTGAAGTTAATACTAATTAAAATGCTAAAGTTGACCAAACAGCCAGGCTTTCAAGAGTGGCCAGAGTTATCACCAAACAAATATATGCAAATACTCTCAAAGCTTAAATATTTTCTAAAAAGGACCAGCCACAATGAAACCTTTAAATAGATTTAATAATAAATAATAAAAGGACATGATAATACTAAATATCTATTTATAGTAAATACCAGAGTTTCAGTCACAGGGAATATACAAAAATAACACAGATGGAAAGTTTTACATAGTTATAAAAATCAATACTTCTACTCTCACTATATTTTCCTGACTAATCTAAAGAGAATCACTGCTTCCTAGTTAAATTACTTAATGAATAGAGCAAGGCAAAATGAGTGAGTGGTCCATGTTGTCAGATTCAATACAGAATACAGAATGCTGAGAGCAAACTCCTACTAATATCTAAATATTATTTTTGGCTTACAGAATAACATCACACACATCTGGTCATATGACTGTGTTTCCCATGTTGTCACCAACACTAGAAGCTTACAGGATTATAGCACCTATATGTTACTATACACACAGATAGAGCTTTGCTCAGATCTCCTGGAAGTTATAAAACATTAAACACTTCTACTCTTCCTACAGGAGCTACAACCTATTCTCTACCACAGACATTGTGTCTCTGACTCCCTTCAAAAGTGTGGGATAACATCTTTTTGGCTTATCCTATGAAGTAATTTAATTTCAAGAACATTTGGCGAAGTCAGGTGAATTAGGATTAACCTCTTCACTTACCAGCATATGTTGTTACAATATATACATTTAAACAGTTACAATGATACATGTACATTTCTTTTCCTTCCAGCAAGGCACATTATTGATACATTTTAACACAAGCAAACTCACCAATACATTTTCAGTACAAGCATCTGTATAAATCAATTTGTTATACAAATGAAATATAATTGTTTACAAAATTCCAGCTAGCTGTGCTGGCATATGTTAATAATTCCACTGCCCTATTTCTCCTGGCATTGCTGGCTGTACCTCTTATTGTCACACCTCTCCCCCCTTTGAAGACTAAATCTAGTTTTTCAAGTGCCCCTTGAGAAATATTACTTGAGAGTATAGAGTCTATCTGGGAATATTTTGCCCGATACCCTGTCTTGAGAGCCCATCTGCATTTGGTATTGCTAACCCCATTATGGTGCTGCACTCTCATATACCTGCAACCCTAGGCTTGACCACAGTAACTTGAGATTTTAGGTTCATAGGTTCATACTAGGCTATCTGCCCTAGGGCATATATAAGCCTAGCCAGAGTGTGTTTGGCTTTTGCTACTCATTTTAAATTAATTTTGCTATGCCCTTTTTCGAGGTTAGTATACTGTGCCTCTGTCTAACAGTGACACAGAAGTGATACCTGGGGTAAACCTATGATCTCCCATCCACTCATCAAGATTCCTCTTGAAGAGAGTCAATGAGGGACTCTGCCTAACCTGGACTGGGATTTTATTCCAGAGTGAAGGGAGCCTCTGGGTTATGAATCTGTCCCTCCAGCATGTCCTATTTATTTCAGTGTTGAGGTTCAAGTCTCTCGAGCGCTTAGCTAGATGGGATTTGGATTTTCTGAGGTGCAGCATGTCCATTAATTCTGGGTTGGACATGGCTTTATACGTCAGGCACAGATCGCCTCTGAACAGGTGGTATGCCACTGAGTAGAGCTGGAGTTTCTTTAACCGGGCAGCATATGGCATCTGTTTGAGCCCTTTGATCCTCTTGGTGAGGTACTTTAGGGGTTATTCCAGTTGCTGCAGTTGTTTGGTAAGGTACATCCCAAAAGGGGCATTGTACTCAATTATGGGCCTGATGAGGGATGAGTAAAGAGGCACGATGACCTCCCCTGATCTAGATGTGAATCCCTTCATGATTAGGTGAGCTATATAAAATGTTTTTCTAACCACTTTGGCCACGTGGTTGTCAAATGAGAGATTGCTATCAACTTGGGTCCCCAGGTCCCTAATTACTTCTTCTGTACTTAATGGATTACCACCTATGTGGTAATTTGTGGGCACTTTGTTTTTGTCAAAGGGGATGACTATGCAGTTTTTGGTGTTTAGCTTGAGGCCATGGCTCTGGCACCAGTTGTCTGTTTCTATGAGGCCCTTTTGGGGGATGCTTGTGTCAGCTGGAGAGTCGATTATGGCACCCAGTTTGCAGTCATCTGTGAACATGGTCAGCCACAGTCCTTCCGTGTTGGCCTGTACCTCCGAGAAATATATACCGAACAAGAGAGGTCCCAGGACTGAGCCTTGTGGGATGCCACTTGTAACTGGTTTGGAGTCTGACATGGCTCCAGCAATTCTAACCATGTGGGTTCTCTCCTTGAGCCAGTTTGCTACCCAACTAGTGACATAGGGGTTTATATTTAAGCTGGTGAGCTTATCTTTAATGCCTGAGTGGGGTATTGTATCGAAGGCTTTTGCGAGGTCCAGGTAGGCTGTGTGGACCACCTTCCCCTCGTCAATGGCCTTGGTGACTGTTTCAAAGAAATCGACCAGGTTTAAGAGGCAGGATCTGCACTTAACAAAGCCGAACTGGGTAGGATCCACTGTCTGTAGGTCCCCAATATCTTTATTTATGAGGTCCATGATGATCCTTTCCATAGCTTTGCAGACCAAGCTAGTCAGGCTTATGGGGTGATAGTTTCCAGGATCCGTTGAGGCACCACCTTTATGGAGAGGGACCACTGTTGCTGTATGCCACTCTTTGGGTACATATCCTGTAGTAAGGCTGAGACTGAACAGTAGTTTTATGTTTGGGTTTAGCTCTTCTTGAAGTTCATGTAGGACGCTTCCCGGGACACCGGCTGGTCCCATTGATGCTGTGTTTTTTGCTTTGGAGAGGGCAGCTCTTACCTGAGCATCTGAGATGTCAGGGGGGCAGCAGTCTGCTGGGATAGATATTTGCCCTTTTGGTGGGGAGGTGGGGGAGATGTTTGCACTGAACCTGTCAGCTAGGATGTTGGCAATGTCTGTGGGTTCAGTGTATTTTTTGTCATGTTGGACTAATTCTGAGCATATCTGGGAATTCCCACCCAGATTCCTAACATAACTAAAGAAAGCCTTGTGATTATCCTTAGTATCCTGTGCAATTTTTCTCTCGAAGCTGGCCTTAGACGATTTTATGAGTGCCCATAGTTTTTTGCTAATACTGATCAGAGATGCCTTCCCTTTTTGAGATTTTTCTCTATCATGTAGTAGCTTCCTCCTTCTATTGTATAGATTGTTTATGGCTGGGGTCCACCAGACAGGATGTCTGCCTTTGGAGGATTGGGTCTTGGTTTTATTTGGGATTGCATGATCCATGCATTCCTGAAGGTGTTCATAGAATGCGTTTATAAAGGATTCTGCGGTCTGGGCTGTATTTTACAGAGGCCCAGGGGCTTTGAAGGATTCCACCTCGGTTTTGAGGAGTGTGAAATATGCTTTAGAGAAGTTTTTCACTGTGGTTTTCTGGGCAGGGGGTGGGGTCGGGATGTGAATATCCAGTAAGATTAGTTTATGGTCTGATCTTACGAGTGAGGGATACACTTCTGGTCTGGAGCATAGAGTCCCCATGTTGGTGATGATCAGGTCCAGTATGTTTTCCCCTCTTGTGGGAGTGGTAACAAGTTGTTCCATAGCATTTGAGTTTATAAATTCTAGGAACCTTTGGGCTAGGGTGTTGGAGCTAGAGTAATGCTCCCAGTCTATGTTTGGGTAGTTGAAGTCACCCAATATAATGGTGTTTGGAGAGACCTTCATATTTTCCAGTGTTCTCAGGAAGGCTGAGTGGGGTTCCTGGGTTTGGGAGGGTTGTCTGTAGCAGGTTATAAACTGGAAGGCAGTATTACCCACTGTTAGTTGCACATGGATAGTCTCTGATGCTTCGTGCTGTGCCACCAACCTGGAGGTGTGGGTATCTTTGACGAATATTGATACTCCCCCTCCTTTTGTGGTTCAGTCCAAGTTTTGGGGCCAGAAAGCATGGTATGAGGTATAACCTGGTAGTGCTGGGGTGCTCTCGGGAGCCTTGAACCAGGTTTCTGTTACTGCACAGATATCGATGTTCTCCATGCTAAGGAGAGTTTTGAGTGTGTGCATCTTGAGGTTTAGACTTCTGGTGTTGAGTAGCATTACTCTTAGTTTCTTATCCCTTGTGATACCTATGGAGGTGGGTTTGTCTTTTGAGCCTTGCCTAAAAAAGGCACTATGCAGGTAGCAAGATCCTTTGCCAATATCCGAAAGCCCAGGGGTGACAGGTGCAAGCTGTCCCTAGCGAAGTATCATGGCTTGTCGAGCATGTCACCCCAGGCTGACAGGCATTGGATCCCCTTTGAATGACACCAATACTTAAGCCAATTGTTGAAATTGATCATCTTGTCTTCATATTGTGGCATCATTCTTGTTGAGGGTAAGATGCTACTCAAGGTCAGGGTCATACCGGCCTCGGCTACATGCTCAGAGAGCTCCTCTATGTCTCTTTTCATGTAGTCCAGGGAGGTACTTCTCAGGTCATTCACACCAGCATGGACAATGACAGAGTCATATTTGTACTTGCCCTGGAGTGACCTGAGTGCTTGTGTTATGTGACAGATCCCAGCACCTGACAGGCAGCTCACTGTGACCTTCTCCTTATTCAGCCTGGTGAGCGGGACATCAGTGTGCCTGATGATAGAGTCACCTATTACAAGTGTATCAGGTGTATTGTTTAGCCTTAAGGGTTGTGACTGTTTGGCACACTGGCTTTGTGAGCTATGTGTTGCATGTGTTTTGTTTTGGGGTAGTGGTTACTTGGGTGTCTGCTATGGAGGTCTCTGCTGCTTAGGCAGATTTTTATTTAGAGCCTCCAAGTATGTTGTGTGTTTATGTGTTTGGTTTGCTGTCGTGGTAGGTCTATGTGAGACTGGAATTGTAGTGAGTGTGGTTTCCTTCTCCTCCTGACTGGTTATGCCAGTACTGAGTTGAGAGAGCTTAGCCTCCAGTTTGGCTATATGGTTGCATCTCTCACATGTGTTGGAATTTGTTGGGAGGAGGAGAGGGTTGTCTGTGTACATGAGGCAGGTGTAACATTGCCTCAAGATTCCCAGATTCACCAGCTGGACCGAAGAGGAGATTGACAACTGACCTTTGGACATGCTAGAATAATATTGGGAATTCCTTTATAATTGAAAAAAGGACCAATGGGGAACAAGGTACACAAGGGGAGTTTGTGAGGGTGTAGTGCTTTTAATTTTTTAGTGCTGACTTAGTGAGCAAGTGCCAGGTAACTTAAATGCAAAAACGACAAACAGTAACTTTCTTTCAAGTGAAACAAGGAAATAAGTACAGTAAGCAATGCAGATATCACTAGGGATCCACAGAAGTGCTGAAAAGCCGCATTTTAGGTGGAATTAGCGTTTCCGGGAAATAACAAGCAAACAAACAACAAGCATACAAAGATTCAACAGGCCTGGATCTAGTCTATGCTACAGCAAACAAGGTGTACCAATTTCAGTAAGAAACAGTTCATATATGCAGGCACTATAAGCCTTTAACCAGAAATTCCCAGCTCAGAAGGGCAGAGTCCAGCCTCTCCTCCCACAAGAGTGCAGACCACGAACCTCCTCATGTAAAATAACTGGCCTGAAGCCCAAGTGCTTAAACCAGAACTAATACACTTTTAGAATAACAGACACTGAGCCCTCAATCTGCAGTTCCCAACTTAGAAGGATGTAAGCTACCAGTCCTGCCACCACAGTGCAGGCCACAAACCTTCCTAATGTAAAACAACTGGTCTGAAGCCCAAGTGCTTAATCCAAAAGACTTAGAATGATAGCTACACTTTAATCAAGTTACTACAAAGCAGTAATAAATACAATTGAATACTTTAAAGAATGCCTGGATTAGTGCTCAAGTTATACTACAAAGCTAGATTCAGCAGGCCTGGATCTAGTCTATGCTACAGCAAACAAGGTGCACCAATTTCAGTAAGAAGCAGTTCAAATATGCAGGCACTATAAGCCTTTAACCAGAAATTCCCAGCTCAGAAGGGCAGAGTCCAGCCTCTCCTCCCACAAGAGTGCAGACCACGAACCCTCTTAATGTAAAATAACTGGCCTGAAGCCCAAGTGCTTAAACCAGAATTAATACACTTTTAGAATAACAGACACTGAGCCCTCAATCAGCAGTTCCCAACTTAGAAGGATGTAAGCTACCTGTTCTGCCACTACAGTGCAGACCACAAACCTTCTTAATGTAAAACAAATGGTCTGAAGCCCAAGTGCTTAAACTAAAAGGCTTAGAATGAGTTACACCAATCAGTAATAAATACAATTGAGTACTTTTAAGATGATGCAAAAGCAAAATAAAGTAGGAAGAAACACAAATACAGTAAAAGCAGATACATTTTTTTAAGTGAAAAGAGAGAAAGGAAAGAGAGAAAGGAGTAGCAGAAACTAAGCTGATTGGCCTTCTCAAATGTTCTCCCTGTATTGGGTAGAATGAGGTAATGAAATTAGACTGGGAGGAGGGTCCCAGATCAAATTTACACTAGGGGTGGGCAACTGCAAAGCCAGCAGCTATAAAAACACCAACAGAAAGGGAGGGTGGGAAACAAACTGCAAAAATGTTTCTCACAGCTGAAAAGCAGCAGTGAGCCTTTAAATGAAAGTTTTAAACAGTGAAAGGAGCCTCTAGAAAAAAGAGTTTAACTGCAACAAGTTATCAGAAACAAACAACCCAACAGATGCTTAATAAAAGTGGACAATTTCCAGTTAATACCTAACATAGTGAAAATAGCTAGAAAAATACACAGTACACAAAGTGCTATAAATAACAAAGAAATAAAGAACAAAATAAACAAAAAACAGGATACTTAATGCTATATATTATAGCTCCAAGTTTCCTCAGTGTCCTTCCTTTGATCAGCTCAGTGTGAAATGGCAGAACACTCACAACTGAACTTCTTAGGTAACAGAAAGTTGAAACCTGAGACAGCTTTTAAGAAAGAAATCTCAAAAGAACCAGTGAGGTGCTTAGTCTAAGCTGTAGTCCAGGTGACCTCAGTCAGCCAATGACCTCAAACAATTCTCTCTCACTGAAATGCCTGATGGCTTTGGCTAAACCAAGATGTCCCTGAATATGTGCTCAGACACACAGCCTCCACAAACACTAGGCCCAAATACAAGCCTGAATATGGAAATGCTACAAATAGCCCCACTACTTAGAAAAAAATGCAGAAATGTTTTTCACAGCTAAAAAGCAGCAGTGAGCCTTTAAATGAAAGGTTTAAACAGCTAAAGGAGCCTCTAGAAAAAAGAGTTTAACTGCAACAAGTTATCAGAAACAAACAACCCAACAGATGCTTAATAAAAGTGGACAATTTTTGCTGGCTGGTTCACTGTAGCCATGGATCCCCCTCAAACTCCTCCTGCCTCTTACTGCAAATACTTAGCACAAGGGAATTGCTATCATGGTAAGGTTTCATCATGTTAACATGGTACAGTCTGTGCCCTTGCCTCCTGCCTAGCAGTTCTGGCATATAGTTAACATCACTGATCTTCCTTACTGCTTTGAAGGGTCCCTCTCAAGCTGATTGCAGCTTATTGTGTCTGACAGGAATAAGAATCATAACCTGATGTTCTACAGCATAAGGGCAGAAATGGGCACATTGTGTGTAAGTAAAACAAATCCAACTGCATGTATTTTGGCAAATTACTGTGTTTTGACACAAATTACTACTTTTCATTGATTGAAGCCTTGAATAGCATAACTCGAGTTGTTCAAAGTATTTCAAAGTTTGTAAAAGTGATTACAGTGCATGCTTATTACTGTGCATTTACCCCAAAGAATTTGTTGTGTGCAAAGTGTAACTATTTCGTGAAGTGCTCTCAAGTGCAGCTATTTCAAAAGTTTCTTGTGCCTGGTTGTGTCTGTTTGCAAAATGTCACAATTACAGACTGTCTTTTGCACTGTACAGAGTTGTTTGGCAAAGTGCAGCCATTTTGTGGAAGTTACAGTGTGCTGTGTGCTGTTTATTTTCAAAGTGCAGTTATTTTGAGGTTTTTCTCACTCTGAGCATCTTCTACACAAAACATTCACAAAGTGCAATTACTCTGAAACAGTTTATTCACAGAGTGCCATTACTTCGAGATAGTTTATTCATAAGGTGGAATTACTTTCAGACAGTGGTTTCATAAAGTGCTGTTACTTTGAGATAGTGTATTCACAAAGTATAGTTACTTCAAAATGTTTTTTGGCCTCCATTTCTATTGCTCAGTTTGTTTGTATTATGCAGTTGTTCAAAATGTTTCTTAAAAATATGATAAATTACTTTGGCAGTAAAATTATGATAAATGGCCTTGGCATTAAAGCAATTACAGAATAAAGGCTCATATAGTAAAATACTGATTATAAATGATTATAAATGACTTTAGCACTGAAGCCATTACAAGATAAATGGCTCGCATAGCAAAGTAATTTCAAGGCAAGTGGGTTTTTATTGTAAAGAGATTTCAAAGTGTTACAGTACCCAGGAAACTTATTTTTTGAAATTCTGTTATACAAAGGCTCATTGTGTTTATACAACAACTGGCATAAACTTCAAGGACATGTTTATGTGCATGTACAAGTGTGTGTGTTCTTGCATATTTGTAAGAGTCTTCACTGAGATATGTTAATATTGCAGACGGGTTTTGCAAACCACAAACATGTGTTTGATCAGAATATTGCAGAGAACTGGAGAATATTTGAGCAAGAATACAATATATTTATACAAGAAGCTTATTCTGATAAAGCAGCATGTACCAGGGCATTCATTTTGCTGAACCTAGCATGGTCAGAGGCCATTGAAAGGGAGCATTCATTTGTCTATGCACCAGCAGTGTATGAAGGTGAAGGAGAAACCTGTGCTGTTGTGCAGGCTCAAGGGAAGACCTCAAGTGTTTGAAGTGCAAATTTAGAGAAATGTGTAACCCCCGGACTAATGTCACACTAGAGAGGGATGTGATTTACATTACAGATCAAAAACAACGAGAGACTTTTGCAGCTTTTATTACCAACCTGAGAAACAAAGCTAAAATGTGTAGATTTGGTGATTTAAAGGATGAGTTAATAAAGGACTGACTCATGTGTGCTATTAATGAGGAAGATTTTGCTACATGACAGTGATTTAATGCTGAGTAAAGCCATTGATATTTGTCATTTTCATGAATTTACCGAAAGGCACATGGGTATGCTTGCTAGTGATAAGAGTATGGTTTCAGTAGGCTGCAGAGCTAATGTAGACAGCATGCAAAATGTGACAGGCAAAAGTAGGCCTAAGCACATGGCAGCAGCAGCCCCTGTGGGACTTCTAGGTAAAACCTGCTAACCAAGGGTACCTAGTACAAAATAAATGTTGCTCAGTACAGCATGAGCGAATCTGCAAAACCCAAATCAAGCTTTACTGTAAACATGTGCATATCATTTGGCTAGCATGTTCACAAGTGTAAGGAATTGAAACATTTTCAAAGATTTTGTAAATCGAGTAAGCCTCACACAGTTACAAAGAAGGGTCACATCAAAAAGCAAGTTAATCAAATAGACCTGCAACAGTCTGTTTTCTATGTAAATGGTGTGTCAGTAATTTGTGAAAAGACTGATGCAGTAGATGTACTGGCAAAAAAATTAAGTGTTTTTTTACTGTCTGGATCAATAGTAAATCCACTGAGCTTAAAGAAGACATTGGTTCAAAGTGAATCTCATGTTGGCAGATACTTTTACAAGGGTCAAAGCTGGTGAACAACTAAATGGGACTAGTGTGAAGCTTGTTTTTTACGGAGGTGAAGAAACTCAAACCAAAGGGTCAGTAGTTCTTTCATGTTGTATGACCAAGAACTGTTATAGCCTATTGTTCTATATGCTTTGAAGACCTGTAGAGTCATTACTGGGTCTCAGAGACAGTTTGAAAATGAATCTGTTTTCTTTTACCAAAGAAGTTCATCAGATAAGCATGTGTCCTAGTTCCAGCTTCACTAACTATTTTTTCAGAATATGCTGATGTTTTCAATAACAAGTTGAGCAAACTTCCAGTTGTGTATTCTATGAAATTAGACCCAGAAATCAGTCCAGTGGTCAGACCAGCAAAAAGAGTTCCGATAGCTATGCAGCATAAAGTCAAAGCTCAGCTGGACAAAATGGTGCAACAAGGTGTAATTTGTCGAGTCATAGAACCTACTGAATGGGTGTCATCCATGGTAGCAGCTCATAAGAAAGGCTCAGATGAAATCAGAATTTGTATTGACCCAAGAGATTGGAACAAAGCATTGAAGAGTCTGCATAGAGGTTGCAGCCCTGATACTGAATGTCACTGTTTTTTCTGTCTTAGATGCAAAGAGTTTATTTTGGCAAATGATGCTTCATTGCAAGTCTTCATTTCTGACTACATTCAGTACCCCATTTGGAAGATATAGATTCCTCATGATGCCATTTGGAATAAATTCTGCAAGTGAAGTCTTTCAGTGTGCAATGGAGCAAATTTTTTTCAGGTTATTCTTGTGCCATAATAGTAGATGCTATATTGGTCGGAGGCAATGGTGAGGCAGAGCATGACAGAGATCTTAAGAGAGTTCTAGACAGAGCACGTGAAGCGAACTTAAAGCCCAAACCTCTGAACTTCAACTTCAGACTACCAGAAGTTACACATGTTGGTCATTTGTTTACAAGTACTGGCTTGAGACCAGACCTGTCCATGCAAGTAGCTATTCTTGAAATGCCAGAACCAGATAATGTGCAAGTTTTAAAACATTTTCTTGGTATGGTTAATTACTTAGGCAAGTTTTTACCAGACTTCATTTAGTTGACAGTGCCTTTCAGAGAGCTGACATGTAAAAGGATTACTTGGTTATGGCTAAACCAGCATCAGAGTGCATTTGAAGTTCTTAAGCAGAAAATTGCTACCCCACCAACATTAAGATACTGTGATGCCAACAAACTAGTGACTCTTTCCTGTGATGCTCCAAAATTTGGTTTAGGTGCAGTTATTCTATGCATCTAGAACACTTACTCAGACTGAGATGCAATATGCTCAAATTGAGAAAAAACATTTGGAAATAGTGTTTGCATGTTCCAAGTTTCATTATTATATCTATGGTCGAGAAATCTAGATTGAAACTCATCATCAATCTTTGCTTACTATTTTAAAGAAGCCCATGCATTCAGCTCCAGTGAGATTACAAAGAATGATGCTTAAATTGCAAATGTACAACTTCAAAAAGGTCTATACAAAAGGCAAACTTTTTTATCTAGCTGATACCTTACCCAGATTGCCCAGAAATATAATTGAACAGCTTGATACAGAGAATTTTGACTTTGATGCCATGGAAGTGTGTTATTTTTCTACCATAAGTACTTGAAGAGCTAAGAGATCATACAATGACCGATCTAGTTTTGCAGAAGCTCAATCTCTATATCCATGTTGGATGGCCATCAAAGCAATCTAGTGTACCACCAGAAGTGCAGTCTTACTTTCCTTACAGAGATGAGATGTTAATGGAAGATGGCATTAATGTCAAAGGTACTAAAATTGTTGTTCCTGCTTCATTACAATGAGAATATATCCAGATTTTGCATTGTGGTTACCTGGGTTCCAAATCTACTGAGAGAAGGGCAAGAAGACTAGAATTTTGGACTACTCTTGTTCACTATGTAATAGTATTAAAGCACATGTGCAAAGAGATCCACTTCAGCTAAGTCAAATTCCTGATCTACCTTGGTCAATTGCAGCTACTGACATATATCTGAGTGGAACAAACAATATTACTTAGTACTGGTAGACTCTTATTCCAATTAGTTTGAGATCGATCTACTACCTAATATCACTTCTACGACAGTCATTACTAAGTTGAAACACCATTTCTCAGTCCATGGCAGTTCACAGAAATTACTCTCGGACAATGGTAAATAATTCATCAGTCAATTGTTTCAGAAATTTGCCAGAGAATGGGACTTCGTACATGTTACTAGTACTCCAGAGTATCCACGATTAAATGCACTTACTGAACATGCAGTGCAGGGTGTAAAGCAATTACTTGATAAGTCACAGTGTGAAAATACTGATTTTTTTTTTATTTACTCAATCTCAGAAATATACCCCATAATGATATACTTGGCACACCTGCTCAGAGACATCTAGCTAGGCAAACCAGAACAACATTGCCCATCAATTCTAGTTTATTTAGGCCTAAAGCTAAGAACAACCAGCAATCAAAGTCCAGTTATCTAGAATGTGTTCTTTTCAAAAGTCCAGCTATGAGAAGTTGAGCAGATTTCTTCATCCATTTGGAAAAAGGAGAGAGAGTGAGGATACAAACGACAAAAGGTTTCCAAGGTTTCCACCGGATTGGTCAAGTAATGAGTATTTGTGCAGAGCCAAGATCCTAGTTTGTTAAATCCAAGGGTGTGGAGTACAGGAGAAATTGCAGACATCATCTTCCTGTAGCAGAACCGATATTGCAGCATCATACCTGTCACAAAGACTCTAACTCTCAGAGCAATCCAGATGATATTCCTGTTCCAGAACATGTCTTGATTCCTGATACTGTTGCGGCAGATGATTCCAGTGTTTCTAAGATTGAACAGTCAGCAGAGACAATCCCAGTTGCTAAACCAGATCCCAAATTTTATGTCACATGATATGGTTGCATTTCAAAACCTAGTGTGAAATATATAGCAACTTAGACATAGTTGTATATATGTATCTAGCTTTGTATTGCATAATGAAAATAATTTTTGTGTAAATTGCATATTCATTAATATCAGTTCTTCTTCTTTCAGCTTTTCCCAGTTAGGGGTTGCCACAGCAGATCACCTGTCCACTCATGATTAGTAGTGGAGTTTTATGGTGTCGAGTTGCCAGCCCAGCAACCAACCTTCCACAGAAGGCACACACATGCACGCACTCACACCTAGGGCCAATTTAGAGTGTCCAATCCACCTACAGCATGCCTTTGGGATGAGGGAAGAAACTGGAGCACCCAGAGAAAACCCACATGACCACAGGGAGGACATGCAGACTCAGCATAGAAGGCACCCCAGCCAAGGATCAAACCGGAGAACCTCTTGCTGTGAGGTGGCAATGCCAACTGCTGCACCACTGTGGCCGCCCATATTCATTAATATCAGTGATAATGCCAAACTCATTTTCTCAAAGAAGGAGGATGTAGAATAACAGGTGTGCTGTATCTTTAAGAAGCATTTCCAAAATCTGTGTGTGCATATAAATACCAAGCATGTGCTAACTTCAGTGCCATTTTGAAGGTGCAGCCAAAGTGTTAACATCTATGGGCATGATAGCTAGTTTGTTTGTAAGTTAAAGTTACTTAACCTCATTTTTGATGTGTTTGTATACAATAAAGCTGCTTGAACAAGAACCCACAATGTTCACCTGTTTTATCCTTACCTGGTGAGTGACACACCTGCTGAAAATCTTTAACAAAGCATTTGCCACCTTTTATGCCTCAATGGAGGACAGAGCCACCACCTCAGGGTATCTAGTAGCATAATCTACTACCAGCAGGATATACTTCTTCCCTGTGGAGCTTGGGAGAGGCCCCACAATATCCATAGCTATCCACTGAAATGGCTCCTCAATCACAGGCAGAGGCATCAAAGGAGCTTTGACCTTGTCTCCTGCCTTGCCTACTATTTGGCAATGCTCACAAGTCCTGCAGTATCCTGTTACATCCCTTGCAATCCCAGGCCAATAAAAGTTCTGCATAATATGTCTCTTGGTACACTTTATGACCATATGACCTGCAAAAAGAATGTCATGGCTATGGCTAGAAGTGCCAGATGGTACACTCTAGGCACTGCCAACTGCTGTATTACCTCACCTACTAGCACTACCTCAGGGGTCCACTCTCTATACAGTAACCCTTTGATCCAGTATACAGACTCTCCTTTTCCTTGGGAATCAGGTGCCATCCTAGTTACCTCCCTCAAGCCTCTAGTGTAGGGTCTAAGAGGTGAGCCTGTCTCAGCTCTACTTTTGTGACTCTTCACAGCTCCCCTTCCATAGAAAGTCTGGTATCCTCTGACAGCAGTGCCACACTGTCAGCCTGGGTACTATCACTCACCTCTGCCCCTGAGGTCACTTTGTACAAGGGAACATCAGTACCTAGCAGCAGCTGTGGTTTACCTTCAGACTCACTGCTACAGGGTATCTCCCTCCCAGCAATAGCCACACCACCAGCTCTAGCTTCAGGTATGGTGTCTGTCTTGGTCTCCCTCAGGCTACCAGACCCCATGCCTATCTTCAAGCCTGATTGTGTGTAATTGCATGCACACAAGGTACTGCATTATCAAAATCATTCCCTATCAAGACATCTGCAGGGGTATCCTCAAACATATCTATGTGCTTGCTTCCTTTTCCACCCTCCCAGTCAAGGTGAACCCTAGCAAAATGTATTTGAATGGGGTTACTCTTAAAGCTCTGACTGGAGTAGACTACCCTAGCAAGTACTGTTCTTCTTTACCACTGCAGGCTTCACAATGATTATGTCAGAGGCTGTGTCTCTCTTACAGGTGGCCTGTTTTCCATCCACTAAGAAAGGATATAACCTATTGTGATAGTTTCGTACCCTTGTTGTCTCCAGACAGCTTACCACTGGCATACTGTTATCCCTGCTTGCTGGCTCCCCCACCTTTTGTTCCCCATCTTGCCTCCATGGACATATATATGCTACATTGCCCCACTTACATTTAAAACATTTAACCCTTGATCCTGGTAGCTTACCTAAACTAGTGGCTTCCCCTGTTACTGGCAGACTCTGCTTTGGTGGTTTAAGCTGTCCACCCTGGGTTCTCTTATATCCATGTGCAGCACTGGGTATCCCTTTCCTGTGCAGTGATGCCCTGCTTGCTAAGTGGAGATGCCCCTTTTTTCCCCAGCTCATCTGCAGAGTTGCACTCTCAGTCTGCCAACAAGATTCTCATATCCTCAGGCAAATTGCTAAGCACTTGTTCCCTCACCAAAAGGTCTGTCAACATTTCAAAAGTGGTGACCTGACACCCACTCATCCACCTATGAAAATAAGTGCTTAACTCAGCAACATAAACAAGAGAACCACCTTCCTGCCAGACAGACCAGTGGTGCAAAAAAAAAACGAACTTGTAGTTTCCAAGAAATCAGTTTAATAATCCAACAATAGTCAAGTGCTTTTGTCCAGCACACGCTGGACTTCTTCAGAACCAATAAAACAATTAAAAAACAGCCATTTAAATACAATTCAGCAACCAATAGAAAAAAAGCATTTAAATACAAGTAATTAACTATAAAAACAACCCTTTATAATAATTACTGTATAAAAACGTGTATATATTTTTTAAACAAACTCAATATAAATTACTTACAAAACAAGAGCTCTATATTTTAAAAAGGGCATAATTGAAACATGTTCATTAATCCCAGGGGAATGGGTGGTGTTTAACCTTAGTTGCCATTTCATTTCTGTTCTCTCAAGTGTGTTTGTCCAACCCCTTGGATTCATCTCAACTATTTCTAAAATACCAAATAAAAAATGTGTACAGTCCCCATTACTATCCAAATGCTTAAAAAGGGCATTGTTAATATTTTTCTGATCAATAGCATAAACATGCTCATAAATTCTCCTACGGAGAGTTCTTTCCATTTTCCCTATATAAAAATTAAAACATTTTTGACAAACTGCTATATAAACCAAACCCTTTGTACCACAATTACCTACTATTGTCCTCACCTTTATACCGGATTCACCAATGTGTAATATTGCCTCTTTTAAAATATACTTACAATAATTGCAATGGCCATAGCATGTTGTACCCTTATCCAACACAACTTTTAACATAACTGGGTGTTCAAACAAAAATTTCAAATTTGATCTTGTTCTAAAAACAAAGGTGGGTTAGTACCCATAAATACCTGAATCTCCTTATTTGCCCTAAATAAAATCCAATTTTTACTCAAAATCACCTTAACTTTTTTACTGTAACACTCATAAGTCAAGACCATACTGTTTTCATACTCTTTTTGACATGTTTCTTCCTTATTAGTGTCAATGGTGGTTCCTAATAAAGGGGTATACCTAAAACCCTAATTGTCTTTCACTAAATTATACATTTCAAGAACCATTTTTCAGGATAACCTCTATCGTAAAAAAACCTTTCAAGACATCCATCTCCCTAATGACACTATTAAAAGAAGAACACATTCTAGCCACTCTAATGAACTGGCCCTTAACACTACTTTTTTCATATAGAATGGGTGACTACTACTATATTCCAAATAATCATTGGAGAATGTAGGTTTTCTGTACAAAGTGGATGAAAATTCTTTCAAAATAGTATCATTACTGATAGACACATCTAGATAACTAATTATCTCATTATTATGTGTGGAGGTGAACTTAAAATTAACCCAGCAACATAATCACACACACTTTCATCTGCCTTGTGTCTATGTTCATGAAACTTTTTTTCTGTAAGCTTCAGGTATTAACTTAAAACATTCTGGTAAAAACATTTGACTTTTTCATAGTTTAAACAATAAATATCAGATAATTTAGAAACAGCAGTTACAACTTTACCTTAGAGTAAGGGGGTCAGGAACCATACTCAGAGCCCTTGGTCAACACTATGCCATTTACATACTGTTTCAAATATATCAGTAAAACTATCAAAATGATCACCCTATGTAAATTGTTGAAGACATTTACTGACTTTTATTGCTTCTAGCATTCAGTTATTCCCTTCTTCATTACCTCCATGACCCTGGCGAAGAGTCAGCATCTCATTCTCATGTCAATGCTGCTTCTCATTTTCTTCAGCCTCCAAACTGTTTCTCTGCTGATTCTAGTTCCATCCATTTTGCATACTCTAGTCTCTCCACTGATTCTCATTCCATACATTTGGACTCCAGTTCAGGTTTTTTTATCTCCAGATGGATTTTAAGTCCTCTGATGAAAAAGTGAACCATTCTGTTTCTGAGGGCTGCAAATTCCCATCACCAGAATTGTTATGCTCCTGGTTGCTGGTCTGAACTAAAAATCGGAATGAAATCAGTTCATCTTTAGTCAGGTTGGCATACACCAGTCCTATGGATTCTTGGCCAACTGGTTCTTTGTCAGCTTGTCATAATCCTCTGCAGACGTTTTTACCTGCTCTCCCTGACTAAACTAAACTAACAAAAAATAAATAATAACTTTTGTGATATGAAACTCTGAATGTTCAACTTGTGGCTGTTTGAAAGTACATGTTTAGTGACAACTGTTTACAGGCTACAGAAGTTCAATATCCACACCAGTGCTTACCAATATGTGATGGTCCCACCACTGCCATCAATATGTGATGTCCTCACTCTGTGTCAGTAATCAAGGAGCATGAATCCTCACCACTGACACTGGAGAGGGACATTCACTTGAAATACAAATGGATCCACTCAGTATTTTTAGATGCAGACCTCTCTGCATCCAAGTAAAAGTTCCCTTAAGAGCACATAGGGCACATACTCAGCCTGGGGTCTGGGTAGACTATCTGTCTCACTCCAGGTCCCCGATAAGGCTCCTCACTGGCACTGTGAAATCAGTGCTTCATGTCCCTGCCCCAAGTAGTTGACACATGCACACATAATCTTTGAGACTTAATTCACACACACACACACACACACACACACACACACACACACACACACACACACACACACACACACACACACACACACACTCACATACACACTCACGCAGACACCTGGAAAAGGCTGGCACAGATTACCCACTCTACTTACTTTGCCCAGACTATAAGGTAATTTCACTGCCACCATTCAGTAACTATGATGCTCATAAAATAGTACCCAATTAAACTGAGTGAAGTTAATATTAATACAAATGATAATGTTGACCAAACAGCCAGGCTTTCAGGAGAGTCCATAGTTATCAAATAAATATATGCAAATATTCTCAAAGCTTAAATATTTTCTAAAAAGAACTAGCCACAATGAAAAGTGTACATATATTTAATAATAAATAATAAAAGGATATGAAAGCACTAAATATCTATTTACAGTGAACACTGGAGTTTCAGCCACAGAGAATAAAAAAATAACACGAATGGAAAGTTTCACACAGTTACAGAAAAGCAGTACTTCTACTCTCACTATATTTTCATGACTAATCTAAAGATAATTACTGCTCCTTAGTTAAGTTACTTACTATATAGAACAAGGCAAGATGAGTGAGTAGTCCTTGTTGTCAGATCCAAGACAGAATACAGAATGCTGACATCAAACTCTTACTAATATCTAAATATTATTTTTGGCTTACAGAATGACATCACACACATCTAGTCATTCGACTCTGTTTCTCGTGCTATCACCAACACTAGAAGTTGACAGGATTTTAGCACTTATGTGTTATCATACACACACACAGATAGAGCTTTGCTCAGATCTCCTGAAAGTCATAAAACTATAAAACACTTCTATTCTTCCTACAGGAGATGTGACACATTCACAAGCACAGACCCTGCATCTGGCTCCCTTCAAAAGTGTAGAATAACAGCTTTATGGCTTAACCCATAATGTAATTTAATTTCAAGAATATTTTGCAAAGCCAGGTGGATTAAGACTAACCTCTTCTCTTCCAGTATATACTGTTACAATGTATACATTTAAACAGTTAAAATAATACATGTACATTTCTTTTTCTTCTAGCAGGGTGCACTATTGATGCACTCTTAACACACGTAAACCTCACAAATACATTTTCAGCACAAGCATCTGTACAAATCAATTTGATATACAAATGGCATATAATTATTTACAAAATTCCAGCTAGCTGTGCTGGCTTGTGTTACAAATTCACAGCCCTATTTCTCTTGGCATGACTGATAGTACCTCATATCATCACAATAACTTGTATATGGTGCATCAAAAAATGAGCTTAAGTAATCTCCTTTCTGGCCCCTTTCTCAGATGTAGTCACTACCTGAATATCTGATGATATGTAACAGAAATAAAAGCTATCATTTTGAAAAAAAATTTTAAAAGGAAGAATGTCTCGTGCTAATCCCATACATCCTGTGTTCTTTGCTAATAAGTGGAATAATACCGGTTATTCTTGTTATGAGTAATACATAATTATTAACCATGGGATAGGTAAAGATAAACTGCAACCAAACAGGATAGGTTATTTCCAGCACAAAAAAGGAAACTGGCTAGGTGTAAAATAGACAACAAGACCAGCTGGTCTAGTACTTACATATGAACCTATGAAGTAAAATTGACTATTGGAAGTGATAGCTTTGCAAGACCGCTATGAATAATGATTTGTATGTAAGTCAAATATAATCTGTGTTAATTATGTTAAGTGTAACACTGCTGATCATTAATTCAAACCACATTTGCCTAGGTATAATTTGCACATTTATTTAAAATTAGTATGACTTATCACATATTATTATTATGTGTGTAGGACTGTATGTTGTGCATAGTATATATGATACCTACCCCATTACCTATTACTCAGGAAATGCAATTCCATGTATATGAAATTTATTTACAGATGACAATTCTGCCTTTTTTACAGAAATCAAGCACCATGACAAGTGAAAGTCATACAGACATACAAACATGTCTTAATTAGATCTTCCCTCATGATGAAAATGTTCTGCTCAAGATACAACTTACAAAATAGGCTGTCCAGTGGCATTGTTAGTTAATAAGCAGCATTCATCATTTTACCTTTTTTATTTCTCCTGGTTTCAATTCCTAGGTGGTATTAATCAAGGTTTCTACTGTGTATATCCCAGCAACCCATCATGTCTCATTTCATAACAGCAATTATTATAACACATATTATAAAACATTTGATTATTTTCTGGTGGAGTATATGTAAATAAGGTGAGCATCATGCATGGCTAAGTCTCATTACCTTATTTCACACCTTCAATGTGTTTTGAAGGAACCATTCCCAGTGTCTCTTCTAAGAATATTTTATTCTTTCAAATGTAAAGCTGGCAAAGGTTATGCATCATTGTTCACAGGCTGGTATGGGCCAGGTTTGAATTGGGCACCAGTTCAGACACAGAGTTCTAGGTCTCCTTCAGATAACGCGGTGACATTGAGCTTGGTGCTCTATCTAGAGCTCAATGGTGGTGCAAAGAGAAGTCCATTTTCTGTATGGCACTCCTTGTCAAGTGCTACAGCTATAGCTCCTCCAAGGGCATTATTTCAGGCCTCAGTACAAAGCTAAGGCTTGGAATGGCTTGGCCAAGATAGTCTCCAGTGCAGCTGGCATTCCCTGCACCAGGGAATAATGTTGTCACCATTATGGTGACATGAAGAGGCACAAGTCAGAGCTCCTGAACTGATGTGAGGCTTAACTTAAGGCTGCAAAAACTCTTGGATAGTGTAAGCATGGTGACCGAGTACCAGTCAATAATATAGTGTGGATTTTCCAGCTAATTCAGTTATTCATTATGCTTCAATTTTTTTGTCTGTTTTCTGTTCTGTGCAGCTGCTGAAGTGGTTATCCAGAACAGAGAGGCTTATAAGGAAAGACAGGCTTGCCTCAGAGAGGCACAGGGTAAGTATGTGCCAGGAATGAAAGCAAGCTAGATTATAGTGTTCAGTCATCCGTCCATATGAGCTTCAGAAGACATACCTAACATTTATGCCAAAAGTAAATGCCTGCTCTAAAATTGCTTGATCAACTTAGTTGTGTGTGGGTTCAATTCCCAGCAACAGCAATTAACTTTTATTACAGGAAAACATGTATAAATTATTTACTGAAATATTAAATGACATTAAACATTCAATTTTTAACTGCATTTTAGTTAATAGCTAATATACCACAGTCAAAAAACAGTTTCTGTTTTGTTTATAGTAGCACTGAGACATGTATTTTATGAAACAGTAATGCCGCCACATCATACCTGGCAAAAGGTGAACAAAGTTATGTATTATATTTGCTTAAATATTGAAAGAATGATGTAATATTGATGTTATTAGATACCCCCCCACACACACACACACACACACACACACACACACACACACACACACACACACACACACACACACACTCACTCACTGTATATCTCTATTTTTTTCTTTTCTGGATGGAAACATTGCTACTGCAACACAATTGACCATTAGTACAAGGAGCTAGTCTGACTACTGAAGTTCAGCCTGACATATCTCTGCAGGTTGCTGTAGTGGCACATCTGGTTCACAATCTGTCAGTGTTGCCTCCAATAACTGCTCCAATTCCATCATGCAGCTCTGCCTTAGCTGTTGATGCAGTGGCCCCCACTTGCAGCCATGAGCAGTACTTGAGGAAGTGATTTTGTCACCTGTCAGGAACTAAAAGGGCTGGTGGAAGCCATCAGGAGAGGGTCCACATGCCTGAATCAGCCAAATAGAAAAGAGGTCTTGCTTTGAACTGCAAAACTGATGCTATATCCAGCACTGACCCAGGGATTTGTGCTAGGAGACAGTGATGGCAGTACTGACGGTGAGGACTAGACTCCTCAGTCACAGTCTCTCTTAAAATTTTGTGAGAATCGCCATCCCTGTCTGTTTTGTATGTCTTGCATGTCTGCTCCTGCTACATAATTTAATCTCTTATTCCTCATTACCTACTGCAACATTTGTCGCTTTGAAAAAATAAAATAAAAAATTGGGTGACAGTCCCACAAAAAATAAGTCCCATACATAGCTCTCCTCTTGCCTATGTATCTGCTTGACACACCTGATTTGGCCCAATTGGCTATACAACATTATTCTGTTGTTATCACCCAGTCCTGATGTGTTGACTATCCAAAATCAGCATATTCTGGTTACACAAATATGTATATTTTGTGAAAACATGGATAGCTATGGTGCTCTTTTACCACCATTTTGCTCATTCCTTCATTCTTCTGCCTATGTCCTACCCTCTGCTTATCCTCCATTTTCACCACTGTCCTATCAGCCCCTTTTTCTTACCTTAAATCTGGTAAGAAACAGAGTTACAAACAATGCACATGGCCAGAATTCACCCATAGAAAAAGATTTCAATTTTTGTCCTCATCTTTTGCACAATGCTTGGAATCATACACAACATTGCTAACTGGCATTAAATGGAGTTTCACCTCCTATGGCAAAAAACAGTGAGTTTTTGTCATTGACAGCACTAGTATGGTTATCGCCTTGAAAATGTGCTTAGCTCTGTTGTGCTATAGAAATACAGACTAATAGCTCTATTGTGGAACAGTTACTCTGACATATTTATTAGGCTGCTGTTTATAATATACACTTATGAGATGTTGCAATTGTCATTACTGTCATGAAACCTGATGTCTAAATTCCCTCTTGCTTCAGTCTACTGACACTGTCTATTCATGTGTTCAATTTTAACTTTGTGAAGTATGACTGCTTCTATGGTATGAACAGGTCTGCAGATTGTTTTTTGCATAGTATCAAGGGTTCAAATCCAAAAGTATGTCAAGGTGTTATTTATTGTGTTTTTTATACTACTATTTTGTGTGTGTAACTCTTTCCATTTCTCTGTCCTTGTCTCCCAATGTTTTTCTCTTCTCCCCCTTTTGTCTCATCACTCTTTGTCCTCAGCATTTGCTCAATACCTGGTACTGAGTAGCAATAGTAAATGGCAGTTCACGTGAATAGACAGTTATTATCATATGCTGAACAGGCTGCAGACTTGAATGTACACCATTTGCTATGTTGGATTTATAACTATTGTTATGAAGTATGCTAAGACAAAGTCCCTTGCTTCATCATGTTTCTTTAGTTTGAGATTCTACCAGCATTAACATGCTCATTCTCTTAAGTGTCTCATAACCAGCCCCTAAATGTTCATAGCTTCAAAGAAATAACAGCAATCTATTTTGTACAATCAAGATATTATGTGTTAATAAACATAGTACACAAGGCATATCTGAAAATATTGCAGCTATCTATACAAAAGGTGAGAGGATGAACTTAGTTGCATTTCCCTGCATTTTTGAAGTATTTTGATTATGACGTTTGCATGTCTTTTATCAGTGATGTCATATAGACACATACAATTGCATAAGAAGCAGTGCAGCATACCTCAAGCACATGGACAGTCACCAGGTATGAGTGGTAGGTATGCACCTGTATTATCCGTATAATGAGTACTTTACTGCAATTATCATGACAAATGTGAAAATCGTGACACATAAAACACTAATATAATATGCAGCTGTTCTGAACTGGCTCAGAATCAGACATGCTTCAATGTCTGTACTCCTTATCAGTGCAAAGGCTGGTATGAAACACCATCGCCTACTGTTAATTCCCACTCTAATTTCAAAACCTTGAAATTAAATTACACATCCAATAATACTTCGCCATCAACCTCACAAATCAACTTGTCAGTGGTGTTCTTCAGAAAGAACTTTTGAAAACAAAATCAAGTAATGTGAGTGGCTTGTATCACTTCTGTGAGTTCCAGTGGACAGTTATACTCGAGAAATGTGGAGTTAACTCTTAGGCAGACTGAGCACTTCTGTATGAAAAAGTATGCTTGCACTCCAACACATTTAGACTGGCAAATAATGTACAGTGGTGTGGTACATTTTCATACATATTTCCTGAATGCTGATAAGTAGTGCAATGCCATATTGTTGACCTGTCTGTATTTACAGTGCATATTGAGCAAGCATAAGGAAATATTGAAAACAACACAACAGGTGATTAATATCTGCATACAATTGTCTTGAGCCGAACACTCAGGAATATATGGTTGTCAGTCCTTTGTTTCACAAGTGTAATTTCCATCAAAACATCGTACTGTGAAATAGGTGTATGTCATTCACACTACCCCAATGTATATGAATAATAGAATACATAAGATCTCTGAGCAATATGTAATTACTTGTGATCAACACAGTGCCTTTCCCTCTGCTTATCAAGACACATGCTTTTTTAACCAAATTGTAATGCGCACTAGCTTATACAGTGTCAGGTAGGTTTGGCTTCACCAACAGATCTTGTGTGTATATTTCCACACAGGAGAAACATTTAAAATGGGAGAGGGCTCCCCCCATCAAATTTTTCCACTTTTATCACAAACATTTTCACTGCAACATGTTCATAATGTCATCCTTTCAAAAATGCTCTCTATCACTGTTGTAGTCGGACTTTTCCTGTGGTGCTTGAATTTGATACTTTGTTCTTTAGACTGTGAAAATGGAAAGATAGGTGGCTGGAATCCAACTGCGTTGAACTTGTGTGTATATCTAGCGTCAGGTAAGTATGGCTTCAACAACAGATCTGATGTGTCCATTTCCACTCAGGAAAAAAACTTTAGAATGAGACAGTGTTCCCACACCAGTTTCTTACAATTTTAACACTAACATTTGTTCTGCTAAACAATGATGAGGTCATCCTTTCACATGTGATGTATGTCACACTTGCATTAAGACTTTTCCTTTGGCACTTGTAGTTTAAACTGCGTACTCTAGACTGTATAACTACATAGTTAGAGGGTTTGAATGTAGCAGCTAGTGACTTCTGCTAATGCCTGCATTTCTCTTATGCTAGGTAGGAATGGCTTCACCTACAAATATGATTTGTAACCTGACAGTGGTGGCGGTGTGCTCTCATACCATTTCCAGTCCCTTTTAGCACTTGTATCACCCTGTGAAACCAATGGTGATGCCATCCTTTCAAATGTGCACAGTCACATGATTCATGCAAAGTCCTCTAGCATTTGTGATCCTAGGTAATTGGTTTGAAGCCAGGCATTACTCCATATGCTCAGGTATGTCAGTGTGTGTGGGAGTGAATATATTTGTAGATAAGGATGATGTCACCCATGTAACAGATGTGTACATATATATATATATATAACTGGGCAGGGTTTTTCACCAGTGTCCACTGTAGCACAGATAACTGGTTAAGTAAACACTGATAAGGCCAATGTTTGAAGTGTGCTTTATCTTAACATAGTGGATATTCTTTTCCTGTGACATGAAGAAATAATACATGATTCTGTAGCTTACTGACTTTGTAATTCATGAGTTTGAATCCAGGATTATGTATGCATTGTGCATGATTGTTTTTCTATAGTTACACGGATGACTGCATTATACAACACATGTGGTTGGGTACACCTACCATCATCAAATGTTTTGTGACAAACAGAAAGATCACACCCCTCTTTCAATCAGTTTAAAGGCACACATATACCTTGTAGTAATAAGATGATAGAACGCCTTAAATATAACATATATCAGGTTTGTAGTAAGACTTCTCTCGTGGTGTATACAGATGAGACAATATCATGTTGCTTGTGTAGTTAGGTAGATATTCAAAACTAGCAGTGACTGAATAGTATGAGTGTGTGATAAACACCAAAGAACATATATGAAAAAAATGGCTTCAGGTGCATAATGCTGAGAACACAAAACAGCAAATTGAAACGGTACAAGAAAATCCTTTAATGTCAAAATAGAATAGTTAAGCAACACACTGTTTTTAGTACTTTCATTTTGAAGACTTCATTAGAACTAAAAAGCTAAACCATCAGTTACACATTTAAGTACATGCTAATTAAGAACACATGGCCTTTCAATTAAACTCAAAACATATACTATAAGTAAGTAACCAATTGGAATAATGAAGCACTAAAAGTCAGTTTTGAAGTTAAGATCTGCCAAATTATTATTTGTTACATCATTTTAATAGCATATTATATTGTCTTTCTATTAAATTATTACATTTTAACTGTAATAGTATCATAATACAGATAATGAATTCATTAAGGCTTTTTAATAAGTCAGTCTGTTGACTGTATTTAAATTAAAATGTAAACACTTATTTGATCTTTATTCATACAAAATATTTTTTGGAGCTGAGACTACAGCATAATGTTGGTTACAACATAGAACTTTCCGGATACACATCTAATGTGCAATAACTGCAATATATACAGTATCCCCAGTGTGTCTACTTTCCTTGCAAACCTAGCTCAACTCTGCACTTAAAATACATTTAAATGTATCTGGTTTACTCCCTTTTTTTACACTGTAGCTGTGTCCCTCTCACATTCTTTGCCAATATTTCCTTTTTCATATGTTCATGTGTCCCTAAGTGGACAGGATTACTTGTACAGATAAAAAGATATTTAATTACTGTTGTCTGCACACTAATCAATTGATATGCAAATACACTTTCCTTGTTAAGCTTCACCTACTACTTAACTATGTCAATCAGTTTGTCCTTGCCTTGTATTGTACTGTCTGTGCGTGCTCACTTACTGGGTTTCTATGTATATACAACTTGTTCTTACTATTGTTTGTTCAAGCCTCCATGTACTTATTCATGTCTGGTAGTTTGTGTTATAGCTGGTGAATGTGCAGGCTTGCATAATCAATGAGCATTACTGTTCATCTAACTAACACAAACAAAGCATGCAGGTTTAGTTTAATATGTACATGCATGTTAATGAATCCACAGATGCATGTCACATTCTCATGTTCTGTGTTATAGAAACATTAGTTTGTGTTTGTGTGAATGCATTTTTCATTTAACTGTAGACATGCCAAAATCTATTTGAGTTTGGTTTTGTACCTGACAGAAACCATAACATATGTTTGTGCACCTGTATCCATCATCACTGCAATTCCTAGAATGGTTGCCTGGGTTGTAAAGTTGTAGAAATACACCAAAACATAGAATAACACATTAGGCCAGTGTGGAAGACTTTGGAGAAACTTGTTTCCTGATGGGAATCACAATGATTATTTGTCACAGTTTCTCCAGCTCAAAATTAAAATAGCAAAACTTCAAATGATTGCAAGTGATTAACTACAATACACTACAGAAGTGCAAAGCCACAGAATTAAGAAAATTCAGCAGCTGAAAAATTGGAAGGGACAGGTACAGATGTAATATAATAAAGTCAGTGTCTTATAACGTGTTTGTATACTTACAAGAATTCAGTGCATTGTTATGTACTATGGAAGATGTATGTCTGGATTAGATGAGATTGTGTGCAGTTTGGGATATAATGGTTGTCTTCAGTATTACTTTGCTTATGTGTTTGATGTTATTTATCACATGTGAACCTCACCTTACAGCTTGAGTGCAGTGTATTATGTAAGAAGAATGGTCAGTGATGACAAAAGATTTGTGGCTGCAGGACCATAAAAGGTGATACTTACAGAAACAAGGAATTTTTAACCTATCCACAAATGTCCAGTGAAAGAAGGCAGAGGAGTGGTTAAAATGGAAGCACAGATTTGCAAGGTATAGAACTACAACAAATCTTGTTAAAAACAGTGGGGTGGTACAGGTCAGTTGTCTAATCTATGGAATGAGCAAGATACTATTGTACAATCATTAACGTTCAAGAAATACGATGATAAAATGAATTTTGCTGTAGTGGTATAGACATTTTAAGAGTATTTCTGCACTGAAAAGGTAATACAAGAATTTTCCTATTGTAATAAATGAACACAGATAAGGTGAAATGACAGACACTTTTATCCAAGCTTTATGAGAGTTCAACTTGGGAATATGATTTTGGCTGTAGATCACAGAATCACATCCATAACCACACTGTGGTTATGCAGAAATTGAAATTAGTGACATACTGTGCACTAACAATTATCATACAGACTGACAGTCTAATCAGGCTGTACATCATGTTATGCCCCATATGCATTATGTATGAAGTCTCATGGGAATATTGAAAAATCATTAAAATTGTGAGGGGAAAGCAAAAGATAAAACTGTGAAAGATGCAGATGAAAATGAGAGGAAATATTGTAGATGAGAGGAAACTATGACACAAAAAAGGATGAATGTAGCCCAGTTTTGAGTTTGCATGCAATAAGTGTCATAAAAGCAGATCTCAAGTGAGACTCTGTCAGAGAAAATCATTGTGTAAAGTGACTGAATAAAAGGAACTGGTGACATATTTAGTCGGATGAATAAGCAATCTAGGCAGAAGTGAAGAAATTGCAGCTCTCTGAAGGACCACATTAGTGAAATATAAATTCAGCTCAGGAGAGATGATTGTTTAATGTGTGAAAGGTTGTTCTGCATATTTATTCTAGACAGAATGCTACAGTTTATTAATATATTATTAACAGTCTTGTTGATCAACTAAATTGCTTTAGAAGTTCATGGTTAGTGTTGAGTATAAGCAGAATGACATTCCTCCCCACTTTATGCGATTCATGACACAAATACAAACAACCTGCTGTACAAGGCCTTAAGAGAGAAAGTGAGTCTTAAAAGGATTAGAGAAATTATCATCACACATGCAAACATCTCTCAGAAGAGAACAACTGGGGATCCTGCTGAAACTGAATACACATGCAGCATCCTCTTAGCTATAATACAAACAAACAAAAAAGACTCCTCTGAATGCTGAAAATCTGACCTAACCAACAGACAAATGTGTTAAATGAACAGGTGCAAATATGTCTTGATTTCAAAAGACATAATTTATCAGATAAGAGGGATAGATTAAATTTACATAATCTACTGGAGACATTATCAAAGAGTAACGTATGTAAAATATTTTCTTCAGTGGATGTAGTGACTGGATTTAAGCAGATATCCTTGTAAACTGACAGTAGGAAGCCTGCTATGTTTAATTAATCCATGTATCAGATATTGCATAAAGTTACTATTTGGGATTATAATCCCGTCTGAGTTTTTCAGAGGAAAATGATATAGAATTACAATATCTTGGGCAGTAGTAATATCTATGGATGGCATATTAGTGTATGAAAGCACAAGTGAAGACCATTTTTATGTATCACAGATATTTTTTTTCAAAAATTAGTGGCTCTATGGCAAACGTTAATGAGGAAAAGTGTATTCTCCGACAGAAGGAACATCAGTTTCTTGCACAACATATCGGTAAGTCTAGGGTCAGGTCAGACTCAGATTCAGACAAGGTAGAAACAATAAAGGAGTTCAAACTACTAGAAACCACTCAAGATCTGAAAGATTTATAGATATGCTAGGATACTCATGATTTGGGGTCTAAACCTTAAAAAAAAATTAAAATAGAACAACTGTTTTATGAATTACTAAATAAATAATGTGTCTAGATTAGGGCTACTACCTAGCAAGTAGCATTTTAGTAATTAAAAGAACGTTTAATGACAGTACTTGTCCTTACTACAATAATGTGCTGATGACAGCAGTTATGGAATTGAAAATATACTTTTTAACTTCACTGAGAAGAGTGCAAGGCATTTATTTATTACTGCAGAAGACCCAAAGCACCAACCGAGTTTACCTTGAATGAAAGAGGTTTTATTGTGCTTTTAAGCCAGTCAGGATGTGAGACATGTTTCAGTCTGGTGGCAGAACCAAAGCTAGTGGCTAAATTAATTAATATCAAGGATTTAGGAGTGTTATTTTACATTGTTAATAACTTTTAATGTGATCAATAATATGCAAATAAACAAAAGAATGTGGTCTTGGCAAATCCCTTGTTGCAGCACACAGGGAATCTGCTATCGAGTACTATGAAACAGCTGAATGGATTTTACATATTTGGTTGTCATGGAAGATGTCCCTGTAATGTCTGGTGTCAGAGAAGACACAACAGCTGATAGCCTGTTACACATTCTGATTCAGCTTATTAGAGATGAATTGTTTCAGGCAGCAGGCGAGTGCAGTACAAGATACTCTTATATTTATTTCCTTATTGAAATGTGAAAAGTCAGACCATGACATTCCGGCTATGAGAAAAATCAAAAATGTGAGTCTGCATATATTGACATCACATATCCTTTAGAGGATGCATAAGTTCATCAAGGCAAAATGAAATGCAATGAGATGGCCAAAGATTCAATGTTCTGACAACGTGCAATGCAAATATCTGAAGTGAAGAAACCAGATATGAAGGAGTCATTCATTTGTACATGACTTCCTGACCAGCCTCTGTGAGCACAATAAAATAATTAGTTAGCTCATATATTTAGTTAATATTTATTAAAATATTACTTTTATCTGCAGCCACAACTGCTGAGTTTGCCTTCAAATCAAAAGCAGTTCTTACTTTGGTGTTCCAGAGGAGATTGCAAATAATAATAGCATGTGAAACAGGGAGATGAATATATTATTGACTAAATGTCAAGTGGTTTCATGTACATAACATTTCAAAAGACAAATTAATACATTCAGCACAAGACAAAAAACAAGGCTGTTGAAGGATGGCCCTGGTTTGTGCTTACCCGGATAATGTTTCATCTGTTCCGAATGTTGTGGCCAACTTAAAAACATTAGAAAGACTTTGTTACTTCAGCTGAGAAAATTAGTAAGGCAATCAACAAAGTGATTTTTTTTAATGATTTCCTTTTTAATATTTAGAATTGAACTTTATTTTAGTGTTCATGTCCTAAGTGTTATACAAATAGGACATGGTTAATATTGTAAAGAAAACAGTACAAATATTAAGAAATAATGAAATGTCATAAACAGTACAGGAGTGTTTGAAATAAGCTATAATGGTAACAATGTTCAACAGTCTCTTGCAGCTGATGTTAACAGGATGAAAGCACTATCCATTAATGCAATCCATAGGCTAAGCTGAAATTTAAAGTTTTTCTTTATATCACATTACAGCAAGAGACTGTCAATTTACCAACTTAAACATCAATAAATCTATTTTAAAGAAAAAGTGATGTGTAAGTAAATGTTTAATCATAGGGCATATATAGATAAAGATAAAGCTATAGATATAGTTAAGAAAGTATGTATAATAAATGGTGGGAGGAATTATTTCATTATTGGTAAAGAAAAGCAATGCATCTTATATGTAAAGCAATGTATCTTATATGTGTGGAGACATTGGATGAGATGGGGTGAAGATCATGACCAATGGTCTCTGTAATAATGCCTTGCCTATGTGCTTAATAATATTAAACAAGCATTGTGAGGTATGTTGTGAGGAAGAATGTCTTAATGTACTGCCGTGCAGCAGGCCTGGTTCACGACAGACTGACATACAAAAGTCTTTTGTGATTCAAAGTAGACAATGGGGTAAAACATTGTACGCTGCCTTACCCCATTTTGTAGGCATTGTTCTTCATACACAGAATATATATGCAAATAGCTGCACTCCCTTACAGGATGTCTTTCACACATTAAATAGCATCAGACTATGGGCTTATCCTAATAGGTAACCTATTGGAATTGAACAGCATGCTATGAGTACTGGCACTATATATGGCAGAGAAGTAATCTTCCTCACCTGCTATCACGATGTCTAGGAGATACAGTTGAGCAACAGAGTAGTGAGTCACCTCTAGAGCACAAAGACCTGCTATCACAACTGGTCCTCTCCCTCCCCTTCCAATGATGCGAAGACACTCCTGCCAATGGGAGTTTGCACAACATGAGGTGCTCTCAATACCATAATATAGTAGTATGTACAAAGACATGCTTCTGGAGTGTTTCTCCCTGGGCCTCCGCTGAAAATTGGTTTCGTTCCAAGTCAGACTTTCCTGGTTAACAAAAGTGTTAAATAAAAATAGTAATGAAATCTTATCCATCATCATGACAACTGACTGGGAATCCTGCAGGAATCATAGAAGATGATATGACATATGTTTCCACACAATGGTGTGACAGTGTAATAATTTACAGGATGCTTTCCCATCCAGCATCATACAGCTATATGGTAAGGGATACTGTATAACCAAAGCTGTATTACTATAGTAAGTTGTGTAGTACTGTCAGGCTTCACAGCACCTCTAGACATCTAGATCAATGAAATTCCAATCACAGGGATGTCTACCACATTAAAACGTACCAGGTACTTTTGTGTGCTGTTCAAGAACATGGTATAGCTTTGATATACCTCCTTTCACTAATCAAGGTAGTCAGATAGTGAACTTATGACATATTCCACAAGATGCAGGTTCACATGCGGGCATGCATAGGTGCACTTTGACAATGCATGCCCAGGCTTATGCTTCTTTCCTTCTTCCATTCATATTCTGTGGGTGACCAGTGAGATTATGAATAGGAAGTAAGTTAGTCTTTAGGTGTGACTTGTTCTCACCTGATTATGTTTTGCTGCCCAGAATGAAATATTTTTCTGTTTCAAGAAACAAACCTGAGGATTTAATAAAATCTGTGTAGGGTCTGTGTAGAGCCTACATGGAATGCATCTGTGTACATGGCCATGGTTTCCCCTTGGCAGCGCACCATGCATATTAATGATGATGATGTGCTGCTGAGGGAGAGCATGGGAACAAGGTTATTGAATCAGTGTAGGGAGAAGTGTAGAGGCTACCCATGATTGTGGATAGCCTGTACTGCTCCACGATACAGTTGAAATGCTGTGAATTGGGTCAAATGTGTAATATTTTTTTATTCTTTTTTTTCCTGTTTTTTGCATGTTTGCACGGTGCAGCATACAGCACAGCAATGCCAAGTTGTGCTTACATATAAACAGCTGCCACCTGCCAAATATCTAAAAATAGAAACTGGATGTAATTGATTATCATAACTATGTATTTTTGTAATTTTAAATATTTTTTTTTTCTCTTTTTTTAATTGCTGTTTGCGCAGCATGGTGCCGAGTGCTGCAGAGCCAAACACCACTCATACATACATAGCTGACAGTTGCTAGACATCTAAAAATAGAAACCAGATGTAATTAAATATTTATGTCTGGCTTTATTTAAGTGCATTTGTGTGGCATGCCATGGTGCAAAACAATGATAACTGGTAGCCTAGTAGTATATGTGAAGGTATACTTGTTTTCATAATATCCAAGTAGCTAAATTGTAGAGATACAACCTAATGTTTATTAGAGCCTGGGTTTGAGTCTGTAGCAATGATAAGATGTCTATAATTTCATTTATTATATATGTTTTAAAAACAAATTTGTGAAATATGGCACTGTTGTGCAGGATGAGGACTGCTTAAACATACTAATGGCTACTTTCATTTGCATGGTGCTAAGCTGAGCTAAACCCCCAATTGTGCGAGCTTTCTCACTACTTAGCAGTGCTTAGTTGGTTTGCATGCTGCTAAGCAATGCAGCACTTTTTTGAATGTTGTTCAATGACATGTAAGGGCAGAAAAACAGCCTATATTAAGCCCAATAGGCAGGAATCTGCATCATTATTTGGATTCTACTTGAATGTGGATATGGAAAGTGGTGCTGGTAAAGATGTGTGCTTTTGGTCACAAAGATGGGGTGTTCAGGAGTCCAGGGTCTTTGTTGAGCTCCTGGTAAAATATCATGAACCCAGGCTGTGGCAGGATGGTATCCAGAGCTCAGAGTGTAAGGCTGAGACCTGCAACAGTTTGGCCAAGGACATCACCAGTATTACTGGCATCCCCCACATAGGTGAACAGTGTCATCACTATTATAATGACCTGAAGAGGAGAAAGAGGGGAACCTTGGACACCTGGGTCCAAGAAGCCAGAGCTGGGAATGCCCCACAAATGTAGGTATGTTTTCCTCTAGTTTACCAATATGTAAGCTGAATGTCTGCAAAACTGGTATGCATAATGGTGTACTTCTCTCCCAACAGCTGCAGCTGAGTGGGCTCGCAATGTTGAGTCCCATGCCAAGTGCCTGCTAGGTTGCACCATGAGAGTGTTATGTACAGATTTATTATGCTAATCATAGTACAATAAGCAAGAAAGAGTAAAGCATTTACTGTATTAAAGTATACACCATAAAACTGTAGTGCAATAAATGAGCAAGTAGAGCTGCAGTGCAATAAATGGTAATAACTGTATTGCAATAAACAATTAACAATATCAATAACAGTAAGCAAAATGGTGTACAGCAGGATTGTGTTGTCATAACCATTGCAGTAGAGCTGTATGTATTACTTGTCTATGGTAAGGTTGATGCAGTCAAGTGTAACACTGTAATAGCTGCAGAATACAAATGTAATGGCCTGCAAACTGTATTGTCTAACTCAAGTAGGATACAGGGCTGTCTCCAGGCCAGGGTTGGTCACATAATGCTCTCTGTTCCTCCTATTTCAGGTAATACAGGTATATGGGTGAGGCAGACCAATGTATGGGCAGAGATTGTCTGGACTTCACAAACATTTATCAGCAATACCAATAAAGTAAGCAGCACTGTAATTCTTACAGCTATCTGTTTTAATAAATGCATTATGGCTGTATTCCATGCATGTGTGTTCTACTGTCACTGCATTCAAGTATACCACTGTAATAGTTCTGGAATGCAAAATGATTTCACTCACATAATGCTGTATTTTTCTCCCATTCCAGGAACAAAAGGTATATGGGTGAGGTAGCCCATGTTATGAACAGATACGATTGTGGCTACATTTCACAGACACTTAGCAATACCAATAAAGTGTTAAGCAGCATAGTTGATTCCCAAAGAGATTTGTTCAATAAATGCAGTATGGGTGTATGCCATGCATGTGTGTTCTACTGTCACTGCAGTCAGGTATAGCACTGTAATAGTTCTAGAATGCAAAACACATTCAGTCAGGAACAAATAGTATATGATATATGGTTGTGGTAGCCCATTTTATGAGAAGATATGATTGTGCTAATATTTCACAGACAGTTATCAGAAATACCAATAAAGGTATATCTTTTTGCAGATGCCCCCTGCAGTCAGAACTATTGGGTTCTATTCCCATGTCTGCCAACTAAGGCATGACGGATGTCTAGATTATGTACTGTACACAAACATTCCTCTCAAGTGTTACAGTTTCACGTAATGTAATTAAAGCTGCCTAATCCATCTGTTACAGGATTACCACAGAAATGATTACCTGGAAGGCAATGTATTACCAAATCCCCTTACAGAACTCCTTGGTATTATAGAAGTCCACATTATGTGAAAGTGTTCTGTGTAGTAGTGTACCTGCATTTGTTATTGTATGGCCCGTACTGATGCATGCTAACAGCTTGAGAGGTATGTATGTGCTATGTTAGCAATAGGAGAATTGTAATCACTGTACTCAGAACTGACAATATATGCCTGTAGATTATTTAGGACCAGTGTTCTCAGGGATATAGTCTGCATTGTCAGTAATGGATTGTTTCTCTCTCTCACTCTCTCTCTCTCTCTCTTTCGCCCCACTCATCTTCATTTTTTTATTATTGTTATTTATTATTATATTTAATATTAACATATATTGCTAAACTAACTATATTTTTGAAAAATGTTATGTAATATTATGTGTTATTATGATTCACTATTAACATACTTTGTTAAACTAACTATTTTGCTGCCCTTATAGTTTACTTCTTACTGGCATACTGTTACCATACTGACTGTTATGTTATTTACTGTTGTGTTACACATACTATACATTAATATGTATTTTTATTAATTAAAATGATATTCCATTCTGTTAATACCAACAATAGTTTGGTTATTACTAACCTTAACTTATTTCTGTACCTCATTCATAACAGCATGTCAAGGTAGTCTGGTTCTTGCTGATCCCCTTACCTTGCCTCAACTGGCCTGGCACCAGGTTCCAGCATGTCTGGAACCCAGATGGGTGGTGTCCCCTCTGCTACCACTGCACTACCTATGGCATCAGGTAGTACTGCCCCATAGGACAGAGCCTGGCTCCCCTCTGGGATAGGTGGTGGAGGGGGTGCTGTCACCCAGGACGAGCTGCAGGTCTTGGTGCATAAGATAGTCTACCATGGGTTTGACCACTGCCTGCACCAGATTGAGGGCATGCTGGCCAACCTTGTGTGGCAGCCTCATCCTGGTGCCCTGCCTCCAGCACTGCCACCCTCGGGCAGTGAAGGAGCAGTGCTGACAATCCCATGGTTGGGGATGCGAGTCATGCTGGTGCCATCTGGAAGCATAAGGGACTTGGACTGCACAACACCCTCCTTATTCAAGATGTTCACTCCTCTCATATGTCACTCACCTGACCTATCTGCTATCTTGTCTGTCTTGTCTGTCTGCCAATGCATTCTCACCTATACAATTCCTCCACATGTACCTATGTCCCTTCCCCAACATTCCACTCTCACCTTAAAATAAATGGGCACCTGCCCCCCCAAAAAAATATTGTCCCATACATAGATCTCCATTTTGCACACATGTCCACTAGACACACATTCATCCAATTGTCTTGACAATGCAGTTATGTTCTCCTCACCAATCTCCCTGGTGTTGAGAGTTCAAAGTCATGTACAAATTCTGTCAAAGTGCACAGATGTTGCTGTACAAGAAATGGATCGCTATGGTTCATTCCTACACCCTTCCTGCATATCCCTACCTGCCTTTTGCTATGTGTACCCCCTACTTGAACCCCATTTCACCACTTTCCTATCTCCCCATTCTTCTTTTCTTTATATATTTTTGCATGTTGCTGCGCTGCACGCTGTGTCACGCAGCTTCACCCAACACAGCTAAATAGAGCCATATTGACTATATATGTTTTTAAACTTGTAATACTCACTTACAAAATAAACACCTGTCCCACATTTCAAACACAAGACCATTGCACTTGCAGACTACTGCATTAACCTGCCACACCATGCAACTCTTAATTAAAACAGGTGGTTTAAAAAAACATAGTAAGTACCAGTTATGTCATTAAGCATGTTCCAGCGGAGCTGCACACCATGCCACATCATGCAAACTTGATTAAAATGTAATTAAATTAAAAAAAAAATTAAAAATGGGAGTACACCTTGGACTCTGGTGCAATAGTACACCACTAGAAAGCCAAAGATATAATAATGGATGCAAGAGAGGCCTGTGATAGCAGGTAAATGTGCCCTTCAGCAGCAACATGTAGAAAGACACCTGCTGAGGCATTAATGGCAAAATACATGTTCAACTGGGACCGTGGTGCAGATATACATCCATATAAAGCCATGCACATACTGATGGATGCAGAAAATGTATGCCACAACCTGTATGTGTGCACATATATCTTGCAAATATACCTTCTGCAGTAGTGACTCAGTAACTCAGTTTGTTAATTGCTTTGCAAATGGTACATTTTGTCACACACAGTCCTGGGTTCAAATTTAGTGGTGTGCAGAAGTAAATTTACAGTATTGTGAAGGCAGCAATTAATGACTGAGTTATGCACTTTTTGTCCACACAATGCATTTCAGATGACATATCTGCTTTGCACTGATGGAGGTCGCAAGGCTGCAGGTAGGAACACCATTCACAGATCCCTATAGCAAAACTATATGCACATAAATGTCACATCATGCATTAACATGCATTCACACAGAATATCAGTGCAGGTACTGCAAATGAGGGCCAATAATATCAGAGTGCATCACATGATCCTTCCAAAGTCACTGTGCTGATTATCACAGCTGCACAGCTAACATACGCATTGAAAGTCCCTGCTTGTAACAAGGCTTGCCCTCATACACACAGCCAATTGGTACCAGACTGTAACACATGGCCTTGCAGTTGCACAAATGGTGAACGTATTCTTATATTCATACCCCATCTTACCCAAGGACATAAGAAACATGAAACCTAGCACTATGTTAGTGATAGTGTTGCCTAACATACTTACCTTAAACACATGCCTTATTTGCCATGGAAAAGGTAGCCTCACTCCGGCTCTGCCTCTACAACATGGCTGACACAGCTCCCAGAGTTATTCCAAAGTGTTCACACTCCCTGCCTATCTCTATTACCAGCAGGAGCAGCTGCAGCCTGTAGCACACACATCTCTATGGTAAGGTTTATGCTACAGACCTACCCTCTGTGATGATGTAGTCTCCTCACCCCAGTAATGTTCAGCACAACATTTCAGAAAGGGGCTTTAATCTATATGAAGGACTTACATATCATACAGTGGCTGCATGTCATTGGCTGATGATAATGCAAATCAGCTGTGTTAGTTACGATTAGCCTTTCAGGCCCACAGATTGGTTTAGAGACAATCACCTGCTGATGAGAAGCATGTTTAAAAGGCAAGCAGCTGGCTATGAAGAGCCCGTCTGTATGAGACTTTCCTCACACAGAGCATGCCTTTGTGAAATCTTTACTATCTTCACATATCAACAGAGGAGTACTGCACTCCATCAGGTATGTAACTGATTTTGCATACAACAGTATGCAGATGGGTGAATAGACCTTACAGGGAATAGGGAATACGGCATTAAGCCTGATGTAGACCTGTGATAATGGCATGTCATTGATCTCCTGTCTTACACCTACACAGGATGTACTATACATCAAGGGTGCATTGTCTGTATTTATTGTGGCACACTGGTCTCGTTGGACTGCCCCTTATAGTGGTTGTAATAACACACTGCTAATCATGTGGCACTGTTCCTATGATGTATTATTGGGGGGTTACTCATAGGAGACACACCACAGTACACCCGAGTGTTGGGTGTATGATCATAAGGCAGTATCTGTCATGGCACCCACAAGAATACCTGACTATTGCTACTATCTCAGTTGTATCCACACACTTAACATGTCTGAACACTGTGGAATATGACATATGTGAGCAAGCAGTGGATAGTGCCAGTCATAGTGTCCTTGCAGTATCTCTACATAGTGTGTTTTCACATATATGATCCTGTAATGTATTCCCTTTTTTATGTCTTTCAGGAATTATTTACTGTAGGTGTCATACACCCTTCTCTGATATGGAAAATGAAATTATACTGGAAGGGCTAAGGCAACAACATCACATCCTACTGTCCAGGGGGAGGCAAAACAGGGAACAGTGGGCTGCATTGTTGGCAGACCTTGGCAGTGATGCGATGGCATGTGCCATAAGGGCGGGAACATATGAGCAGGTTTGACACCATGCAACAGAAATTATCAATGCTGCACAACGAAAATGTAGCCAAGGATTGTGCCATCACTGATAGAGGGCCTGCAGCAGAACAACCACTCACAGCCACTGACGAATTCCTGGTGAACCTAGGCACACATGATAGCTCCCATGCATCCATCACACCATACATCATGGAGGTTGATGCCATATTTTACACAGCAGAGGAGAGTGCAGGTAAGCTTACTGTGATAATCATTGCAATACTGTAGCAGTCAGTGTGTCAGGCTGTACATACTTTTACGTGGGTGTCAGGTCTTCATTCTTTGAGGGTGGGGGGTTTTCCTCAGTTGTACTCTCATACTCAGAATGTGACCACTACAACAAATAACACAGTAAGTACTGTAAATGTGAGATATATTACCTTGTTTTGCCACAACATGCATTGGTATTGACATTACTTAACCCTCAACTTTTAACAGATCTTTCAGGTATTGGCCAAGACTGTGGTCCTGCTCATGGTAAGCATGACACTGTTTTGATGAGGAACATTTATATTCTATTAAAGTTCAGGGCCTGAATAATGCCCTATTCAAACATACTGTCGTGTGTAAACAGGGCAGGAAGTTTTTATGTTCTATTGTGAAACAGGTACATAAGGATCTTAGAGGGAGTAATCACAGGAGTATAGTTGAACAAATAGAAACATTTTGGCAGTGAAAGATAAGAAAAGATAAGCCTCCTGGTTTAAATGAGGCATGTACTCTAAAATGCTTTTTAGAAAACAAAAGGTTGAATGGACATTAATTTAGGCAGTGAAACATGCATTTCATTATATTTGTTAAGATCAGTGTACTGGGTTTTTATGTGTTGTTTTATTAAGTATAGTGTCATATTGCTTAATTAAAAGGTAAATTTTACTGATCATGTTTTACTTGATTTACATGAAGTGATTGGTATAAAGGTCTTGACTTGAATGTGTATTTTGTTCTGAGGTAGTCTATTTTGGATAAAAGAGGAGAAGAAAAAAGTTTGACTGCTAATCCCGTTGTGAGTCGTTGTTGTGAGTATGGGTGGATTTTGTGTACACAATAGTGCAGGTATTCATGTACCACTTTTTTCTTTCCTATCACAGATGACATGGGGGGGTTGGTCTATGTCACCTACACAACCAGATGCCAGTGCCTCTTCAGACTCTGATGATGATGGTGACCACAGTGAGGCACAAGTGGGGGTGTTGGGGGCTGAAACTGTCCCAGAGATAGATATCCCTGTTCTGCATTCATTGTCACACACACAGTCAGTATGCCCACACATACCTGGTCCTTGGAGGCCACAGATATTGGACAGTCAAAGGGTGAGGACATTGTACAGGAAAGAGTGGCAACTAGGGCTCCAGTGAATCTAGACACTGGCCATGGCCAGAGAGCTGGTGAGGTCCCACACAGGCGGATTGAGAGGGGTGCTTGTAGGAAGTCTGCTGTGCATCCAACACCTGTTGCAGGTGTCACATTATGGGTCACTCGGTGTATGTTTTGGGCCATCATGGAGGCACAGGCACGTTCTGAATAGAACACCAGATGTTTGCTTAGGAGTATGGAAGCAGCACAGTCTGAAATCCATGACTGCCTATGCCACACTGGGGACACCGTGGATTGTTTGAATGATGCAGTAGACAGAAGGTGGGCTGAGACAGTATCAGTCTTGGGCTATACATTGTCTGTGCTGTAACATGTGGTTGGAGTTGAGCATCAGACTGGTGGATGTAGGTCAACAATCCCATCTGATGAGGGTCCATGTGACCATGCAAAATCATGGTCCTGCAGTGGCAGTACATTCAGCGCTACAGAAGGGAGTGTGCTGTCCACACCATGATGTGGTGGGCAATGGGCTTATGGTCCTAGGTGTTCCCATGGGTGAAATGGTCCAAGCAGACAGCACTCACCATCAAGTAGTAGCACCACTTCTGACCTTGGGCATGGAGGTGCCAGTGCAAATTCTGACAGAGCCAGTTCCCATGTTTGGGGCTGGAGATGATGAACTGTCAACTCTAACATGTGAAGTCCAAAGGTGTCCAACATAAACATATGTATGAATAGTGCTGAGCTTGATTGTGTACATGCACACACACACATACACATACCACTGTCAAATGCAGGTCACCTACAGACACACATGTCACCTTTCCATAGTCCATCTTACCTGCTTCCCTTCCTGACTCACACACATGCTGTCAACCTACTGAGTCAGCCTAGGCCTCCTGCACCTCCACAAAACACCCTGTGCAAGTGATGATACCTGTGCCACATCCCTCTCATCCTCGCCATCTATGCAGGGAAATTAAGCTATGTGTCTGATGCACAGGGTGTCTATATTAGTTAACATGTACTTGTGTAATGCAGTGTTGTTTTGCCATGCCACTTGTAGTGGTTAATGACAGATACTGCATGCTGGCATTTGTCAGGAGTACACCACATACATCTGTGTACCTTATGTTGCATGGTGTTGTTCTGGCTGGCTGTAGTTACACAATGACAGGTGTGTCATGGACCTGTTTATGTTCCTGTTTCAGGACTCTGCTGGGGTAACCTATGGATACACAGCATCAATAAAACAGCACAGGATGGCATGGCAGCACAGCAGAAATATGTCTTCAGGAAGGTACAGGACTATAAATGCATGGCTCCATATGTTCATATGTGTATAACTGGCTAATAAGGAAAATGGCAGCATTCAGCATACTCGTGCATCTCTAATCTTTGAACAGGTCTGCTACCCTTGACAAGTGTCACCAGGGTTTTAGGAACTCATGCATCTACAAGCTGTGGTGATGGAGATGACCCATATACAATTATCCTGTGTCCAGTACAGACAGTTGGCCGACACCCGCTATGACTGTCATGTTCTGCATCCCATTTTGTAACCTACACATGCTGTTTCATAGGAGATGTGTGCTACACATGCTTGGGGAACCTGTTTCATGTACAGCGTACTGACTGTGTTATATACCTGTCTGCAGCATGTACTATGTATACCACAGTGATGTTGTAGGCATGTAGAACAGGTGAGACATGTGTTAGTCCTGTCATGGATAGATGGGAGGTATACAACAGTGGAATCTGACACCTCCCTGTATAGAGCCATATGCATCCCCTCTAAAGCATTTAGGAGACAGACTACACATGAATGGTCATGACATGGACTCCATATGACAAGTTATCTACGCTGTGTATTGGTGTACCATGGAACATATGTGGGTGCTACAGTTGTACGATATGCCTGTGTAGTGACATAGCAAGGGTGCCATTGCACACAATGAATGTTGTGATGACTGCCACATTCGGTATAGTAATGTCAATCTGGGATTTATATCCAAAACCTGTAATTGTAGGTTGTACAACAGTGAATGCATCCCCATATGTTACTAACTAGTGTGAGTCAAAGGCTACTTCACACTCTGTGTCCATAATTATATGTGTAATGGCTGAACTGTGTGTGGTGTGTGGACACTACAATATTTTGTAGGGGTGGATGATTTCCCACATGCTTGTATTGTGCTGTCATTGGCAGTTAGTCTTTGTCAGTTGCTCAAAGGACAACTGACTGTCTCTTAGGCCATCCTGGATAACTGTTGTTTCTGTGTGGGAGTCTGTGACAGTTCCCAGTATGCAATCACCTGCTAATGTACTCAGCCAGAGGTCACTGACACTGACTATGACTGTGGAGAGGGAATAGGTGGACAGGGTGCACCAGTAGTGGAGGATGGTGAACCATACTGGTGACTGGCATCATTGCAATGCAGGTCTCCCGATGCTATCTTCCCAGAGTATGACTGTCAGACACTTGCCTATCCACCACCTGACATAACACATTGTACAGGACATACACAGTTTCCAGCAAGGCCTGTTGGCCTAATATTGTTATACAATTTGTCAGCCCATGGTTTATGGAGTGAAACATATGTCTGACATCCATTGCATAGTGTAACAGTCAGTGGGCTTGCCGGTTACAGTTAATAGGGAATATCTGGCCTTGAGCAAAAGTAACAGTGTTTGGTCCAATGTCACTGGGAGTACGACAGTGTCAGTGCTTGTATCCATGCTAACTCCTATTATGGCATGTCAGGTGACATGACTGAGAAATCTGAGAACACTGCTTGGCACTACATGCTAGTTGTCCTTCATGCAAGCCAGTGTAGCAGTTACTTCCAGCATGTTGCAGGAAGAGATTCATGCAAGGTGTCTGTGCAGAGCACAGATAGGCATGCTAGATAAGTGCAATATGTACACACTGTGTTGCTTAGTCATGCTGTGGCTCACAAGCCTCATAGATGGTCCAGGTCTTACCTACAATGCCCTGCAGCATGCTGCGACATCCCCATATGGGGAAATTACATATTGCATCAATTGTTTACCAATATGTGTGACAAGGACAGTACCCCAATGTTATGTTCTCCCTGGTGGGATCTGGACATAAATCAGTCTCCTTAGAACTACCGGCAAGTACCCCCCTTTCAGACAATACAGACATCTATGTCAAGACAGCCATTTATTACCTCCTGTGCATTATGTCAGCAGCATTACAATGGCATGAACTTGGCAACTCATGACAGGAGGGACACAGGCTCATCATGGCTCAGCAAACCTGACTGGTGGACAACTGCCCTTAGCAGGCTGTGGAATAACAGGTGGACAGTGTTGTGCTAAATTGGGATGAGGGTTTACCTCCCTAACATGGAGGGGCTACCTTCTCAGCTAAATGATGCGGATAGTGTTGTTGTGATGTTGAGTAAACATTGTAAGTGACAAAAGTAGCCACCACACAAAGCAGAACCACAACGCACAGTGTAGTTACATGTGTGACCTCAAAGGACAGGCCCAGATTTTCGGTGGCCTCATATGCCATGATGCCACATATGATGAGTCAAAAATCAAACCTAACCTGGACATCCACACTGTCTGCATCTACTACATTCCCTTGTCCTGACCACATATGACATATGACATTCCTACAGCCTCTCGAATAACTTCTATATTTACACAGCAGTTTGTAACTGGCCTCTCATTGGAAGATACACAGCATCAATTGCACATGCTAACTGTCCAGGCTGCATCCCACATGTGATCTAACAAAGATTACTAACATCATTGGGACACCCTTTCAATTATGCTGACACTACTGGATGCACACCAGCTGACTGGACAATAGCAACATTTATACCCTTGCACAAAGGTGGTGCATCCACTGACTGACATAACTATACACTTCTTTTGTTTGTCTATCCATATCTGTATGCTCATATGGGTGATCATCATGAAGCTGATCAACACACATATATGTGTTCTACACACAGTTGACTGTACACAGTTTGGATGTGTGACAGGGGAGCATGACTGTTACACATGATGGACATTTCCAAGACAGTCACCATGGAACTGGGTGAGGGCACACCAGGGCATATAACCCATTAGACTCAGCCAAGCTGTCTGACTATATCCCCTGCTCAAGCAACATTTACAAAGCACCCACTTAGCAATCCATGATACTGTCATTGTAGGGCTCACTAAGTGGCCCATTTCTGGCACACATACACAACATTGGGAT